>NC_072440.2:72575454-72878484 GCF_028878055.3 Symphalangus syndactylus | reverse complement strand
TATGCATCTTAATCTCTGTGTATAAGACTGTGATTCTTTTTACAGTCTCTTTATAGTGTGGAGTTTTTACACCTTTTTGTCTCTTAATGTGAATTGTATATAGCTATAAAGCATAGCTTTCCTTATTTGACTTTGATAATTGGAAATAAATTTTTTTCTTGTCTTACCACTTTGTTCCCCTTTTTTTCTTTCTTGTTTTTTTTAATTTTTTGTTTTGTTTTGTTTTGTTTTGTTTTGTTTTGTTTTTTTGAGACGGAGTCTCGCTCTGTCGCCCAGGCTGGAGTGCAATGGCACAATCTCGGCTCACTGCAAGCTCCGCCTCCCGGGTTCACGCCATTCTTCTGCCTCAGCCTCTCCGAGTAGCTGGGACTACAGGCGCCCGCCACCACACCTGGCTAATTTTTTGTATTTTTAGTAGAGACGGGGTTTCACCGTGGTCTCGATCTCCTGACCTCGTGATCCGCCCGCCTCGGCCTCCCAAAGTGCTGGGATTACAAGCGTGAGCCACCGCGCCCGGCCTCTTTTTTTGTTTTAAAGGCAGAAAAATGTGAACATGCAGGAGCATGAATAAAAAAGATAACTTAGCTTCTCTGTGGGTTTTTGGTTTTTGTATGTTTTCTTAAAGGAAACATACAGAAGAGTTTTATTTCTGACCAGACTGACCACCTAATTTTAAAGATTATGATCAGAAAAGAAATAGATGCATTTATAATAGGAATTTATAAGCCCTTCCTGTGGTTCCAAAGAAGTTTATGATGGTTCCACCCATGGGAGTTTTAGAGGTAGTTTGCAGAGTTTTTGTGACATATTTAAACTTTTCTTTATTTTGAGGGTTTCTTTTCTTGGTATTTGTCTCCTGCTTTGCTGCAGGTTATGTCTTTTATCTTTTATTTTATTTTATTTTTGAGACAGAATTTTGCTCTTGTTGCTCAGGCTGGAGTGCAATGGCTAGATCTCGGCTCACTGCAACCTCCGCCTCCCGGGTTCAAGCAATTCTCCTGCCTCAGCCTCCTGAGTAGCTGGGATTACAGGCATGCGCCACCATGCCCAGCTGATTTTTGTATTTTTAGTAGAGACAGGGTTTCTCATGTTGGTCAGGCTGGTCTTGACCTCAGGTGATCTGCCTGCCTCGGCCTCCCAAAGTGCTGGGATTACAGCATGAGCCACCACGCCCAACCTTTTATCTTTATCCTATCCCAAACTTGATTAAAAGAGAACACCATAAAGTCACAGTATGAAGATCTAGAATTTCATTGTATTTGTTTTATTGATACTTGGTTAAGAATGAATGACTGCCAGTGGTCATGGTGGCTCATGCCTGTAATCCCACACTTTGGGAGGCCCAGGCAGGTGGATCACTTGAGGTCAGGAGTTCGAGACCAACCTGGGCAACATAGTGAAACCCCATTTCTACCAAAAATATAAAAAAATTAGCCAGGCATGGTGGCATGCGCCTGTGTTCCCAGCTACTCTGGAGTCTGAGGTGGGAGGATCGCTTGAGCCTGGGAGGCAGAGGTTGCGATGAGCTGAGATCATGCCACTGCATTGCAGCCTGGGCTGCAGAGTGAGACCCTGTCTCAGGAAAAAAAAAAAAAAAGGATTGTGGGAGAAGATGGCGGCTGCTGCACAATCCCGGGTTGTCTGGGCCCTGCCAATGTCACATTCTGCCATTACTGCAATAGCCACATCCGTGTGTCACAGCCCACTCCATTGCCAGCTTCATCATGCCCTCATACCTCATGGGAAAGGTGAATGTTCCTCAAATCAGTGGGATTGTGGCCGCTGGGTTTGGAGCAACAGGATTCCTGGGCCAATGTGTTGTCAACCACCTTGGATGCGTGGGGTCACAGGTGATCATACCCTATCGGTGTGATACATGTGACATCATGCACCTTTGTCCCATGGGAGACCTGGGCTAGCTTCTGTTTCTGGAATGGGATGTGAGAGATAAAGATTCTATCCGACGAGTAGTGGAACACAGCAATGTGGTCATAAATCTTGTTGGACGAGACTGGGAAACCAAAAGCTTTGATTTTGAGGATGTTTTTGTGAAGATTCCCCAAGCAATTGCTCAGGTGTCCAAGGAAGCTGAAGTTGGAAAATTCGTTCATGTTGCGCATCTGAATGCGAATATTAAAAGCTCTTCTAGATATTTGAGAAATAAGGCTGTTGGAGAGAAAGCAGTGAGAGATGCATTTCCAGAAGCCATTATCGTAAAGCTGTTGGACATCTTTGGAAGAGAGGATAGATTCCTTAATTATTTTGCAAATATGTGTTGGTTTGGTGCTATACCCCTTGTTTCCTTGGGCTGGAAGGCAGTTAAACAACCAGTATATGTCGTAGATGTATCCAAAGGAATTGTTAATGCAGTTAAGGATCCTGATGCCAACGGGAAAACTTTTGCTTTTGTTGGGCCAAATCGGTACCTCCTCTTTGACCTGGTGAAGTACATCTTTGCTGTGGCTCACAGACTCTTCCTCCCGTACCCCTTGCCACCTTTTTCCTATCAGTGGGTAGCAAGAGACTTTGAAATAAGCCCATTTGAGTCCTGGACAACAAGGGATAAAGTGGAGCATATTCACATCACAGGCATGACCTTGTCTCACCTGCCCAGCTTAGAAGACCTTGGTATTCAGGCAACACCACTGGAACTCAAGGCCATCGAGGTGCTGCAGCTTCATCACACTTACTGCTGGCTGTCTGCTGAAATTGAGGATGTGAAGCCAGCCAAGACTGTCAACATTTAGTGCCTCCCGAGCAACTCTTGGTTTTGGTGTCTTTTGGGTCAGCCCATGTGGTTTGAGCACCCAGCCAGGTGGTGTCTTTAGAGAATCCTGTACACAGTGAATAAGATCCCACCACTAAAACATTTGAGGTTTAAAAAAAAAAAGAATGAGTGTCAAGTAATAACAGACTCTTCAAAGAATTTGACAAAATGAATCTCTTATCAGTGTAATTTTAATATAGTTATTTAGAGTATGGTATAGGGAGTGTTGGTGACTTAAGATTTAGGGCATGAGCTATGAAACTAGAGAGGAAAGTTGTGTATAAAAACTGATTATGGACATGTAAAAGAGTCTAAGTAACACTTTATGGAAAGTCAAGACTTAGTTTTCTTTTTTCTTTTATTTAGAAAACAAACTATCTCAGTTTCAGGCTTGGAAGTTCTTTCTCCTCTTTTGTACTAGAAATGGGGTAATCTTGCCTTCAGAAGAAGCAGAGAGGTTCTATATAGAGAAAAAGAAAAGGTTTGGGTGAGGCCAAGGAGAATACCTGCCCCACCTCTCCAAGTTGAAATGAACTGGGAGTTTAAGGTGGGAGGAGAGAAAAGGTTCGTCTGCGGAAAGCACGCTTTCAGTGTGAAAAAAAAGAAAAGGAAAAGTGATTCTGTTTCTACCCTAAGAGGAAGAAACCCCACTATGGCAGGTAACTAAGCCCAGAGCACGCACAGTGGGAATATTAGGTAGGGAGAGTGAAAGTACCTGCATGGGGCCTACCTTGAATGTGAGACTTGTAGACCTTACTTGGAGATTTTATAAGCAGGAAGGAGCTGTTTCAACATGTCTGAGGGGGAGCCAAAACCCTGAGGCAGCTGGAAGGTGGTTTTTGTTTGCTTTTTATTTTGTTTTGTTTTTTCTTTAATGAGTGGGAAGGAGTGGAATATTCCTCAAAACCTATTACCCTTTGAGAATGTTTTGTGCACCTACTGTGTGCTAGGTACTATGCAAAAGACTCCATGGCCAAAAATAGATGAGTCAAGACAAGATGTTAGGTCTCCATCGAGGAAGTTGTGCAGAGGAGAAGTGGTTTGCTATAGGAATACTTGGAGAAGTAGCCCACAGAGGTGGTCAATGCCGTGTTACAAACACCAGGGCCCGCAGAGAAAGGAGAGCTCACTCACAGCTGGGGTGTGCTTTTGGATTTGAACATGGAGAAATGGGTCAGGGAAGCAAGGTACACGTATGGGCATTGACATTGGCATTAGAATATGGGGGATAATTATGTGATTTTCTGAATAAAAACCATTGGGACAGGTGATTTGATAATACTTGTTCACCACTGGGCATAATGAATGAAAACTTGCCTGGCATATAGGAGGCACTTAATAAGTGTTTGAACTGAACTAAAATTAGAAAACATGGTCACCAGGAACATGGCAGACAGTTTACATAGTTATATCATTACAACACCTCTGAAAGGAGTATTATACCTATTTTTTGGTAGAGTAAACAGAAGCCTGGACAGGTTGGAAACTTTCCCCAGGCCATAATGATAGTACTTGTAGATCTAGAATTGAAACCCAGGCCGTGCACCTTAGCCTGTCTGCATGGTGAGTAAAGTGTCTGTACCATGCTAGGAGCTCGTGATCCACTTGACTCCTTCAGAAGCCAGGCTATGTTGATCTGAACTAGGGCAGTAGTAATAAAAAAGATGAAAAGCCTATTCAGTTTTATATCTTAAGTTTTCCTGTGTTTTAAAATCTTGTAAGATTAAGAATTATTAGTGGTGAAATGACATAAAGAATAGTGGTGTCAAGCAGACATTGTGAGGAAGGAATGCGGGCTCTGAGCAGGTTCTGTGTGCGTGCTTGGCTTCTGCAAGGGGCTCCACAATTGGGGCAGAGGGAAAGCTTGGCTCACTCGCCTTGATCTTAGAGGGCAGAGATTTTTGATTGCTTCATTCATGTTTAAAGAACTCATCTTAAACTAATGTATATCTAGCACTAGAAACTGGTGCTGGTGGTTTATTACTGACCCCACCCATCCCTGTCTTTTGCAATAATCTTTGTGAGTGGTGATTGTGTTTCTAGAAGTAGAATTATAGAGAGAGATTCCCTGAAGGCAAATACAAAGAGAGTGTGCTGCACACTCTAGTTCAGATACTCAGGGCTGGGAACTCCCAGAGAGAGAGAGAGAGAGAGAGAGAGAGAGAGAAAGAGAGAGAGGGAGAGAGAGAGGGAGGGACGGAGGGAGGGTGAGAGGGAGGAGAGAGAACAACAGAACAGTCAGCTGGAGAAGAGGGGGGAGGAGACCAGTCTTTTCTGTTTTTTTTTTTTTAGGATTTTTTAACTCCAGTGATTTTGGGGGGTTTCTCCCCACCTCAAACCCTTGCCCCCCTGTTCTGGCATCTTCTTTCCTACGGTTCACTGAAGTGCCTTTTTGCAGTCCAGGATCCACTGACCGCTGAGTTTGAGCAGCCCGATCTGACATGATGTACCTCTGGGTGAGTACAGAGTGCTGTGGGTGAGGGTTTGCACTTGCACATATAAGGAGTGGAAAGCTGCGAGGTTCTGCTGTTGCACAAATGGCCTCCCCACAGAGCACAGACTGCCACATGCCCTTCTGTTCCAAGGTGTTAGGTTTTTAAAACCTAGCAGTGATTGTGACATTGTTTTTTTCCTCCCCCTATGTTGTTTATCTTGTCAGACTTAGGCGCAAGGGCTGAACTCCCTGCACAGTACCATCCCCTGGGCTTGGTAGGTTTGGAGAAGGCAAGTGGGGCAGGTGAAGTGAGCTGGTTGCTTCAGGGACTGCAGTCTTCCTGGTGGCTCAGGATCGACTTGTGTTTTGTTTTGGGGGTACTGACCTTGATAAGCCATGTCTTTAGATATTGAGAGCCAATAGGCGACATGATTATTAATTAGGAATAAGCTTTCATAAGCTTTTATCTAATAATTTTTACTATCCTTTACAATAGTCTTGTGAAGTAGGTCACTCACTACTGTTATTAAAATTGTATGAGGAAAGTAATTAAGTTACAAAGAGTGACTTGCCCATAGTTAGAAATCAAGTCTATAGCAGTTAGAATAGTAATTAATAATCAGACATTATAAAGCATTTTATATTTGCCAGGAATGTAGTACCTTCTATTATTGTAATTTACCGTCAATAGTAGCATTGTAGTTTGGGATGGAGGAAAACTTTCTGGGACTGGAGAAGTTTGTAAATTATGAAATGTGATAACTTTTAGAGAAATGTCAGGGGAAATAATAGAGAAACTGCTCCCCCAACCCACCTGCAATTTTTAGTTGTTAAGACAAGAACATCTTATAGTCCGTTGCAAAGATGGCAGTATGTCTCTTGAGCAAATAGCTGTTGTGTGTTGCTAAGGGAGCCTACTAGATGTGATGCCCTTGGCTACTAGCCAGCTTTTTTGAAAGTTTCCCTTTGCCCTTTGCCCTTCAGCCCAGATGTCTGGAATTGCAGGGACCTACTTGGCTAACGCAGGCTAAATTTATAAATTATCAGAAAGCAAATTTTAACTGCGTTTGCAGAGGTGAAGCTTGTTCACAGAAGGTGTATATGTATGTGTATATGTTCAGAGGGGCTGCTTTTCGTGCATTTCCCTTCATGTTTGAATATGATCTTGAAATATTATTTTCTCTCCTCTATTGATTTTTTTTATAGTATTTGTAAGAGCTCAGAACTTTTCTGACACACTAATGTGCATTAAGGAGTTTTCGCCTCCCTGTAAACTAGTCATCTGTGCAGGCTCTTTGCAGCCTTGTGGGTGGGATTGATCAGCCCTGTTGACCTGAAGGATGGGTTGTTCTGTCTTTTGATTTGTTTGGAAGAGGAGTTATGAAAGGAAGCAAGTTGAATTAATCTCATTTTCACTCACTTATGTTTGATGAAAGCAGACAGTGACAGTCTCCTTAGTTATTTCCTTTGTGCTTATATTACAGTTACTTGTGTATTTATCTCAAATTTTTTTTACTTATTAACCCCGGAACAGAGCTTCCCTACCAATGCCACATGCCAGATTGAGATAAAAATATGCCAAGATTACTATACCCCACAACCCTTGGAGCAGCCAGCTGGGGCTTGGGAGTCCCCTGGTCACTTTGATCATGTGCACCCTAATTTGTTTACCACTTTGTGCTATAAAAAATATTTCCTATGTATGCCATGACACCCGAAGGCTTGGGTAGCACTGCCTAGAGGGCAAAAAGCAGGTCAGCTCTATCTCTTTTATTATTTGTGTCATCTAGCCCAATGCCTTTGTTTACTTCATTGAGGACATTCAGAAGGAGCTATAGCGAATAATGCCCAGATACATAGAAGGAAACCTGGGTGGTCACGCATTCAGTGGCAGGCACAGAGGAGCTGCTGTGGACTAGAAATAGGAGATGAGAGTTTTAGTGTAGATTTAGCCAGTACCAAGCCATGTGACTTTCGGCAGTCATTTAACTATTCTGAGACTCAGTTTCCACATCCATAAGATAATTGAACTGAACCTCTTCTGATTCTGAAATTCCGTGAAGTGAATTTTATGTAACAGTAGATATGCCTGAAAAATGCCCAGTCCTGCAAGGATGTTTAGGTTCAGGTGAACAGAGAAAACTGTCAAACATACTATATCACCTCCGTTGCATGCTTGGTTTGGTACCAGCAACGGGTCAAAGGGACTCTTTCTGAGTATTCTAGAAAAATTACTGGACTATGTTCAGTTGTCAGTACCTTTGAATTGGTGCAGATGAGCATTTTTAGAACCTGTAGAATTGAAGAGTAAAGTTACAGCTTATCCAAGCATTTTCATTTGTGTAGTTAGATGCAGCTCATTAATTTGCTCCTGTGTGTCTAGAACTCTGAGAATGCTATCTTGTGCTCTATGTTTCTTTGCCAGATTTTCTTCCGGCTTTCCTGTTGAGTCATCCTCTTTTTTAGTGAATTTGGTAGCGTCAGTTGGCAGCATGAGGTGGTGAAAAGAATACGGGTTTCAGAAACTTCACTAGGTCTAAATCCCACCTCTGCCATTTCCAAGTGTGTGACTGTTAAGTGACTTAACCTCTCTGAGCCTCAGTTTCATTTATCATATAGGGAAAATAGTGGCACTCAGGATTGTTGTGAAGATTTGAGATAATCTATGAAACATACTTAACATAGTGAATGGCACACAATAGATTCTCAGTAAATAACTAGTACAAGCCAACTTTTTGCTTTGAACATTTGCATAGGCAGACTACTCACCACCCTAAAGTGTTTTCTGTATCATGTTGAGGGTATCTTTGAATTCATGTAGGGAGAACTTTGATAAACACAAACTAGTTTTTTGTGAAATATTTTCCCTCTTAGTTTGTATGTTAAGTATTCATGGCTCGGGAGCCCTTGTTAAGGTTGCCTCCTGATGGAGAAAAATCCCCATTGTTTGTTGTAAACTTTTTTTTTTTTGCGGTGTACAGTTCTATTAAGCATTCATTATGTCATTTATTTTCCCTGTCTCATCGCCATCATCAAAAACAGGGAGAGAAAGAGACAGACAGATATGATTCCTGTACTGAGGGAACTTACTTGTTTGATGATTATATAATTTATATCCAATAAAGATAATTATAGACCACTTACTTAAATTACCAGAAAACAGGATATGTTCTCCCTGTCTGTGCAGTCTTAGCTGGACAGGCACCAGGCACTCTCTTATTCATGCTCTATATGGATGAACTTCTGGATTTTATTTTGAACTGTTGTTTTATCATAGATCAATTCTGTCTTCTTAATAAATCAGTTCAGCCAACATTTAATGAATGCCCATAATGGGTAGAGCCAGCTGTTGCAAATACAAAGATGATTAAAGATTAAAGACATAGTGTGCCCTGGCCAGCCTTAGTGGCTCATGCCTGTAATCCTAGCACTTTGGAAGGCCGAGGGCGGGCGGATCATGAGTTCAGGTGTTCGAGACCATCCTGGCTAACATGGTGAAACACCATCTCTACTAAAAATACAAACAACTAGCTGGGCATGGTGGCACGCACCTGTAGTCTCAGCTACTCAGGAGGCTGAGGCAGGAGAATCACTTGAACCAGGGAGGTGGAGGTTGCAGTGAGCCGAGATCGCGCCACTGCTTTCCAGCCTGGGCAACAGAGCGAAGACATAGTGTGCCCTTAACAAATTTATAACACCATGGTAGAGAATCTGTGTGCACAGATAATAATGATTTTTGAATGCTATTCGAATCTGTGTACACAGATAATAAAGATTTTTATGTGCTATTCAATTAACATACATAAGTGAAATTCTTTTATGTGCTATTTCATCCTCACAACATTGCTAAGGACCAAGTATCATTATCTCTATTGTATAGGTGAGGAAAGCAACCATGAGAGAGTATATGACAAGCAGTAAATGGCAGACCTGGAAACGCAATCTCATCTTTTAAAAACTATGGCTCTTTTTTCATTTTACGCTAGCTTCTTTTGGGAGAACCTGATTTTTTTTTGTTTTATTTTATTTTAAACTGTCTATTGAGTGATCACATTTACTCCTCAGTGCACCTAGGTGTTAGCTATTATCTTCATTTTACAGATGAGAAAGCAGATATTTCAGTAACTTGCAAAGTCATACAGTTTGCAGTTGTCAGAGTTAGAATTTGAACTGTGGTTTGTCCGTCCCTAAAACTTGCTATACCACAATTAGCCTCATCTTGTATTTGTTCAGTGGTTTCCAGTTTATCAGTATAGTAGTCCCCCTTATCCATGGCTTCACTTTCTGTAGCTCTAGTTACCCAAGGTCAATCACACTCCAAA
The DNA here is from genome assembly GCF_028878055.3 of Symphalangus syndactylus. NCBI lineage: Eukaryota > Metazoa > Chordata > Mammalia > Primates > Hylobatidae > Symphalangus > Symphalangus syndactylus. Next base: position 72,868,961 of record NC_072440.2, on the reverse strand, counting down.
AGTATTATATTTTGAGAGAGGAGATAAACCACATTCGTGTAACTTTTATTGTAGTATATAATTATTCAATTTTATTATTAGTTATCATTAATCTCTTACTGTGCCTAACTTACAAATTAAACTTTATCATAGTGTATATAGAATTCAGTACTACCCAAAGTTTCAGGCATCTACTTGGGGGTCTTGGAATATATTTCCCACAGATGAGGGACACTACCTGTACTACCATTCAGCATGGTACAAAGCTAGAGTAGAGAAATGAAAATAAGGAAACCTGAATTCTGTTTTTGTCACCCTTGTTACTTGAGACAATTACTTAACTGTGTATACCTTGATTTTTCAGGTTACGAAAAAGATATATTCTTAGGAACATTCATGGAATAATCTTAGAAAAATGCATATCAGTTATTTTACAAATGAAGTAGCGAGTAACTGATGGCTTTATCATAAAACTTGAGAAAATCACAGACTGTGAGTCAAAAGATACAGTTTCGGGTCTTGGTTGTGCCATTTGTCGGTGTATCATCTTTCTGAGCATGTTTCCTAATCTTTAAAATGGGACCAAGAGATTATTGAGATAATCTGTGAAAGTTTATGGAAGTTCTTTTGTGTGAGGCAAAAATAAGCTAATAATAACACCTTATTATTCAGGTTTCACATTAGTCATTTAGTGCTTTTTATCACTATTTTGCCACTCTAATTGCTCTACACAATTAGATAACTAGACTTAATAGTAAATTGAATTATCACAAAATGTAGACAATGGCTCAGTTCAGATAACATTTAAGGTCAGATACGGTATTTGACAGTGAAAAGCCATTAAAAGATTCTAAGTAGGATTGGGAGTAGGGTGAAGTGAAGTTTATAATTAGATTTGTTTTTTAAAAAGATACCTACATAGATTAGAGGAGAGTAAAAGTGCAGAGAGAAGTTAGGTGATTGTTGTGTAAGAGTCTGAGTGACACGGAAGGTCATGATAGAATGGGCTAGAGGGAAGCGGAACTGTATTGAGAGATTCAGAAGGTAAAATTGACGGGATGTTATAATTTAGAAGAGGACCAGGTTTTTGTAGGAGGGAAGATGAAAGGAATCATGGGTTTGGTTTTGGATTTAGTACTTAGGTAACTTTGAGATATTCAAGAGGAAATATTGCTTACATGGCCACCTAGGTCTGGAAACAGAAGGAAACATAGAGGCTTTCCTCTATTGTGAGAAACCTGTATGCCCTGAGCGGGTCTCATAATGGCTTAAAATGATAACGGTCTAGGGAGGAATGTAGAGCAAGAAGAGAAGTTAATGCCTGGAGAAGAATGAATTTTCTTTTCTTTTATTTTCCTTTTTGAGACGGAGTCTTGCTCTGTCACCCATCTTGGAGCACAGTGGCATGATCTTGGCTCACTGCAACCTTCGCCTCCTGGATTCAAGTGATTCTCCTGCCTCAGCCTCCCAAGTAGCTGGGATTACAGGCACCCATACCACGCCCAGCTAATTTTTGTATTTTTAGTAGAAATGGGGTTTCACCATGTTGGCCAGGCTGGTCTTGAACTCCTGACCTGAAGAGATCTGCCTGCCTTGGCCTCCCAGAGTGCTGGGATTACAGGCCTTAGTCAGTGTGCCTGGCCAAGATTTTTGAAGGAAGCGGGGAACTAGGTTTTAGGGACCTTATTCTTAAGGAGGAATACCAGGACATTAGGAAATCAAGATAAGAGATTGTGGCAAGACACTGAAAACTGTCCTTGGGTTTAGCAATATGGAAGTCATTGGTGACTTCAGCAAGGGTTATTTTGGTGGAATGATGAGGGCAGAAGCCTGAGTTTGGCAATGTGGAGGTCACTGGGGACTTCAGCCCCTCTTCCCTTTCTGCCATGAGTGGAAGCAGCCAGAGACCCTCACCAGATGCAGGTGCCAGTGCCACACTTCTTGCACAACCTGCAGAACTGTGAGCCAAATAAACCTCTTTTCTTTATCAATTACACAGCCTCAGGTATTCCTTTGTAGCAACATTAAATGGACTAAGACAATAGCCTAGAGCAATGGGCTGTATTGTATAGCCTAGGTATGTGGTAGACTAGACCATCTAGGTTAGTGTAAGCACACTTTGATGTTCTCACACAATGAAATTGCTCAGTGATGCATTTCTCAGAACACATTCCTGTTGTTAAGTGATACATGACTACTATACTGCAGATTTGAGGAGTGAAGCAAGGTATAAAACAGTAATCTCAAAAAAAATGGGGAGTAAATTTACTACAGAGATGAAGTAGGCTTAAGATTTGTGATCATAAATTTGATGTATGTAGTGGCGAGTCAGTTGTGTGAGTTCTATCTAGCGATCTTCTGTTATTTAAATGCAGGAGAGGAATAAGTACATAGTTGGAGCTGCCAAATGAGTTAGACTAAGGGAAAAGAGGACAAGGAAATTAAGATTTTTTGGAGAGGACTCTGTATAGTATGAGGCCATAGGATCCAAACTGGCTTAGGAGGGAAGTAGAACGTAAGAAGGAGTAATAGTGAAAAAGTGGTAGGATCCACCTGTAAACTATAGATCTTAAGGAGGCTGGAAAATTGCCACAGGGGTCAAACTACTATTGTAAGCAAACACTTGATTGTGTGATAATAGAATACTTGAAATTTTTGTAGGTGATGATTGTATTAGAATATGATGCTAGGTGAATGGCTTTAGGTGAAGTGGTGGAAAAATACAGTTGGTGCTAAAGACTTCAAAAAGAAGGCCAAAATGTTGAATCTATGTGGCTGTCGAAGTTATCAGAGTGATAAGACTAACAATGGAGATGAAATCAGGGAGCCCTATTTAGCAGACGATAGGTGCAGTTTGCCTGGAGGGAAGAGAAGTGGTTTGGAAGCAGTATTGGGAAGGAAGGAAGAGGATACCTGGAAGGTCCAACACTATATGGTAATGGGGAGTAAGGCGGATGCTTGCCCCTGCTGAGGTATGTGATGAGTAAGAGAAAAGTGTTTACTGTAGAAGCAACAGTAATCTCAGGGGCAGTCCGGTTTCCTTAAGATCAAAAGAATAAAGAGAATATCACAGAAGAGAGGGGAGTGTGTAGAGGAGTTTGCTGAGAATAGCTCATGACCTCCAGGGCGTGGGAGGGCAAGGAAGAGCAGGAGATGGGATCAGAAAAGGCATAGAGAACAGTTACTGTTGTAGTTGTTCAGGTATGAGGTAAAAGGGCCTTGAGGTCAGGGTTTGACAGTGAGAATAAAGATTTTAAGTAGAGACGAAAGTCTTATGCATGAATGCTGAAAGATGGCAAGCTTCAGTTATTTAGGAAAGCTGCCTTTACTATTTGTTTTAATATCACATTTAATGTTAAACAACTATCTCTTTTTGGTTATGTTTCAAATCAGAATATGGAATTTTGTTGTTGTAAAATGTGTAACTTAAGGAGTAAATTTGGAACCAAGTAAGTAAATACTCATTGTAGATTTTAAATTGTTCGTTTGGAGGAGTAGAAAATCAGCGTGGTCAAAGCACACATGTTGACAAGAGGGAGAGGGAGGGTGGAGGATTAAACACTCAAGATATATTTCCTCCGGTCCTTTCCCAACAACAACAAAAATATGTTTTAGGAGTTGTAGTCTTACTTCACTAACTCCCCTTTCTCCTTCTTGGTTCTGGAAAACTATACAGTCATGTACCACATAAAGACGTTTCAGGTAGCTATGAACCGCATCATTCATCAATGCAGTTGAACGCATCAGTCAATGCAGTTCAATCTTACGGTGGTTTCATAAGAGTGTATAAATAACAATTGTGTCTTTACTGTCCCTTTTCTGTGTTTAGATACATAAATACCATTGTGTTATGATTGCCCACAGTATAGTATTTAGTAGTCACCTGCTGTACATGTTTGTAGCCTAAGAGCAATAGGTCGTACATACCATATAGCCGAGGTGTGTAGTAGGCTAGGCCATCTGAGTTTATGTAAGTACACTCTATGATGATCTCACAACTATGAAATCACCTAACAACACATTTCACAGGATGTGTGCCTGGCATTAAGCAGCACATGACTATATTGCTTTTAAAAGTTGTAATCTAGTTGAAAGCATTGCATTCCTGTTTAGAATTAATATGTTTTTCTGAATGTGAGAACTTGGTGCTCCTCTTCACAAAATTTTTTTTAGCATCTTTCACTATTATTAAATAAGAGAACATATGTTACTTGTAATTGAAGGCCAGCATAGAATGGACATTCCACAGATATTGGTTGAGAAGTTAATTGGATATTCTAGGTATAATGAACTGTCTGGGTAGCAAAGTGTTCAACTAAAATATTGGGTTTGGGCCGGGCATGGTGGCTCACGCCTGTAATCCCAGCACTTTGGGAGGCCGAGATGGGTGGATCACGAGGTCCGGAGATCGAGACCATCCTAGCTAACACGGTGAAAGCCCGTCTCTACTAAAAATACAAAAAATTACCCGGGTGTGGTGGCGGGTGCCTGTAGTCCTGGCTACTTAGGAGGCTGAGGCAGGAGAATGGCTTGAACCCAGGAGGTGGAGGTTGCAGTGAGCCCGGATCGCACCACTGCACTCCAGCCTGGGCGACAGAGCGAGACTCTGTCTCAAAAAAAAAAAAATTAGGTTTGGGTTTCACTTAACCCCAATCTATAGGCTCTGTACTGTCTTCATTGTGTATTAACTTGTATGGTGTTTTACTTGCTTATTTAAATACAGACGTCTATTCAGAGGTTAAATAAATCAAGACCTAGCTTTCATTCCCTAAAATAACTGTCAAATTATTTTTCCTGAGTGTGAGATGAACCTTAAATCACTGGCAAGATTCTTGTATCCATGAAAATCAGAAAACTGACTGTGGTTTCATTGTGTTTCACATCATATGCTAGTTACATTTCTGTCCCTGGCCTAGTCATTAGCCTGCCATATGATTAGACACATGATCTTTATGCCCTTGTGTCTCATCTGTAAAATGGGCATGATTATTTCCCAGTAGAATTGTTAAGTATTGTTCCTTAGATAAATTGACATCCACATAAAAATATTCTTAATGATTTATTTATTCTGCTTCTTGTACAGTACTTGAAATTGCCAGTTAGGTAAAAAACATTATGGTTTTTTTGGCAAGATGGGACTGAAGGTCTCACTAAACAGTACAGTAGATGCCAAAGGCTGGGCAGGGGTGGGGGGCTCAGAGCACGTGTTGGGAAGATCAGTTGTTACTGTGTCTATGTTCTCCTCTGCTATATTTAAGTATTTTTAGATATTTATTTTTATTTTTGTGTTTAATTTTATTAAATTAAGGTTATTAAAAATAAGTTTCTTGGATTCATTGAAAATCAAAACCATTTTTGCGTGTTGCTCAACAAGTTGCTCTAATATTGGATGTTTGCAGATAATATTCAAACTGGAGAAATTTTCGATTGTTAAAGGCAGTTGGGATTGGAAGAGATAAGAAAACAAATTCCCGAGTGCCTCCTATGATAGGAGGCACTGGGTCTGATGCTTTCATTACTATCGTCTTGTTTCATCTTACAATGGGGAAGGAAGATTCAAATGCGCAGTCTTGCTTCAGAGTCAGTACTCTTAACCAATATGTTGTAATACGTTCAGCTAGTCTGTGATAGGCAGCATCTAAGATGGTCCCTAGTGATCCCCACCTGCTGATATTCATACCCTTGTGTATTCTCTTCCCCTTATAGGCTGGACCTAGTGACTCACTTTGAATGCACAGAATATGGAAAAAGTGATGAGATGTCACTTCCAAGATTTGGTTACAAAGAGACTGTGGCTTTTATCTTGGGTGCTTGCCCTCTCTACCTTTCTCTTAGAGCCCCTACACTGTTAAGTAGCCCTGTGGGAAGGCCCACGAGCCAATGATGTCTAGGCCTAACAGCTAGTGGCCTGCCAACAGCCAGGTGAGTGAGTTTGGTGGTGGATCCTCGATAGTCAAGCTTTAATGATTGCAGCCCCAGCCAACACCTTGACTGCAGCCTTGTGAGAGTCCCTGAACCAGAAGCACTTAGCTTACCCAGCTGGATTTCTGATCCACATAAACTGAGATAATAAATGCTGTTTTAAGCTACTGTGATTGAAAATGAATTGTTACATAGAAATAGATAACTAGGCCGGGTGTGGTGGCTCACGTCTGTAATCCCAGCACATTGTGAGGCTGAGGCAGGCGGATCGCTTGAGCCCAGGAGTTTGAGACCAGCGTGGGCAACATAGCAAAACCCCATCTCTACTAAAAATACAAAAATTAGCTGGGCAAGGTGGTACGTGCCTGTAGTCCAGCTACTTGGGAGACTGAGGTGGGAGGATCACCTGAACCTGGGAGGTGTAAGCTGCAATGAGCTGAGAGTGAGAACTTGAGCAAGAGAGCGAGACCCTGTATCAAAAAAAAAAAAAAAAAAAAAAAAAAAAAAAAAAAAAAAAAAAAAAGAGATAACTACAGATTTTGGTACCAATAGTGGGGTGCTTTTTGGTGAAAATCTAAACTGGGAGTGACTTTGAAACAGGGCAGTGGACTTTTGAGGAGAGTGTTAGTATAAGATTAGAATACCTTGAACACATTGTAAAATATGGGACTTTGAGGCGATTGTCACGAGGTCTTAAAGGAAAGAAACTGGAAGAAAGGGGATCCTTGTTATGTAGTGGTAGAACGTTTAGCAACACTATCATTTGTAGTTGTGGAAAGCAGAAAGTGTGTTTCATGAACTGAGAGATCTAGCTAAGTAAACTTCTAAACAAAACATTGCAGATCCCCTCTGTTTCCTTCTTGCTGCTTAAAGTATGAGGGGAAATAAATAAATTGAGGGAAGCACTGTTAAAAAAGGAGCCAGAACTTGATGATGATTTTGAAAATTCTCAGCCTTTCTGGTTGGCAAAGGGTGATGAAATTAAGACATGGCAAAGATCAATTCAAGAGCCACTCCGGGGAGAATGGTGGTCTAAAGATAAAGCCGAGGCTGTGCCTTTAAAGCCTGTTGTTAGGACCTGAGAAGGTAGTGCCTTAGGGTACTCTTCAGTCACACTAAAGGCCTCTCAGTCAAACAATAGGGCTTCTAGCCTTTTTAGCAGGAGCCCAAGGTAGAGGTAGAGAAGCGTTCCTCTTGGAGAGATCTATGGGTACAGCTTTTGTCTATTGTGGTGAGATTTGCAGGAAATCCACTGTAGCTAGGACTGAACAGGAAAAGAAACAGTACAAAATGAAAAGAGGCTGTCGGACACCCCTAGCATTCTGCTGGCAGGAAGCAGGCTGAGAAAGTGCTCAGCAGCTAACACATGCCACCTTTCATCAAAAGGGAAAGATGACTCAGAGGTTGGAAGCAGGAGCCTAGAGGTGAAGGCAAAAGTCATGGAGAATTCTTTTCCCAGTGTTGAGACCTAATCAAGGAACTTTCAGCATTTGCCCTGCTAGATTTCAGAGTCAGTATGGATCAGTGACTCCTTTGTGCCCCCCAATTCCCTGCCTTTCTTTTGTAGAAAAAGTTATGCCATGTAGTGATTGCAAGGATTTTAGAGAACAGAAACCCAGCGGGCAAGTGAGAAAGGAGCCCTAATACCATGCCATCTAGGCTCCCAGAATGCCATGCTGTTGTTAAATTGCTTCTTTTGGCTTTTGCTTACAGGTCATAAGTACCAGATGATATGTGCAAAACTGAAGCAATCAGGAGAGGATTCCCCACCCCCGTATTTACCCACTTTCTCTCATCAGTATCAATAAACTGTCCCCTCACTCATGAAGCATTTGCCTTCCTATAGAAGGTGAACCTTCCAGTTGTATACTAGGTCCTATCTCTGCTAGTCTGTTTAGGACATGGATCCAGCAATTCTCTCCCCTCTCTCTGGGATCATCAAGTTTTCTATCTTTATTGGATTAGTCCCGTCAACATACAGTTAAGCTGTTCTTCCGCTTATTTAAAAATAATACTCTTGACCTCACTTTGCCAGCAACTGCTGAATTTCTTTTCCTTTAAAGCAAAACTCTGTAGAGTTGTTTATATTTGATTATATCAGTTATCCTCTTAAACCCACGCAGCCAGATTTTTATTGCAACCACACCACTGCAAGGGCTCTTGTCCAAGTTGCCAGTAACTTCCATGCTGCTAAATCTAGTGGTCTGGTCTCAGCCCTCATCTTACTTGACCTATCTGTAGAATATTCTATCACTGATCACTTCATTCTCTAATTCACTTTCTTGGATACTTGACTTGCAGGACATCATACTTTCCTGATTTTCTTCCCACCTCATTGGAAGTTTGTACTCAGTTTTAAAGTTGCAATATTTTGAGCCAAGTCCTTTCACCTCTTTTTTTAATTCTCTTTCATCCACTCTCATGGCTTTAGTTCTCAGCTAACCAGGAAAGTTTTACCAGCTGGGTAAAACTTTTTTTTCCTTTAACATATATTAAGTTTTCTTTTCATTTTTTTTTCTTTTTTCATTTCTTTCTTTTCTTTTCTTTTTTTTTTTGAGAGAGGGTCTCACTCTGTTGTCCAGGCTGGAGTGCAGTGGCATGATCTTGGCTCACTGCAACCTCTGCCTCCCGGGTTCAAGCATTTGCTCAAGTCCCTGATATAAAATAGTGTGGCATTTGCATATAACCTACACATATTCTCCTGTATACTTTAAATAATCTCTGGAGTGTTTATAGTACCTAATGAAGTGTAAATTTTATGTAAATAGCTGTTATATTGTTTCTGGAACACCATTCACAGTGACAAGGAAAAAAAGACTGCACATATCCAGTACGGATTATTCCCCCTGCCCCAAATATTTCCCATTCATGGTTGGTTGAATCCAGGGAGGCAGAACCCACAAATATGGAGGGCTTACTGTACTTGTTGCTTCTGCCTGTAATGCTTCTCTCCAGGTATACTCATGTCTGCCTCAGCCTCCCAAGTAGCTGGGACTACAGGTGCATGCCACTACACCCGCCTAATTTTTATATTTTTATTAGAGACGGGATTTCACCATGTGGCCAGGCTAGTCTCGAACTCCTGACCTCGTGATCCACCTGCCTCGGCCTCCCAAAGTGCTGGGATTATAGGTGTGAGCCACTGTGCCAGGCCCTAAGTTTTCTTATAATTAAGAAATAAGAATAAAGGGATAGTGAAAAAACAACTGCCTTAGACATTAAAAAAAAATTATTTCTTTTTTTTTTTTTTGGAGACAGAGTCTCATTCTGTTGCCCAGGTTGGAGTGCAGTGGTGCGATCACAGCTCAATGCAGTCTCAATCTCCTGGATTCAAGCTATCCTCCTTCCTTAGCCCCTTGAGTAGCTAGGTGGGACTACAGGTGTGTGCCACCACACCTGGCTCATTGTTGTATTTTTATTTATTTTTTTGTAGAGACAAGTCTGTGGCTGTGTTGCCCAGGCTGGTCTTGAATGTGTGATCTCAAGTGATCTTCCACCTCAGCCTCCCAAAGTGCTGAGATTATAGGCGTGAGCCACCATGCCTGACCAAAGGTTCTTCCTCCTCCTCCCTGCCACCCGAGACTGAGTCTCGCTCTGTCACCCAGCCTGGAGTGCAGTGGCGCGATCTCAGCTCACTGCAAGCTCCGCCTCCGAGGTTCACGCCATTCTCCTGCCTCAGCCTCCAGAGTGGCTGGGACTACAGGCGCCCGCCACCACACCCGGCTAATATTTTTGTATTTTTAGTAGAGACGGGGTTTCACCATGTTAGCCAGGATGGTCTCGATCTCCTGACCTCGTGATCCACCCACCTGGGCCTCCCAAAGTGCTGAGATTACACGCGTGAGCCACCATGCCCGGTTGTCAAAATTTCATGCAACTAATTAGATATTACCCCTACAGTAACTATCAATCACATTTGAATGCTGTCTATATCTTTTAATCCCTTTTATAATACCTCATGGTTTTTGTCCTTTTTGCCTATCCCTCCTTTCTTCCTTCCCTCCCTCCCTCCCTTCCTTCTATGGCTGGGAATAGTTAAAAAGTAAAAGTTGCTGAAAAGTCAGAATGTTTCAAGATATAGGAAAAATAAAGATATTCTAAAATTTCACAATGAATCTTAGGTTTATAAAAGAGTCCAAGGAACACATGTATTATTACAAGATAAAATAGTTTATTTTTAAAGTAACAATTTTGTTTTTCTGTTTTCTTTTTGGAATACCTCTAAGAAAGAAAAATCAAAAAGTATAAATTCTTACAAGTAGAACTGAACTGCTCGAAAAGAAAAGTTGGGCCCAGTGGACTCTGATGATATACTGGGTATTAAATACTGTCTGTATGGTCTTGACTCTCAAATGTATACCTGTAGCTAGAACTCTCTCTAGAAGCTCATATCTAACTGCCTACTTGACATTTCCATCTGTAATATAATAGTTACCTCAAACTTGACATGTCCAAAGCTGAACTCCTGGCCTTCACTTGCCTTCCTCTGCCCTCAGACTTGCTAAACCCACAGTTTTCTTCTTCTCAGATAATGACATCTTTCTGTTACTTGAGCCAAAAAAAACTTTAGTCATCCTGGACTCCTCTTTCTCTCTCACTGCAGTCCTGTTAATTAGCAAATCCTTTAGGTTCTGCTTTTCAAAAATAACCTAAATTCAATCCATACTAGCTCTTCTTCTTCCTTTTTTTTTTTTTTTCTCAGAGTCTCACTCTGTCACCCAGGCTGCAGTGCTGTGGCATCATCTGGCTCACTGCGACCTCCGCCTCTCAGGTTCGAGCGATTCTTGTGCGTCAGCTACCTGAGTAGCTGGGATTACAGGTAATGCGCCACCATGCCTAGCTAATTTTTGTATTTTTAGTAGAGACAGGGTTTCGCCATGTTGGCCATGCTGGTCTCGAATTCCTGGCCTCAAGTGATCCACCCACCTTGGCCTCTCAAAGTGCTGGGATTATAGGCGTGAGCTGCCGTGCCCATCCTACTAGCTCTGCCACTTCTATCCTGGTTCCGTATTCCATTCTCTCTTGCCCAGATTTTTATAATAGTCTGCTACCTGGTCTCCCTATCTCCACTATTGACACTGAACAATTTATTCTAATCACAGCATCTGACATAATCCTTTGAAAATATAAATCTGATCATGCACAAAATCCACTGATGTGTTTCGCTCAGAAGAAAAGCTAGAGTCCCCACAAGGCTGCAGTCAAGCCTGCTCCTAGGTACTTGTTTGACTTTCATCTCCTCCTGTTCTCATTTCTCACAGCTACTTAGGCCTTTTGGCCATTCCTCAAATTTGCCAGGCACTTTGTACGGCTGTTCCATGATATTCATGAGGGGGTTGGTTCCAGAGCCTCTTAAAGATACCCAAATCCGCAGATGCTCAAGTCCCTGATATAAAATATTGTGGCATTTGCATATAACCTACACATATTCTCCTGTATACTTTAAATAATCTCTGGAGTGTTTATAGTACCTAATGAAGTGTAAATTTTATATAAATAGCTGTTATATTGTTTCTGGAACACCATTCACAGTGACAAGGAAAAAAAGACTGCACATATCCAGTACGGATTATTCCCCCTGCCCCAAATATTTCCCATTCATGGTTGGTTGAATCCAGGGATGCAGAACCCACAAATATGGAGGGCTTACTGTACTTGTTTCTTCTGCCTGTAATGCTTCTCTCCAGATATACTCATGTCTTCCTCCTGGCCTTCAAATTTTTGCTCAGATGTTACCTATTCAATAAGGCCTTTTGAAAGCCATTTTACTTTAAATTTTTCATAGCATTTATCTTCTAAATATTATAAAAACAGGCCATACGGCCAGACACGGTGGCTCACGCCTGTAATCCCAGCACTTTGGGAGGCCGAGGTGGGCCGATCACGAGGTCAGGAGATCGAGACCATCCTGGCTAACATGGTGAAACCCCATCTCTACTAAAAATACAAAAAATTATTCGGGTGTGGTGGCGGGCACCTGTAGTCCCAGCCACTCTGGAGGCTGAGGCAGGAGAATGATGTGAACCCGGGAGGCGGAGCTTGCAGTGAGCCGAGATCATGCTTCTGTACTCCAGCCTGGGTGACAATATAAATAAAAAATACAAAATAAAAAAACAGGCCATGCATGGTGGTTTACCCCTATAATCCCAAGACTTTGGGGGGCCAAGGTGGGAGGAACTCCTTGAGGCCAGGAGTTCAAGACCAGCATGGGCAACATAGTGGTACCCCATCTCTACAAAAGCAAGTTTAAAAATTAGCCAGGGATGGTGGGACACACCTGTAGACCTAGCTACTTGGGAGATGGCATGCACCTGTAGTCCTAGCTACTTGGAGGCTGAGACAAGAGGATTGCTTGAGCCCAGGAGGTCAAAGCTGCAGTGAGCTCTGATTGTGCAGACTGCACTCCATCCTGGGCGACAGAGTGAGACCCTGTATCTTTATTTTATTTTATTTTATTATTTATTTGATGGAGCGTCACTCTTGTCACCCAGGCTGGAGTGCAATGACATGATCTCGGCTCACTGCAACCATCGCCTCCTGGGTTCAAGCGATTCTCCAGCCTCGGCCTCCTGAGTAGCTGGGTTTAAAGGTGCATACCACCATGCTCGGCTAATTTTTTGTATTTTTAGTAGAGACAGGGTTTCACCATGTTCGCCAGGCTGGTCTTGAACTCTTGACCTTAGGGGATCCACCAACCTCGACCTCCCACAGTGCTGGGATTACAGGAGTGAGCCACTGCGCCTGGCTTGAGACCCTGTATCTTTAAAAACAAAACAAACTCTGTGTGTGTGTGCGTGTGTGTAGTAGTAGTAGTATGTGTATGTATGTAAAATAAAAGCTTTTTTTCTCACCCGTCTCCTCTTTTAGAGTTTTTTGTCTAGTTTATTCGCTGCTGTATCTTCAGTGTCTAGAATAATGAATGGTGTTCAATAAATATTTGTCAAATTCTAGAGGTTTTTTTACCTGTGATTTTTTTCAGTAACAGAATACTTAGTAACTATAGAATTTATAGTGGTAGAACTCTAGTTGACATCAGCTATTCTCTCTCACATCGCAGGGACCAGTGCTTTGTACTATTGAGGCAGTAGTGCTTTAATGGCACAAGCTTTGGAATCAAATTAACTGGGTCCAAATCTGGTTCTGATGCATTCTGTCTGAATGACATTGGATAAATTACCATGCTTTCTCATCTGTAAAATGAGAATAACATAATATCTATCACAGAGGGTTGTTTTGAGCCATGTAAAGCTCTCAGAACAGTTCCTGGTGCATAGTAAATGTTCAGTATATGTTAGTTATGACTGTTACTGTTCCAGACCCATCCCAACAGTTCTGAGTCTGTTGTACTCCTGAGTGGCAGTACTGAGAACTGATTCAGGGTCTCCTCCTTATCACCAAGTCTCTTTCTCCTTTAAAAATATCATGGGTATGTTAGGTCCTCCTTTCTACCCTTCACCTCCAGCTCTCTCTTCTACTGTTTAATCTTTACTTACACTAATAGCATTCTTTTATATATCCACATTTTCCCCTCTTTCTTTTCACTTCCTTTCTCCCTTCCTCTCCTTTTAGCAAGTATTTATTAAGCATTACGTTTTCCTTCCCTATTCTGTTCTAAATCTTGCTGTGTTTCTTTTTCCTTATCTTCATGTCTTTGTTTCATTATCAAATAAAAAATTACCTAACTTATGGTTGATTGACTAGAATTACGTTTGTATCAGGGAAAATGGGAATGCTGTAGGTGTTGAAATAAAATTGAAATTATTTTTTTAAAAGTTGCACCAGTGACTAAAACCCTTGAAAGTACTCCTACTCCTTCCTCTAAATCTACAGAAGTCTCTACTTTCTTAGTCAGTGATTAAATTTGTCTTCTACCAACCAACGTGCAAGGTGATCTGGGGGAAAAGTGTCTCTTATTTAATTACATTGGCATTATTTGTAATTTTCTGCTATTTTAGCTATCTTGTTTTTTGTTTATTTTTATTTTAGATGGATAGTAGTTCAGGTACATTACTGGTACAGTGTGCTCAAACGTTTTCCCCATGATTACTAGGCTCTTGTGATATCTGGTCTAGAAACACAGCCATCATTTATAAATCTGTGTGTGTGTGTGTGTGTGTGTGTGTGTGTGTGTGTTTCTTTTAATGGGAGAATGTGATCAGAGTTCTAAAAAACTGAAATAAAAATGCATTTTTAGAATATGACTTATTTTGTAAATTTTAGATAGATTATATAATGACTACAATATCCTTTTTCAGAGCAGAGGAAGTGAACCCATTTAGGCATCCGTTTAAAGGAGTTTTGTTTTGAGGCTTTAAGGGTCTTTCATCCGTAAGATGAGCTGTGGTACTGTCTATTATATATTACCTAATAAACGTTACAAGGAAAACAGTGCTCTTTTTGCTCCCTTTTCTTGGTATAATCTTTTTTCCTGGGCACATTTCAGTAACAAAGACCACTAAAATGCTACTTAATGCCCAGTTACTCTGGAGGCTGAGGCAGGAGAAGACCTTGATCCTGGGAGTTGGAGGTTGCAGAGAGCCGAGATTGTGCCACTGCACTCTAGCCTGGGTGGCAGAGCAAGACTCCATCTCAAAAAAAATAAAAAAATAATAAAAAATGCTACTTAAAAGTACCCCCCACCATATTTATAAGTTCTGGGTTCACATTTCTTTTTCTAGTACATATTTAGCCCATTTATTCATCAGTTATTAAGGCCATGCTATTTGCCAGCAATTCGGGTAATGAACAGCACTATAAGACACAATTAAAAGTCTTAGATTTCTACCTTTGTTTATCGGTGATTTGCATTTTTTCAGTAACTCTCATTTTCCTTTGAATTCTTAAGATTTACCTCTTTGACTTAAGAAGTAAACTAAATTTTAACTACAGCTTTCAAAATTTATATTAGAATTGGACAATAAAGCTTTTTTTTTTACTATTTCACAAAACAAAATATAGTAGCTTTCTTAAAATTTGTTAGTTAAAATGTTATCTTTGTTTTCCCAATAAAACGCAAAATTTAATATGTGATGGCTAAACTCCTAGGGGGATAAGGAGGGGCTAGAAGAATAGGCAGGTTGGAAAAGTGTAGTCGGGACTTGTCCAGATTCTTATGTGGTAGTCTATATATTTACGACATGGGCTACAAGATGCATACACACACACACACACACACACACACACACACCCTTGTGAGCATTTATTAATTCACAGTTGATGGTGCGTAGTTTGGGGAGTGGGTAAAGGATATGTTACTTTTGTAGGTGCAGAATCAATTCTGACCACTCATTCATTGAATGAAAGTTTGAGTTTCTACTACCCGTAGGTACCTTTAGGGAAGCTTTAGAAATGCAACCTGGAATTTTGCATAAACTAAACCTAGCCAGAGGCTCAGTGGCTTCCTTTTCATTCTCTAATAGAAAAGTAAAGAGAGAGTGAGTACAAATCACCATTAAACAAAAGTAATATTTATATTTTAGGTTTATTAAATAGTTAAGTATAAACTATTTAATAGTTAATTATAAACTATTTAATAAACCTAAAATATAAATATTACCTCACTCCCTCTTTCCTTTACTTTTCTGTTTCTTTTCCTTTTGAATGCCAGAAGACTTTAATGCTCATGATCTTAGTGTGCTAGGGCTGCTATCACAAATTACCACAGTCTGGGTGGCTTAACCAACAGAAAATTGATCTTGGAAGTCCAAGACCAAGGAGCCAGCAAGGCAGATTTCATTCTGAAGCCTCCTCTCGTGGCTTGTAGGTGGCTGCCATCTAGTCTTGTGCTCACACAACCTCTTCTTTGTGCATAGGGATAGAGGAGTGAGCAGGGCAGCAAGCTCTCTGGTGTCTCTTATAAGGACAATGATCCTATTGGAGCATCGCCACTCCCCTATCACTATATCACCCCCACCTTACTTAACATTATTTCCTTAGAAGCCCCATCTCCTAATACAGCTACAGGGGTGGGCAGGGGGCAGAGAGGTGAGTTAGGGCCTCAACATAGGAACTTGGAGTTAGGGGGACACAAACACTTGGTCCATAACACTTGTCTTTTTAATTCATAAAAAAATTTGAGTATTTACTGTGTGTTAATCACCTTGGTAGACTTGCTACTATGTTGCTGTGCAAACTCAAGGAAATTACTTAACCTCATTAGGCCACAATTCATTTATCAGTAAAACAGAGATATTGAACCCATTAATAGCTATGATGCATTCCAGCTTAATCACTATTACTTCCATGTTCATTTCCTTCCCTTATTTTCCTCTCTCCCTAAGATTTTCTTCCCTCCCTAAGATACTTAGGATTGTTTATGTCAAATTTCCTCTCTGTTTTTGACCATCTTTCTTTTTCTTTCATTCTGTTCCTTTATGTTTTTTATGTCTCATGTTATGTTTTCTGCCTTCATCCACCCCTCTCCTGAATTGGACATGTTTTTGACAACTTGTAAGTTTACTAGATTTATTAGCTCTTTAAAAGTTTAGGAGGTAGACGGAATTTTTTTTTTTCTGCTCAACATACTGAAAACCTTTAAGCTAAACTTACTCTAGGTAAATTGCTTTGTACCTTTTACATTGCCTTGTACATGCTTTACATTTATTGCATGTTTGATTTCTTTTCCTGTAGTCTACTGCCTTTTGCTAGGCAAGTTTCCTCACAGCATTATTTCTTAGAATTGTGAGGAGGCTAGTAATACTTCTTTTCATGTATGCCTTTACTAAAGCATCTAATTCATCATATGGGCAGTTAATAAGTATGAATTGATGAGATCACAGTCATGTATTTTTTACTCTTCAGAGAAAGAAAGACCTTGTGCTATCCCTTCCAATTTCTCCCTTTTGATCTGTGACATTTGGAAGTAGTTATGGGCGGGCACCGTGGCTCACCCTTGTAATCCCAGCACTCTGGGAGGTGGGCGGAGCACTTGAGGCCAGGAGTTCGAGACCAACCCAGGTAATATGGAGAAACCTTGCTTCTACTAAAAATAACAAAAAAAAAATTAGCTGGGCGTGGTGACACCTGTCCGTAATCCCAGCTACACGAGAGGCTGAGGCATGATAACCATTTCAACCAGGGAGGCAGAAGTTGCAGTGAGCCAAGATCCTGCCACTGTACTCCAACCTAGGCACCAGAGTGAGACTTTTATCTAGTTGTTCTGCAGTCTCAGTGGCAGTGGCTTTTTTCTCCTTTTGTCAATATCAACAACAAACTATAGAGTTGACTCACAGGATGTAAAAAATTGGGGTGACATGCATGGGAGACTGTGTTGGTGCTAATATTTGCATGACTGATTGAGAAAGTTTATCAGAAACATTGTCACTAGTACTGTTGTAGGAACTGTGCTATGAGTGGGGTGAAGTCTTGCCCTAGCATTAGTATAAATCCTTAGCCTGATGGGCATAGTCTTAAGAAACAACCCATTCAGGGTCGGGCGTGGTGGCCTGTAATCTCAGCACTTTGGGAGGTGGGTGGATTGCTTGAAGTCAGGAGCTTGAGGCCAGCCTGGCCAACATGACAAGACCCCGTTTCTACAAAAAATGCAAAAATCAGCTGGGCATGGTGGTGCACGCCTGTGATCCCAGATACTTGGGAGGCCAAGGCATGAGAATTGCTTGAACCAGGGAGGCGGAGGTTGCAGTGAGCCAAGATCACGCCACTGCACTAGCTGACAGCAAGACTGTCTCAAGAAAAAAGAAACAACCAATTCAGTAACAAATTTTGCAGTTTAAAGCTGATTCTTTTAGAATTAAAAATCTGTAATCTCTGCAATGTGGTAATGGGTATTGAGATAATGGTGGTGATAATTATAAAGTTGCTGATTATCAGCTACTGATTTTTGAATGCCTACTATTTGCCAGGCTTAATACTGCTACGGGAGGGGGTCAGGGAAGTACTGGGTAGAGAAAGGCGACCCCTGGCTAGGGCTCCACCCCTATGGACCTAGGTGAGTAGAGGCACTCCAGCTTTCATGCCCAAGTGTTGCATTTTTCAAGACCATCCTGGCCTGCCATGTCCCCCATCCTGGGCCTATAAAAACCCGAGACCCTAGCGGGCAGACATACAGGCAGCCAGACGTCAAGAGAAGAACATCAGCGGAAGAAAACACAAGCAGCTGGATGGTGGGAGGATGTCAAGGGAGCAAGCCAGCAGAAGAGCACACCAACAGACGTCAGCACCGTGGCAGGCCATTGACTGGTGGGACAAGGTGGAGTTTGACTGGGGCAGTCGGAGGAGAGCCGAGGCCACTGGGCAGCCGAACTCTAGGGCTAAACCGTCTCCCTTCTGGTTCTCACATTGGCGGAAAAATCCTTCCACTCAATAAAACTTTGCACTCATTCTCCAAGTCCACATATGATCCAATTCTTCTGGTACACCAAGGCAAGAACCTGGGATACAGAAAGCCCTCTGTCCTTGCAACAAGGTAGAGGGTCTAATTGAGCTGGTTAACACAAGCTGCCTATAGACGGCAAACTAAAAGAGCACCCTATAACACATGCCCACTGGGGCTTCAGGAGCTGTAAACACTCACCCCTAGACACTGTCATGGGGTCGGCGCCCCACAACCTGCCCGTCTGTATACTCTCCTAGAGGTTTGAGGAACGGGTCACTGAAGAAGCGAGGGGGACAAGAGAACCTTTGCTGTTTCAATACCAAGCATTTTACTGTCATTAACATGTCGAATTCTAAGAGCAACCCCAGTAATGGACAGGCCATTCTAGCTATGTAAACTCTTCAGAGGCAGCACTTAGTACAGTGCTGGACACTTGTCAGGATTTGGTAGATGTTGAACTGATTTGAACTCTAGCATCATCTTGCTTAAAATTGTCCTTCTCTGCCTACCCTTGCCCTGCCCAGCTATGGATACAGAGGTTTTACAAATTCGAATCTCTCTGCTCTAAATTAGAGAGTTTAATCTGACCTTATGTTAAGGAGCTTGCCTCACCAGTAGTCAGCTGGTTTTTCAAATAACTTGATGCCTCATTACCCATGTGCCAGGGGTTAAACATTACCCTTATTAAATTGGCTAGTCTACTCACCTGGTCTTCTTGCCTTGGTGCATGGTGGCACTCTAGTTTCTCTTGGAACCTGAGCCAACTCTGAACCCTCCGCTATTTTTTGTCAGTGCCTCTTTTGAGCTTACTGGATCCCAATTCCTTTTTTCTTGCTTTGAGTTTGATGGTATTCCTTTCCATGTGGCTAGGAAAAGTGAGACCATGCCTTGTCATCTTACACCAAAGCCCTTGAATAAGAACAGCTCAGATTAAGCTAGTCTGATATATCCTTAAGACCTGACCATTTGGGTCTTGACCTCCATCTGCAGCACAGAATAAGTCTTTTCCCAGTTTCTACCTTGATCAGCCTTTATTTTAGTTTCATAATTTCTGTGCCCAGGACTTCACCATTTCCCTGTGTTTCCATTGTTGCATATTGAGGTTATGCAGTCTGAAGCTCCTTTGAACTGTTGTTCAGAAAGCCTTTCCTTCTGCATTGGACCTTCAGAGCTTCCTGGTTTTCTCTATTCCCTTCTCTCACCTTCACATTTCTTTTGTTCCCCTTTCCTCCAACCATAGAGTACACATTACTTGGGAAAACCCGATTATATAATTTTTTTAGAGCATAGGTCTTGGAAACATGTTTATGCACTGTCAAAGTTCAGTTTCCATTCATCTGTCTCTCCCCAGGTAATTAGCACAAATGAAAATAGTGACCTTTTAGAATATCTTTCAAGGGAGGTAGCCAACATACCAACCCAGGATACTGCTGAGTAGGAGCCAGCTGGCATTGAGAAGCAAGGACAAGAGTAAACCTTTAAAGTGGGCAGTTTCAAAAGTATAGAACTAAATGGAAGCAAGAAAAATGAGGGGAGTGGGGATATGGTGCTGATTCTAATGTGGCAAAGATTTTAAAATAATACAAAGGCAATCCAGAATACATTGAGAGCCCCAGTGAGTTGTTTTCTTTAAATTTCATGTCATGCATAGTCTTGTTTCTCAATGGACAAATGGTTAGTGGACCAAATGACATTTTTTACTCATCCCTGAGTAAAATGTCCAAGGAATATAGTTCATTAGACTGCTGTTTGTTGTCTCCAAACAGATCCTGAAAGTTCAAATGACTGGGAGTCAGAACCTAAAAATGTAGTATACCCCACTGTTTTGGCAGGAAATTGAGACCTGCTTTTATCAGCCACTTATCCAGAAAGCATATGTTCTATATAAATCAAGCCAAATCTATATTGTCTACAAGTACTTCTGCAATATAGTTGATGTTCATAATGTGATCCAGATATTTTCAGTATACTTCTGTGTATTTTATTGATTATCACATGACTGTTTTTATTTATTTGTTTATTTATTTTTTGAGATGGAGTCTAGCTCTGTCGCCTAGGCTGGAGTGCAGTGGCACAATCTCGGCTCACTGCAACCTCGGCTCACTGCAACCTCCACCTCGCGGGTTCAAGCAATTCTCCTGCCTCAGCCTCCTCAGCTAATTTTTGTACTTTTAGTAGAGCTGAGATTTCACTCTGTTGTCCAGGCTGGTCTCAAACTCCTGACCTCGTGATCTGCCTGCCTCGGCCTCCCAAAGTGCTGGGATGGCAAGCATGAGCCACCGTGCCCAACCATGACTGTTTTTAAATAGAAACTCCTGGGCCTCCTGCGTTCCAATTTTATTTTTTCTCTAATGACACAGCAGTGGCTGCAAACCCCTTTTCTGTTATACTTTTTCTTTTGCATATAGACTACTATTTTGAACCTTTTGAAAAGGCCTTGCCACAAAAGTC
Organism: Symphalangus syndactylus; assembly: GCF_028878055.3. Taxonomy (NCBI): domain Eukaryota; kingdom Metazoa; phylum Chordata; class Mammalia; order Primates; family Hylobatidae; genus Symphalangus; species Symphalangus syndactylus. Next base: position 72,848,275 of record NC_072440.2, on the reverse strand, counting down.
CATATTTACATTCTGTATGTTTAGAGCCATGATCTCAATCAGAAATGAGAGGGAGGTATAAATCAGAATTCAGTGTTAGAGACTGTATAGTTCAAAAAAATTTAAACCTCTAACCCAAACATTTCAGAAAGTAGGTTGTACGTGCTATTCTGGGTTGATGAAAGTTTCAGAAGATAAAAGTAAGTATGATAAAGATTTTTAAAATGGTTAAAAAACACAGGTTTAGAGTCTCTCATTTTCTCACAGTGACTAAAAGAATTTCCACTTTGGTAAGTCTGCAGTAGAAGTATGTCATTAGGGCTTATTCAGACTAAAAGATGTGGGATGACTTGAGAAAAATTTGGACATGACCATAAGGGGCAATATATTCTTGACCCAAGATTTTCTGTTGAGGACTTGAACCAGATTAGCTTAAACAACTGTTTAAAGAAAAAACAACATCAACAGGCTCACGCCTAGAATCCCAGCACTTTGAGAAGCTGAAGTGGGAAGATCGCTTGAGGCCAGGAGTTCCAGACAAGCTTGGACAACATATTGAGACTCTGTCTCTACATTTTTTTTTTTTGTCAGGCGTTGGCTGGGTGTGGTGGCTCATGCCTGTAATCCCAGCATTTTGGGAGGCCGAGGCAGGTGGATCACTTGAGGTCAGGAGTTCCAGACCAGCCTGGACACGGTGAAACTCTGTCTTTATTAAAAATACAAAAATTAGCCGGGCGTGGTAGTGGGTGCCTGTAATCCCAGCTACTAGGGAGGCTGAGGTAGAGAATCACTTGAACCCAGGAAGCAGGTTGCAGTGAGCCGAGATCGTGCCACAACAAACAACAAAACCCCACAGAAGTCTTTCTTAGTGGACTAGCCCCTTTAGTAAGACAGTTGGAATGTGTTGGAGCTGGAATGTTTTCTTGTCAGTTGGTTCCTGACTTGAAAGAATCACAGTGGGGTGGGGTAGCCTAGGAGTTGGATCTCTGGCCTAGCCCTTAGTAGAAAAAGGGATTGAGGTTTCTGTGAAAGCAGATGAGGGTTAAAAATAAAGGTAAAGCCCTTTAACCAAAGGAAAGCATTGAAAAGAGGTAGCATTAGGAAGAAGACTTGAGGGGAAATACCTAAACTAGAAGTAATGATTGTTTGCCAAGGAAAGATAGGTGTTTTTTTTTTGTTTTTTTTTTTTTGTTTTTTTGAGACGGAGTCTCGCTCTTTCACCCAGGCTGGAGTGCAGTGGCGTGATTTCGGCTCACTGCAGGCTCCGCCCCCCGGGGTTCATGCCATTCTCCTGCCTCAGCCTCCCGCGTAGCTGGGACTACAGGCGCCCGCCACCTCACCCGGCTAATTTTTTGTATTTTTAGTGGAGACGGGGTTTCACCGTGTTAGCCGGGATGGTCTCGATCTCCTGACCTCATGATCTGCCTGCCTCGGCCTCCCAAAGTGCTGGGATTACAGGCGTGAGCCATGGCGCCCGACCTGATAGGTGTGTTTAAATGGAACAATACCTTAAAGAAGGAATAGTCTCATGACCTTGTTAATTTCTGGCCTGTTGTTTCTTAATCTTTATTGTGAGTCTTGAACATCTTTGAGAATTTAATGAAATCTCTGGACTAGGTCCCCAGAACAGTGTACGTATTTACAACATTTTGCAACACAGTTTTCAGGAGATCATGGGCCTTGTGAAGCTCAACCATATTAAGAATACATTAACTAGTGCCCATACTTAGTGGAAACTTGGTACCACAGGAAGTATTTGGAAGCTAAAAGATGAATTGATTAATGTTATTTGACATATGGATGAAGAATGGATTAAATTGAAGGCAAAAACATTGTGTGCATTAGAGCTGTACTCTGTGTCAGATGATAATATAATCTGGATTTTAAGGAACTTAATTTCTTTTCAAGTCTCTTTATTCAGCACATTTTGAAAATTGAAGATTATTGATACAGCCGATGTATGAGATACGTTACTTAATGGACTGGACAGAAGATTCTGGAAAATCAACTGCATTCCAGGCTTTGTCATTCACTGTGACTCTGGACATGTCACTTATCCTGTTGTATTAAAGAATACTGCCAGCAAACTGAATTGCAGGGTATGAAAACAACAAATAAAAATTGCTTCAAGTCATATAACCTCCACACTAAAACCACAGGTTATGTAGAACTGCAAGACAGAGAATCAAGACCAGAGAAGCTACTGTGAAATACAGCAGCTGTGATTAAGGAAGAGATAGCAGGCTGGATCCGGGCAGTCTATTGGAGTGAGGGCTGAATGTATAAGAAAAACTAGAGCCAGAGTGGGCTTACTCACTGGGACTGAGTAAAAACTGAAAGGAAAGGTCAGGCAATATTGAAGATTCATGGGCCAGAGTGTAGAATTCAAGAAGACTGTCTAGGCAGGTGGATTTTGATGCGGAGGCAAATACTCCAGGCAATATTTCAGGAAAAGATTCTTGGGTAAGGCCGGGCCCAGTGGCTCACGCCTGTAATCCCAGCACTTTGGGAGGCCGAGGTGGGCGGATCACGAAGTGAGGAGATCGAGACCATCCTGGCTAACACAGTGAAACCCCTTCTCTACTACAGATAGAAAAAATTAGCCGGGTGTGGTGGTGGGCCCCTGTAGTCCCAGCTACTCGGGAGGCTGAGGCAGGAGAATGGTGTGAACCCAGGAGGTGGAGCTTGCAGTGAGCTGAGATTGCACCACTGCACTCCAGCCTGGGTGACAGAGCAAGACTCCGTCTCAAAAAAAAAAAAAAAAAAAAAGATTCTTGGGTGAGAGGCCTGAGCACTAAAGGGTCAAAGCCTCTCCTACATAGTTTTGGATACCATTTATTCCTTCATTTATTTTCTTTTATTCAGCAAACATACTGTGCAACATCGTGCAAACATACTATGGTCCAAATACTGTTGTAAGTGATGAGGACACAAAGCAGGCTTGACTTGGATGCTGATTGCCTGCACTACTTTATCACAAAACTACTTTTATATGTTTCTGGTGAAGGTAGGAACAATCCCTTAACTCAGTAGCCCCATAACTTGTCACAGAGTGTGAATGAGACAGCTTGGCTTGAATGAAAGGAAAGAGAGACCAGGACAATTCCTGATAACAAAACAGTATTCCTTCCTGCCCTCACAAAATATTTTAGAACTTAGGGATTGGTATTCCTAAATTCTTTTGTTGTGGGTAGTGAATAATATACTTGCTGGTGCCACTTCATAAGAAGCATGGTTTTGATTATCTCTTTCTTAGTAGTCATGTACTTATTATGCATGTTTTTTTTTATTTTTATTTTTTTAGAGACAGAGTCTTTTTTTTTTCTCCTTTTTTTATTATTATACTTTAGGTTTTAGGGTACATGTGCACAATGTGCAGGTTTGTTACATATGTATCCATGTACCATGTTGGTTTGCTGCACCCATTAACTCGTCATTTAGCATTAGGTATATCTCCTAATGCTGTCCCTCCCCCCTCCCCCCGCCCCACAACAGTCCCCGGAGTGTGATGTTCCCCTTCTTGTGTCCATGAGTTCTCATTGTTCAATTCCCACCTATGAGTGAGAACATGCGGTGTTTGGTTTTTTGTCCTTGTGATAGTTTACTGAGAATGATGTTTTCCAGTTTCATCCATGTCCCTACAAAGGACATGAACTCATCATTTTTATGGCTGCATAGTATTCCATGGTGTATATGTGCCACATTTTCTTAATCCAGTCTATCGTTGTTGGACATTTGGGTTGGTTCCAACTCTTTGCTATTGTGAATAGTGCCGCAGTAGACATACGTGTGCATGTGTCTTTATAGCAGCATGATTTTACTCTGTCACTTAGGCTGCAGTGCAGTGGCTCACGACCAACCTCGAACTCCTGGACTCATGTGATCCTCCCGCTTCAGTCTCTGGAGTAGCTGGTACTGCAGGCACATGCCACCACACCTGGCTAGTTTTTAATTTTTTTTTTTAATAGAGACAGGGTCTCACTATGTTGTCCAGGCTGGTCTTGAACTCCTGGGCTGAAGCAAGCCTCCCACCTTGGCCTCCCAGATGGCAGGATTACAGGTGTCAGCCACTGCACCTGCCTGTTATCTTATTTTAAAAAGATTATTCCAAAAGTATCTGTGATAGATCCTTTCTCACTTTTGCTGTTTAAAATGGGAAGTAACAAGCACTATGGTATTAACCCACACTTTCTATGAAGGTTCTACATATTAGTATTGGTCCTTATTTGATTCAAGCCAAAATTTCTATCCTAATTTTTCTTAAATTCCAATAGTTTATATAGGTAATATAAAAACTGGTTTTTATATTTCTTTATTTATTTTTGAGACAGCATCTCATTCCTGTCACCCAGGTCCCATTGCTCATGCTGGAATGCAGTGGTGCCATTGTGGCTCACTACAGCCCCAACCTTCTGGGCTCAGGTTTTTATTCTGCCTCAATCGCCTGAGTAGCTGGGACTACAGGTGCACACCACCACACCCAGCCAATTTTTTGTATTTTTAGTAGAGATAGGGTTTTGCCATGTTGCCCAGGCTGGTCTTGAACTCCTGGGCTCAAGGGATCCTCCCAACTCAGCCTCCCAAAGTGCTGAGATTACAGGCGTAAGCCACTGTGCCTGGCAAAACTGGTTTTTAAAAAGTGGTGTGATATGCTGTGTTGGATATTACGTTGGTAATTAATCATATCTAAAAGTGTTTGTGTCTTTTGTTTGATAATCATTTTTTGGTTTTGGCTAAGAGGATTCAAGGGAACTTCCTCTGGAGGTAAAAAAGAAAAAATTAAAAAAAAATTTTAAATTGTAGAACTGATGGTCAAATGGAAGGTGGGAGCCCTTAATTTTTTTCTTCATAAAATAGTTTTCAAAGAATGCTAATTTTAAAAAGCTAATCAAACTTACTTACAGAGGGCCCATCTCTTTAAGTTCTGGTAACCCTTACCAAAGCAACAACATTTAGTTAGTATATTTAAGAAACATGAATAACAAAAAGGCTATTACAAGGCGATTTCTGCATACTGATTTTGTCCTATTGTGTGAGCAATTGTGTGTCTAGTAAACACAAAGAATACATTTTAAAGCCCATACAATGATTTGGTAACTCCAAAGGAAGAAATACATGATATAATCATTACAAACATTAGGCGTCATCACTTTATGATATTCTGGGTGACACCAAAATATAAAACTGCTGGCAGATGTACTCATATTATTCTGGATTTCAGTGCCAAGTAGATTTTGTTTTCATTAAACTTTGTTTTGAGATAATTGTAGATTCATGCAAATGTTTAAAGTGTGGTATTTGATGGAATTTTGACATAGGCAAACTACCTGTGACACAGTCACAGGAAAGGTAGTGAATATATCTGTTAACCTTAAAAGGTTCTTTTCTTTATCATTTTCCCACATTTGCTGTACTATTCTCTTTTTTTCTGAGCCATTTGAAAGTACGTTTTAAGTGTGTGTGTGTGTGTGTGTGCATGTGTGTGCGTATAAAATCCCTTCAGTCTTAGATAATTTCATATTTACTAAGAATAAAGGCGTTTTCTTACATAACCACAATGCAGTTATGAAATCAAGACATTGAACATAGATACTGTTACACATTCTGTAGGGCTCCAAGGCCTCTCTAATTCTGTGATATTTCTTGGACAGGGATGTTGAGACTCCTGGTTAGAGCCTGGCCAGGGTAGAAGTGAAGGCTCCTCACTTGGCCTTTCCTGGCGTGAGTGGGAGTGAAGTGGTATTTGGCTGGATTAAGGCAGCCTACATGTTTTCTGTCTTGCTGGGCTGCCCCTTTTCTTGTTCTTTGCCTGAGAGGAGCCTTTCACTGGGGGCTTTTTTTAGTCAGTGCCTGTTGGTGTTTCCAGGTCCTTTAGCTGCAAGTCTGGGCTATATGAGGCAAAAAGAAAACCCAAGGAACTCACCACCCTGTCTAGTTTTCTTGCTTCTTTCAACCTTTGAGGAGTCATCTTATGTTTAATATATGAAATGTCTAGGGTTTTAAATTGTACTTAGTGGGAGGGATAGGGAAAATTGTGTGTACTCCATCTTCCTGGAAGCAGAAGTCTGTAGTTTTGTTTTATGTTAATTAAATAATAGTATGTCTGTCAAAGAGATGCATGTGTGTAAATTAATGCATAAATATAAATATTCCAAGATAAATTGTTTGAAATTAATAAATATAAATATGAGTTTGAAAATTAATTGATATGAATTTTCAAAAAAATGGCATATATATTATGTTCCAAATTGCCTTTCTGTGTTTATTTTAGGAATTAAAATTCTAAGAATCATAAGACTACAAAGGTATTTAGGAAATACATATTTAATTATGCAGTTTGAATAAACCTTCATGTTGTCTTTTCTGGTATACCCCCAAAAGTCTTTTGTTATTGTTTGCTTTTGACTGATGGCAGGTTTTAAAAGCTTACCCCTAAACCAACCTTTGGAGAAATTTTACTTAAAATATACTATTTTTCTAGTTATTAAAATGTAATTATCAATCTGTAGCATATGTAGTTCCAGCTGGATCTCTGTGTCTTCTAATTTATCCCCAGTGCATATTCATCTTAGACACACTGGCTACAGTTTGATAGCCATTATTTGGCATGTTGTTGCTTATTGTGTTAACAGTTTTAATTTTTTTCCTTGATTTGCTGTTATTCATGGCATAGCTGCCTTTTTTTAGCTAGAGAACAATGCAACAGTCCTTTATCTGAAACTCTTGAAGCCAGATATGTATTATCATTTGGAATCTTTTGGGTTTTAGAAAGAATATGCAATACATGTACCCTATATTAGGCTAACCACCAGTATTTGGGTAAGAGGAAACACTGTGTAATCATACTCATCTATTTGCAGCTAAATGTTTTTGAATATTCACACCATAATATTGTTATATCCGCCTTGGTTTAGGTCACATTTGTCACTAAGTGAATCCCTCTTCTATTACCATAAAAAAAAATAATAATAAGGGTGGGGGAGGGGAAAAGGATGGTGAAGAAAGAAACTTAGTTTTCCAGGCTTTTTGAACACTGGAATTAAAGATACGGGTTTTTGGACCTGTGTAGGTAGGGCAGTCACCAAGCCTAGTCAGAGTAAAAGCCCCTGTTTAGCCCTGAACTCCTCAGTGTTTAACTGAGGAAGTGGTGCTATAGGCCTGGTTTTACCAACTATGATTGTTTTCAGTATAAAACAAAAGTGGCTATTGATTTAATCCTGTTATATGGTGTTGATCTTAAAAAATCATTGGATTCATACTAGGATTTAGGGTTTAATCCTGTAAGGATCATACTAACTTTCATCTTATTTATCCTAAATCCCTCTTTAATCTTATTAATCATGCCAGGCTTTTTTTCCAAGAGCCAAGATATACATCCAAACATTCATCCATGTATGTAGTATATATTCATACAGTTATTTTTCCAAAGTTATCTATCTTTCTATCCTTTCTTTGAAAGAGAAGATCAGTTTTCTCAAAGAGAGCCAAAGAGCCATGAATACTTCTGCAGAGTAGCATTAGTATTGCAAGGATGACATCAGTTCTGTATTCTTAAACCTAAGATTAAAGTAGGTCTTGGCAGGGCCTCCTGAGAGGGAATCTAGTCTTAGCTTTGGATTTCCTGAGAAGGCATATGGCACTCTTCTGAAAGTGGGATGTTATTTGAGTTTAGAAGCTCTTAGTCAAAAAATATTAGATGAATTAATTGCAGTGGAGACACTGCTTTCTTATAGTGGAACAAAAAGTCAGTTCTTAGCTTTTGACCTTTGCCCTGAACTTGTGCTGTGTGCATTAGGAAAAGAAAATACACATTTGGTCTTAAGTCACTGTTTCTACTTTGCACAATATAACTGATTCAGACCTTGTGCTCTGTTTCTTTCATTTTTCAAAGGATAATTGTCAGTGACCATCCTCTCCAAGCAATCGAAGTAATAGATCCTAAGTATAAGTCATTATTTTTCTTATTTCTACTTTTGGGGGTGGGAAGTTTGAGAATTAGATCAAAACTTTTATTGATTGATTCAGCAACCAGTAAACCTGTACCAACTGTTCACCCTTGGTGCCTCACATGATTATGTTCCCTCTAGTTATTGGCTGGTGGTTGTCATCATTGTTTTCAACTAGTTTGCCAACATTATACAGTTTTGACCTGGACTGAGTAACTTATGTAAATTCCTTAAATTGCTATATTATGTTGGTTTCATGTCATGGGGAAAAAACCCTGGTAGACACTATGAACCCTTCTATGTTTATTTCACTTAAGACTTAATTACTCAAAGATTCCTAGATATAAAAAGTGTAGCAAAACATTGTAGTATGAGTTAAAATAAAACTAGCTTTATTTTTTGATATTTTATATTCAGCTATATTTTTCCAAGTGAAAAAGGTAAAAAGTGTTTCATGCATATATGATTATGAATGTTTACTTTGCATATTAATTTAAAAGGAAATTAAGGGAATTTGTTTGCAAAAACAGATGAATCATTATTAATGAAAATCATGTAATGCTGACACTGTGATCTGAGAAGCAGAAGAAGTTTTTACCAGGATCTAATTGTATAAATGGGAAAAATGTAGGGTTAAGGAACTCACTTTAGGTGATGGAGTAATTGTATATATGCATGCTTTGCCAGAAGTGAGGAGGGGCAACTTTGATTTCTAATCCGCTTTGGGGGAAGTTTCATATCAGAGCTGCACAGAAACATTCAGTGAAGCAGCTCTTTTATCATAAAGGGAATTTTAATTTAAAAATGTTCTTGCATCGTGAGCAGGGTAAACGGCAGCCGGCTACACTGGGCATTTATCTCCTTCCAACCACATTACCAGTAATTGCTGCATTAAATCAAAATTAGAAGAGATTACAGGTCTGAATGGATCAAGGGGCTAGTGCTAACCCAAGGATTCCCACAACTGCTACATTGCTGCTCTTAGAGCCCTGTCTCTGTCCCTAGTAGGTATGAGAGTCAGGTGCAGCGGTCAGATTCCTGACAGTTCATCTGTAAGGCATGAGCATAGTGAACACAATCCAAGAAGAGGGGCAGGTACATGCTCAAGACACCCTGGCCACCTTTTTGGGTTAGCTTTTTATTTTGAACCCAAGAGAATGGCTTCTTATTGTTTGTCGATACTGTTAAACAGAGAACATGTTGCCTGCTTTGTGCTTAAGGAGATTTGCTTTGGCATAAAAATCACTTCAATTTTCTCTCCTCCTTTATTTATTGATATTCCCTTTTTGGTCAAGCATAATCTTCTCACTTGATTTATGTTACAGAAATGTAACATAAATTTACAAAAATAACATAAATACATTACAAAATAACAAATATTTACAAAAATAACATGTTTTGTAAAATGTTACAAATATTTACAAAATAACAACAATATGTTACAAAAATAACATAAATGCCCTGTGCTAGGTATGGGTAGGTGCTCTCCCCTGCCCCCCAGCTGCCTTTTCTCCTCCTAACACAATTACCTAGTTCTTTATATGCTTTCTGCCTCCTGTTGAGGCCACTTATTCTTCAGATATAGATTTAGCTTCATAATTCAGATAATTCTCAATCTCTTTTAAATGTCCTTCAATTATCAGAGATGATGATGATGAGGACGACAGCAATGACGCTGATAACAGCAGCTATAATTTAATAATCACTATATGCCAGGCCTATTCATATATCAACTGATTTAGTCATCACAACAGCCCCATGAGATAGGTACTATTATTCTTTTTCCAGACGAAGAACTTGAGGCAGAGAGGTGTTAAATAACTTTTCTCAAATTACACAGCTAAGAAGTTATGGAGCTAAGATTTGAATCAAGGAGCCTGGCTTAACAGAGCCCTGAACTCTTACCCACATGTGATGTTGCTTGTGTACTCCAACCAGGTACTCTGCTAGGTGTTAGGGATACTTTAAGGAAGAAGGTGGACTATGTAGTACCTGCCCTTCTGAAGTGGGAGAGACAGAAATGATGATATGTCTGGCAAAGTGAAGAGGATGTATGCACATGCTAAAGGGGTTCTCTAGCAGGGGGCTAATCTAGACTGATCAGAAGGAATTTGCCACCAGTCTTCCTTTTCAGAAGACCTTTTCTGTAGTGTTTTATGGAAGACTGATGCCTTTCCACCATCTCCCTTTATTATTCCCCCTCTTCCAAAGAAAATAACTAACTCTTCAAAAATTCATTGCATTAAGTGGGACAAGAATTCATTATTTTAATTTTTTAACAACTCGATGGAGGTATAATTGATGATATACAATGAACTGCACCTATATAAAATTAATCTGTTAGGTTTTGGCATATGTATATACCCGTGAAATCACCACAACCAAGATAATTAACATATGAATCATCTCCGTAAGTTTTCTCATGCCCCTTTGTAATGCTCCCAGTATGCTCTTACCTCCCCAGCACATCTCCAAGCAACCGCTTATCTGCTTTCTGTCGCTATTGATTAGTTGGCAATTTCTAGTATTTTATAAAAATGGACTCATACAATAAATACTGTTTTGCCTGGCTTCTTTCACTCAGCATAATTATTTTGAAATTCATCCATGTTACTGTATATACTGGTGGTTCGTTCATTTTTATTTCTAAGTAGTAGTAATTGTGGATATACCACAATTTGTTTATCACTATTACTTATCTGTTGATGGATATTTGGATTGTTTCCAGTTTTAGGCTATGACAAATAGATCTTCTATGAGTATTCATACTCATATTCTTTATATGTTCTTTTTTCTCTTGGGTAAATAGAATAGATAGATCATATGGTAGGTGTGTGTTTGAATTTATAAGAACTTGCTAAACTTTTTCCACATTGGTTATGCCATTTTACATCCCACCCGCAGTATATGAGACTTTCGGTTCCTCCATAGCCTTGCCAAAGCTTGGTATTGTCAGTCTTTTAAATAGGTATGTAGTGATATCATACTGATAGGTTCTAATTTCCTAGTGAATAATGATACTGAGCTTCATTTCATGCCCTTGTTTACCATCTCTTATTTACCATCTTCTTTTAATCAAGTGTTCAATTTTTTTGCCCATTTTTAAAAAAACGTGGGTTGTTTTATTTCTTATGGTTGAATTTTGAGAGTTCTTGTATATTCTGAATACAAGTCCTTTATCAGATGTATACTTTGCAAGTATTTTCTCTCAGTTGTGGCTTGTCTTTTTATTCTCCTCACAGTGTCTTGATAAGCAGAAGTTTTAAATGAAGTCCAATTTATTGTTCTTTTATTGGTTATGTTTTTGATGTTATAGCTTAGAAATCTTTGCCTAATCCGAGGTCACAGAAGTTTTCTCCTAGAAGTTTTACAGTTTTATCTTTTACATTTTTAGGTGTGTGGTCCATATTGAGTTAAGTTTTGTATTTCAAAAGAAGTATAAATCTCGTTTCTTTTCATTATGTGTGGATATCCAGTTGTTTCAGCACCATTTGTTGAAAAGACTATTCTTTCTCTACTGAATTCCGTTTGCACCTGTGGATCTATTTCTGGACTTTCTATTCTGTTTCACTGATCTATTTTTCTCTCTTGACACCAGTACCCTACAGTCTTATAGGGATGTGAGTATTATGGGATCTAGCAGACTTCAGAAGAAATGATAAGTGTTACACACCTCAGGTATAGCATTCGATTTCAGTACAGGCCTAGAGAAAAGATAGTCATAATCTTTAAAAACCCTTTTTTTGAATAATGGAATGAAGTGAAGAGATATACTGTGTTGATAGTCAGAAAGACTTAATTCTCTCGTATGTTAATTCTCCCCAAAGTGATCTATAGATTCAGTGTATATCCCAATCAGAATCCTAGCCAGATATTTGTAGAAATTGACAAGCTGATTCTAAAACTCATATGGAAATGCCAAAGTCCTAGAATAGCCAAAACAACTTTGAAGAAGGAAAACAAAGTTGCAGGACTAACACAGCCTGATTTAAAGCCTGCAGACAGTGTGGTGTTGGTGTCAGTATTGAGGTTTACATCTTCATATTATGCAATGAAATTGTGTCAGTTAGGTTTTGCTGTGTAACAAACTTTCCCAAAACTTAATAGCTTAACAAAGTGTTAATCATTTATTTGCTCACAGTTCTGCAGGTTAGGAATTTGGATGATTGTTTTAGTCTTGGCCGCATTTGCTGAGCCTCAATGGTCTAGGATAACCTCACTCTCATGTCTGGCAGTTGGCAGGTTAGTTGATCTGGGGGCTCAGCTGGAGCAGTTCCTCTGTATTCCACTTGCTCTCTCGTCCTTCACACTTCTTCACACAGTAGTGTTGGGGTTCCAGAGAGTAGCAAGAGAGGGCAATCCTCAGTGAACAGGCACCTGTCAAGCCTCTGCTCGTGTGATGTTTGCTAATATCCCCAAGACCAATGTGAGTCACAAAGCTAAGACCAAATTCAAGGGGTGGAAGAAACAAATTCCACTTCTTGATGGAGGAGCTGTGAAATATTATGACCAATTTTTTGTGGTTCACCAAAAAGATATTATGAGTTAGTTGAGATAAAAATTTTTATGGAGAGAAAAAAGTTTTGTTGTATAAGATAATGTATGTGAAATTATTTTTAGGCATGTTTCCCTAACAGTATTAGAATATTTAAAATTATTTCCTGCTCTAAAAGTTTTACATTTTGCCCCTTAACCTTTATATATTGTCTTTGTGAATTTAAAGTGAATAACTAATGGCTGGGCACAGTGGCTCATGCCTGTAATCCCAGCACTTTGGGAGGCTGAGGTGGGTAGATCACTTGAGGTCGGGAATGTGAGACCAGCCTGGCCAACATGGTGAAAACCCTGCCTCTAATTTAAAAAAAAAAAAAAAAAAAGTGAATAACTATTGTCCTATCCATTTACTGATTTATGAATGATACTTTTAACAAAACTGCTTATTCCTTGCCTCACAGTTTGTATGCCATGTCTCTCATTCAAAATAGAAATGCATTTCAGCCATTCCATGGTTTACTCTGTTATTACGCATACTTCCTTTCTGTACCATGTGTCATGCAAAGGAGTGTTTCCATACTTAACTATGATTTGCTATTTTCTGGTAGGTATAATTTAAAGATTTCCATTGGTGTAGAAAGTCTTACAATTTTCTTAGTACCTTAGAATCAATAGAACTCTTTCATGAATATTTTTAAATAGGCTTTTGACTTTTTTTGGATATGCCGACCTGCCTGCTTTTCTGTAGGTATGGCTTCATGTATGCCATGCTGTTCTATGCACTTGAAAAGTTGTTCCACTGCCTCAAAGCTTCCCACCACCACCCTTATCCATCTAGGAAACTCCCGCTAGTTTTTTAAAGTACACTTTAAGCATTAATTGCTTGTGAAATATTTCTGGGTTTTCTTCACCCTGAGAAATTAGATGGTGGTTGTGGTGGTGGCTATAGTAGCAACTGCTGCTTTATTTTCTCCCAAGCCATATTGGAATAAGCGTGCCATTTATCAAATGGTATTTTGGTGTGTATTATTTTCTACTTTTTCTCCCCTATATTTTCAGCTCTTGAATAGTTTTTGCTGTTTGTGGGCCTTCATGCAATGTTGAGGATATCATGATTGAATGAATATTGACTGACTAACAAATTAGGGATGGTCTGTATGTGGTGATTCATTCAGTTACCTCTGATTTGTAGTTTGAATTTATTGCAGACCTTCTCTTTTCATATACTGATGAGCATATACTGTATAAAATGTTTTAGCTTAATTTTTTTTTTTTTTTTTTTTTTTTTTCAGACAGTCTCACTCTTGTTGCCCAGGCTGGAGTGCAGTGGCACGATCTCGGCTCACTGCCACCTCCGCCTCCTGGGTTCAAGCGATTCTCCTGTCTCAGCCTCCCGAGTAGCCAGGATTACAGGTGTCCACCACCACGCCCAGCTATTTTTTGTATTTTTAGTAGAGTTGGGGTTTCACCATGTTGGCCAGGCTGGTCTTGAACTGACTTCAAATGACCCACCCACCTCAACTTCCTAAAGTGCTGGGATTACAGGCCTGAGCCACTGTGCCTGGCCTTTAGCTTAATTCTTTGTGAGAAATAGGAAGATGGATGGACAGGTTCTATCCTTAGAGAATTCATCTAATCAATAAAATAAGTATATCTAAAAACAAATAGAAAATGCCATGTAAGTTCAGAGGAAAGAGAAATCACTTCTAGTTGGAAGTAATCAGGAAGAGCATTGTGGAGCAGATGGCATTTAAGGTAGCATTTTAAGATTTGGGCATTTTGAAATGGGTAAGAAAACATGATCAAAGGCACAGAGGCCAAAACAAAACAAAATAAAATAAAAATTCTCCTTGATAGAAGCAACTGTGGGTAGTTGAATGTATCAATAATTGGTTTTGTACTTTATTGCCACTTGGAAATCAAGTATCCCAATAGAAAGTTTGCTAAAATTTATATGCAGGCATTATGTCTATTTTTCATTCTGACCATGAGTTTATCAGGTTTGCTACCATTCTTTTTACTCATATTACTAAAACAGTGCTCTGAAAACTCTTTAACTCTTGTTTGCTAAATTCAGTCATTTATTTCTAAATTCTCATTTTCTTTAACCTTTCTAGATTTCTAGTTGGCATTGTTATATATTCACCTCTGGTATCAATTTATGAAACACCTTCCCTAGTATAAAGGATGTGAGATCGAAGAAAAGAAACAGATGTCCTCTGTATTCCTGGCTTTTGTGAATAGTACATGATTATGCTTAATCTTTTTATCCTCTGTTTCTATTTCTGCCTTCTTGAAGCAAGTATTCCTCAAGGTTCTATTTTCAGCCTTTGCCTTCTGTCTGTCTGTGTCTCCCCTCCACCTCCCATTTTTCTTTTGTCTCTTCTTTTTTTGGAGTACATGGTTGATGTTTAATAAATGTTGTGGACTACATCAGTGTGGGAGAGGAATCTCAACCCCATTATGGCCATGGTTATTTCTCCTTTTCTCTTTGATCTTCGTGTCTAACCCTGACCTCTCCTCTAGCTGTACCTTCAACCCCGAGTACCTGTTATACCTTCTCTACCATTACTTCAAACCAGTTTATGCTTCAGATTTGTCTGTATTAGCAGTGTTGTTCTTATTTGACTAGTTAGCTAGAATTAGAACCTTTCTCTTATACCCTACATGTGGACAGTCTTCAATTACTGTGGATGTTGTCTTCGTCATCTCTTATATATCTATACCTTCTTTATTCCTACTGCTAATATGTATTTTTTGCATTAGTCATCTGTAACCTGTTGTAATGGTAGCTGCTAATTGGTTTCCCCACCTTTAGGTTGTTCCCTTTTTCGTTCTTACCTGCAGCCACCAGAGCCATTTTCACAAAACGTTATTTATGTAGCACTCTTTTCCTCTTGAGCAATCTTTAAAGATCAGATCTGAAATACATAGCAGGATGTCCTAGTCCCTCCATAGTGAACCTACCTACTTTCCTTGCCATTTGCCACCACCCACCCATAGTCAAGTAAACTGGTCACACGATCCCTTAGTCAGTCAGTCTTGCATATTTCTTTCTCTTTTTTTCCTTTTAGAGACAGAGTCTCTCTCTGTCACCCATGCTGGAGTGCAGTGGCACAATCTCGGCTCACTGCAACCTCTGCCTCCCGGGTTCAAGCAATTCTCCTGCCTCAACCTCCTTAGTAGCTGGGATTACTGGCGCACGTGGCCACGCCCGGCTAATTTTTTGTATTTTAGTAGAGACGGGGTTTCACCGTGTTGCCCAGGCTGGTCTCGAACTCCTGAGCTCAGGCAATCCACCCGCCTCGGCCTCCTAAAGTGCTAGGATTACAGGTGTGAGCCACCGCGCCCGGCCCAGTCTTGTATATTTCTAATGACATATTTTGCCTGCATATATATCTTCCTTCTCCAACCCCTGTCCCATCCTTATCCTTCCAGCTCAAGTCCTAGCTCTTTTGCTCTTTTTTTTTTTTTCCCCTCCTGGCCTCCAGAACTGACCTATCTCTTTTTGAAGTTCTGTCTTACCCTGGTGCACAGGGTAATATAGAATCTTTGAAACCTTCTAAGAATACTGTGACTAAAACCAAATTTATACCTCAGGCAGAAATCTCGGCAATCTTTGCTAAAGCATTCTACCCTGAGGCATAGCTAATATCCTTAAACATTTGGCAGGATTGTGGCATAGGCAGAAGGGAAAGAAAAAGAGAGAAGAAAACAGGAATGAGAGAATAGGAGAGGAGGACAAGAATCTTAAGTATTTTCTGGTTAATTTGATTGACTGTACTTAACCAGTGCTTGGTAAGTCTTGAGATCCCAAGGATTGTATGTCGGTTTACAGATAACACTACAGCATCACCAACCATGTCCTCTGGCATAAGGCTGATCTACCTTATCCTTAGCAAAACTTTAACTTTACAAATCTCATGATAATTTCTAAATATCTCACTCTTAAATACGAGGTCTATTTCTAGGTCTAGATTTTGAATAACTAGGTCTGTTTCTAAGTCCAGGTCTATTTCTCCCTGATATCATTAAATTTCTGTTCAACAGACATTCTAAGTGTGCTAAGTGTTGAAACTTTTTTTTTTTTTCTTTTTTTCTGAGACAGAGTCTCACTCTGTCGCCTAGGCTGGAGTTCAGTGGCACAGTCTCAGCTCACTGCAACCTCCACCTCCTAGGCTTAAACAATCTTCCCACCTCAGCCTCCCGAGTACCTGGAACTACAGGCGTATGCCACCAGGCCTGGGTAGAGATGGAGCTTTGCCATGTTGCCCAGGCTGGTCTTGAACTCTTTGACTCAGGCAGTCCGCCTGCCTGAGCCTCCCAGTGGGCTGAGATTACAGGCGTGACCCACTGTGCCTGACCCAAGTGTTAAAACTTATGTTGAAAAATGAGTTGGGGCTGGGCATGGTGGCTCACACCCATAATCCCAGCACTTTGGGAGGCTGAGGCAGGTGGATCGCCTGAACTCAGGAGTTGAAGACCAGCCTGGGCAACATGGCAAAGCTCCATGTCTACAAAAAAGTTGAAAAAATTAGCCAGGTGCCGTGACATGCGCCTGTAGTTCCAGCTACTTGGGAGGTTGAAGTGGGAGGATCCTTGAACCTAGAAGGCAGAGGTTGCAGTGAGCTGAGATTGTGCCATAGCACTCCAACCTGGGTGACAGAGTGAGACCCCATCTCAAAAAAAAAAAAAAGTGAATTGGTATTGTATGTCTCTGCTAAAGAGATATATGGAAATATACATGAAGGACTATTTTCTGAATTCATGTTTCTTATTGATCAGGACACATGAACTTTAATACTATAAAAGCATCCATAACATTGTAGAGTGTAAACTTGAAAGTGGAATAGATTGGCATCATCAGCCAATAACTCTTGAGTTTATTGTGGAAAATCTGTCTTTTTATTTTATTTCTAGAATTTTTGAGTAAATATATTATTTAAAATTTTAAGGAAATACCCAGTCTGTTCTGATGAGGGGACTCACTTAGGAGTAATTTCTGAGTTGAAAATATTTTCATTTTTTGTTTCTATTTTTAAAGTCATTTTGATAAATGGGAAAAATACTGAAAGAATGGTGTTGAGCTGTTGATCCATGCATGGAATTTCTTTCTGTTAACAACTGAGGCTACATTATTCTGAAGAAAGACCATATCAAGAAAAGAGAGAGAAACCTTTCAAGTTTATAATTTGATTTTTTGTAGTGTGCTTTGTCTTATAGGTAAAAGATTCTCCTTTTTTTCCCATCAGTATTATTTCAAATTTTGGTTTGACTAAGTTATTAGTCTTCAAATTATAACAATTAAAAAAATTTTACAGAAAGAAATAGATAAAAGGCAAGATAAAGTATAAGAGTTATAATTCAAATACTACATTATTTTGACATTTTTCTGAAAAGCTGATTATTTAAGCTATACCTGGGCATGGTTTTGGCAGAACCTAGGTGAGATATCTTAATCATATATCTAAAGATTAAGATTCTTTATTGTCTATATCCTCTAGTCTTTTTTTTTTTTTTTCAAGAGACAGGGTCTTGCTGTGTCGCCCAGGCTAGAGTACAGTGGCATGATCATAACTCACTGTAACCTCAACCTCCTAGGTTTATGTGATTCTCCCACCTCAGCCTCCCAAGTAAGTGGGAGTATAGGCACGTGCTGTGTGCCACCATACCCAGCTAATTTTTTTCTTTTTTTTGGGTATAGACAGGGTCTTCCTGTGCTGACCAGGCTGGTCTCAAACTCCAGGCCTTAAGCAATCCTCCTGACTCAGCTTCCCAGAGTGCTGGGATTATAGGCATGAGCCACTGCTTCCAGCCTATATCCTCTAGTCTTAAATGAGAGTTTATAGTTATCACATTATGTTAGGTAAAGCAAATGTGGTCGTATTATTATTATTATTATTATTATTATTATTATTATTATTATTATATGAGACAGAGTTGTGCTTTCGTTGCCCAGGCTGGAGTGCAGTGGCGCAGTCTCGGCTCACTGCAACCTCCGCCTCCCAGATTCGAGCAGTTCTCCAGCCTCAGCCTCTCAGGTAGCTGGGATTACAGTCATGCACTACCATGCCTGGCTAATTTTTTGTATTTTTAACAGAGAAGGGGTTTCACCACGTTAGTCAGGCTGGTCTCAAACTCCTGACCTCAGGTGATCCACCTGCCTTGGCCTCCCAAAGTGCTAAGATTACAGGCGTGAGCCACCGTGTCTGGCCTAGTCATATGAATTAGAGACCAAGAGAATATTAATAATCTTTAAAGTACTTGTATTGAAAGTAAAATCTGTTTTGGTTCCTTTAAACTTTTAACAAATTATAGGAGCAGTTAATGCTAATTTAAATGTGTATGAACGATTGGAAATTTATCTCTAAATTAGTAAGTGAAAACCAGCCTCCTCCCTATTCCACCCCCTGGAGGTACTAGTTTTGTCTTAATGGCTACACACACACACACACACACACACACACACACACACGTGTGTGTATATATATGTATATGTATAGCATATAATGGTGTGTGTATATATAATGTATATACATATGGCATATTTTGGTGTGTATGTCAACCAATATACTACATATATGTGTATACATATACATACATGTCTAACTTATATGTGACTTAATAAAAGCTTAACTAATTACACACTTAAATTTTTTCATTTTATTTGGAGCACAGCTTTTCAAAGTCTAATTACATACATAATTTATTGATTGATGTACACATAGATACATACATGCATGCATACCCTTATATAATTTCATTTACAAATATAGAACTATAACACATTATTAAACAACATAATATTTTTATATTTTTCTTTCTTTCTTTTTTTTTTTTTTTAGACAGAGGCTCACTTTATTGCCCAGGCTGGAGTGCAGTGGTACGATTTCAGCTCACCGCAACCTCAGCCTCCCAGGTTTAGGTGATTCTGCCACCTGAGCCTCCTGAGTAGCTGGGATTACAGGCGCCCATCACCACGCCTGGCTAATTTTTGTATTTTTAGTAGAGATGGAGTTTCGCCATGTTGGCCAGGCTGGTCTCAAACTCCTGACCTTAGGTGATCCGCTTGCCTTGGCCTTCCAAAGTGCTGGGATTACAGGCATGAGCCACTGTGCCTGGCAATTTTTTTCATTTAATAATGCATCAGTCGTATCTTTTCACCTTGCATGTATAGTCTAGAAGAATTTAAATCTCTCTCTGGAAATTGACTAGGCCTTCAATAACATTTGGGGATCACTTTCATGCTTAAATTATGTCAGTTGTTTTAGGATTTGAATTACAGTCTTTCATCTTAAATACAACAGCATCTCGGAATTTCATCTATAATTAAGTCACCAAATATTGAACTGGGTTAACTCTTGAAGTTTAAGTTAGTCAGCCATAGTTCATTATTATGGTCTTTTATGATATATAAGACATATCATCATTTTCCAGTCTTCATATCAAGAAGAATCTTAGGAGATTTAATAGTGATTTAAGATACTAGCTTATAAGTGTATATGTGGCCCATCCTGCTGTACTGCTATATATGAAATGACAGAAGTGTACATACAGGGAGGAAGAAGGATTAATAATTATTTGATTTGAAGAGGAAATTTAGCATAAGATTTTATTGCAGAAACATTCTTTTTTTTTTTTTTTTTTTTTAAAAGAAAAGTGTCACTATGTTGCCCAGGCTAGACTTGAACTCCTGGCCCAAGTGATCCTCCCTAGTAGCTGGGACTACAGGCACATGCCGCTGCACCCAGTCTTTTGTTATTTCTTAATTACCATTGTAATACCTATACAGGAGACTGTTAGAATATATAGTCCTCTCATATCTGTGGGAGATTGGTTCCAGGATACACCCTCTCACGCCCCTGCAGATACCAAAATTTGCAGATGCTCAAGTTTCTTATAAAATGGTGTAGTATTTGCATATAACCTATGTTCATCCTCTTGTAGACTTTAAATTATCTCTAAATTATAATTTCCAAAACAATGTAAATGCTATGTAAATAATTATTATAACTATTATCTTGAAAATTTGTATTATATTTTTGTTATTGTAGAGTATTGGGTTTTTTTAATTGCTTTTCACAAATATTTTGTTTGCAGTTGGTTGAATTCACAAATGTGTAACACAAGGATGAGGAGGGCTGACTGTATATTACAATCCCTTAAGGTGTGGCAAAGCACATCTGAAATGTTATGAGGCTTTGATAATCTCTATTAAGAATTGACAAAGTAGGGTTTTATAGTTCTAATGGTGAGAGAGACTATAAAACTGTTTATTAAGAGCAACTTTTTTTTTTTTTGAGATGGAGTCTTGCTCTGTTGCCCAGGCTGGAGTGCAGTGGCGTGATCTCGGCTGCGGTGGTGAGCCTTTGCCTCCTGGGTTCAAGCAATTCTCCTGCCTCAGCCTCCCGAGTAGCTGGGATTACAGGGTGCATGCCACCACGCCCAGCTAATTTTTGTATTTTTAATAGAGACAGGGTTTTGCCATGTTAGCCAGGCTGGTCTCGAACTCCTGACCTCAAGTGATCCCCCTGCCTCAGCCTCCCAAAGTGTTGGGATTACAGGTGTGAGCCACCCCGCCCGGCCAAGAGTAATTTTTAAAAAAATGTTTTTCCATGTATGAGAAGTTGCTTACAATATTTAGTTTTGTGCTGTAGCATTGTTTTGCTTTTTGGCTCTGCCTGTGTCCTTATCTATTTCTCCCATAAACTGTAAATTCATTGACAACAGAACTGTGTTCATTTCTCCAGGGCTTAGTACAATATTTTGTATGCAATAGATGTTCAATAAATGTTTTATTAATTATACTGAATAGATTTATTCTTGTTCTTCATGTGTAATGCACATAGAATCAGTACCAGCAAATTGAAGATAATCGAGTACAGTGGTCCTCCTAATCTGTTAGAACTGAGTTCAGGTAAATGTTTAACCAAGAATACCATCAAAATGTGCTATAGCCATTTTGACTCTTAAAAGTCTGTTGCTTCTGAACAATCCTAAAATAAATTACAGTGACCATAAAAGGAGAATTACACTGATGGGGGCGGGGCGTGGAGGGATGGTAATTCTTAAATTCTCACAGATGCCTCACAGTTGCATTTAATCCTCATAGTTTAATCATCCAAAAGCATGTTACAATATTACTGGCTCTCCAAGATTAGGGACGTCATAGCCCCTGAAACTTATTTAGAATAATTTACCATTTTAAACTTTTGAATGCTTGTTCCAAATAGAAGATTTCGTAGGATCAATAGTTACAACTGGTTTGTCTTTTAATAAACATTTATTTTCACTTTCTGCTCACTCTATGTCCTTTTTCTAAGGATTACTTACCAGTTTTCTGATTTTAAATGGGCCATTTAGGCTCTGAAATCCAACTCTTGAACCTATTGTGCTTTGTCAGACAAACTAACACCTGTCCATGTTTGTTACTGCTTTTAATATCTGTTATAGAAATACGTGTGCACATGTGTATTTGTATATAATGGTAGTGTGGGTATAGCAGCTCCCTAAAAGGAGAAAAGCAACTGGCTTTTCTGAAAAGACCTTTCCACCCCCACCTTTTTGCAGACAGCCGGAGTTAATCCTTCCAAGTTTGACTGGAACAGCTGAGCAAGTGTGCCCTGCATATCTGGAGGCCTCCAGTGGACTCATGTTGCCTCAGAGCTGGGGCCACTTTCTTCTTTTCTAGTGCTGATCCTGCCAGCTGTCCTAGCCTCTGTTAAAGCACAGCGAGGGAGGTGTTAAATGATACAAAAACATACAGTGTCGTGAAAGGGATCCCTTTACTGCATGTATCAGTGTGACTTTTTTCTCCCATTCCTTTCCGTGGCAGAAAGGTTTTATACTGTTAATCCTAACACCTGTCTCTGCCGGAGACAGTGAGAAGGGTGTGTGTGTGTGTGTGTGTGTGTGTGTGTGTGTGTGTGTGTGTGTGTGTGTATGAGTGAGAGAAACAGAATGCGCATGCGTGCACATGGGTACATGCTCCCCGCCCAAGAAAGAATAGAGTAGTAATACCAGTCCCATCTGCCTTTCCGTGTCCTGGATTGGGAGTATTCTCTGACGCACTTAAAGCCTGGAACATATATATTATTTTGGCTCCTGGATACCTTAGACTTCCTGCCGTGTTTGTGTGCCAGTGTGAGGAGCCTGTGTTCCCTTCCCTGGCTGTCATTCTCTGCCTCTTGAGTTTCTGGTTGAGTTGTCAATTTAAAAACCAACAGTAATAGCAAATCTCCAGTGTAGTTTTCAGTCTGTACAGTCTGTAACTAGTAACTCAAAGCTCTTTGCTTTTTTCTGAACATCTCTTCTGTGTATTGTCAAATCCTGTTGGGGTGGAGGCCTGGTCTCAACCAAGCTCCGACTTCATCAGCTGAGCCAGCATACCTATCTGCGTAGACTGGAGGTCAGCGAAGGATTTTTTTGGTGCTACCTAGTTCCTTTGGACAAGACAACCAGCTCAAACAAGGCAAAAACTTAGACACTTTTTGTACTGTCCTTATCTGACGATTTTTTCCCTTTTGCTATGTATGGTGTATATTGTATGGATTATCAATATCCTGTTGTCCAGGTAAGCTAAGGGTTATAATTTCTAGATACTGTTTGATTGATGTGAAGCTTTATGGTGGAATGAAATGCCTACAGGCTTTCTGTCTTTTGACGGGATACCATTCAGAGCCTAGCTTTCCCAGTGCTTTTTGCTAATTTACTGTAATAAGAGGATTGAATTTATAGTATTGGTGGCCAGACAAAGGTGGTTGGCATTCACCCCTAGAAGTTCTGAAACTTTGGAGAGATTCTCTGTGTGTGTGTGTGTGTGTGTGTGTGTGTGTGTGTGTGTGTGTGTATGTGTGTGTGTGTGTGTTTTGAACTGGGTGGGCTGGACAATATAAATATAACATTAAAAAACCATCATATTATAATAAACTTTAGGCTTTGTTTTGAGCAAACGAGAGGCACCGATGGCAGTTTCCAAATGTTGTTGTATTTTCCAGTAAGGTAATATATAAAGTAGAGGGCATCTTTCCCCACTAAGACTATTTTTAGTCTAACGTTTTAGACGATTTTGTAATGGGATTAGTAACATCTTATTTGTTAACTTGTTGAAATCTAGAATCAGAAAATGTTAGGTCATTACCAAGCATATTTCTGAATATCTTATAATAAGAAAAATTGAAGTTAGGAGTCCTGGATTCTGATTCCAGCAATAGAGTTAGCCACCACCATGTTCATGCTCAAATAACTTCAATTTTTCTTGACTTTAGTTTTGTTATATATAAAATGAAGGAGTTGGGCCAGATGACCTCTCAGCTATCATGATTTTTTGAAATATTGTGATGGAAACCTAGAATAAGAAAATAAATACAGTTAATACAATTAATTCTGAATTAAAGATACTACTTCCTCTGTCAGTTTGTTTTAGTTTGTTTTCATGTTCCTTTATTTTTTTCTTTCAAATAGCCATTTCTCTAATAATTAGCACCTATGTTGCAGGTTGGACAGGAATGCATAGAGTTAAAAGAAATAATGGACTAACTAGTACATCTTATTAGGTATTTTGGGCCTAAAGGCCCAAGCTATTTTGGATTGGGCCTGTTGGGTAAGCTCTCTGGAGTAAACTTACAGCTTTCATTCAAGTCTAAAGGTATCAATATTGCAATCATATGGCAGTGGCTGTGATTATGTTTCTCTTTAACTATATTCTAATAGGGGTCTATATTATATGTTTTATATTAATGATATAACTGTTTCTATTATTTTGGATTATTCAAATTAAGAGTATTTTATATTTACCATAATGAGGTTTTGATGTATTTGTGGATTTCACTTATCTATGAACTATATCTCTACTGACATGAAACAATAGCTTGGTCTTTGTAACAGCTTAAGGGTGAAGTGTTACGAGACTAGATTAGAACCAGATCTTTTTACAAGTAAATATTAATGTGCTTTCAATGAGAAACATCTGTGAACAGTAAATTTCTGACCCACAACTAGCAAAGTATGAGAATTATAGTAACTATAACATAAGTAAAATTCTTTGAGGAAAAAGTTGAAAAAGTAAAAATGTTTCCCAAATGAATTGAAGTATTGGAGATATATGAAAAAATAATTACAGTATGTAATTGAATTTTTTGAGGAAGGAAATTGACCATCTCCCCCTCCCAATTTTGGGGTGGATTAAAGAGTTCCTGTTCAGAAATTATGACATGGTTTGATGAAAGTCTTTTGCAGCAAATTTCTAATCAATATTCATAATAAAATGAATTTTCCACCCCCAATTTTTTTGGTTATTAGTATTTAGTACTGATAAATGTAGTGCAAAGTATTTGAAACAACACTTTCCTGGCTTTACTCCATTTGTAGGTTTATTCTTTTTTTTTTTTTTTTTTTTTTTGAGACGGAGTCTCGCTCTGTCACCCAGGCTGGAGTGCAGTGGCGCGATCTCGGCTCACTGCAAGCTCCGCCTCCCGGGTTCACGCCATGCTCCTGCCTCAGCCTCTCCAAGTAGCTGGGACTACAGGCGCCCGCCACCATGCCCGGCTAATTTTTTGTATTTTTAGTAGAGACGGGGTTTCACCGTGGTCTCGATTTCCTGACCTCGTGATCCGCCCGCCTCAGCCTCCCAAAGTGCTGAGATTACAAGCGTGAGCCACCGCGCCCGGCCTCATTTGTAGGTTTATTCTATCTGAAATTAAGGTCGTTTAGAAATGGAGGTAATGGGATGTTAAAATTTAAGGGTTTACTCTCCATTCTGCCACATAGGAAAGCTAATGGGATTTAAAAAAAAAAAATCAATTTTAAATTGAAGGATCCTAAGCTATTTTACAGTCTTATTTATTACTTTTTTAAAGTAACAGTTTTTTTCAGTGCATTTATAAATGAGTAGTAGATGGTTGGTTACTACCCAGACTCTTAACTACAGTTATAAAATGTTTTTAGCTTCTTTTATATATTCTTAAGCTTAGTTAAATCCAAGCTTTTCATTGCATAATGCTTGCAGTTTCGTACTAATGCATTATGCAGTTGGACATTATGGAGGACATGATTGAACAGTATTTCTTTTAATGAAAGGTTTTACATCTATTTTTAATTAAGTTATTTCTAGAATTGCTAGTTTTGAGTTAATGAAACAAAGTGAGTTCTCTTCAACAGCAAGTTCAAAAATATTTTAGGCACTTGACCTTTCATTGCTCTTATTGTTAAAATCATGCCTATTTTAAGAGTGTGCCATTTAAAATGACTATTTTATTAGTTATAGTTTTTGTAGAACCTAGTCTGGCCAAATTAGTTTAAAATCAGGCAGAGTAAGGAGATACAGGCTTGCTTGTGATTTAAGGGACGATGAATGTAGTCTCCCTGCCCAGACAAATCTATTTAAGAAACTGTTCCAGAAGTTATTCTTATAGACACTCTTTCGGATTAAACATTTACTGCCTCTGATCAGATGGTTAAAATGTAACTTGTTGCAAGTTAAGGGTATTGTCTTTTATCACAGGTTTTCCTTAGGCACTTTTACTTAACCTGTCATCCAAGTGGTGAATGGGGCAGTTGGAGGAAGAGGAAACAGGGTCTTAAATGATTGGAGGTATAGCTAAATTTCCTGATTTGAGGATTTAGGGTAGCCAAGGACAGCTTAAGGATATTAGGCATCTAGAAGATTGAGAGACAGAAATTTACCTGTCTAAAGGACACTTTTTCTTTTGAAACGAAGTTTCTTTCTTGTCACCCAGGCTGGAGTGCAGTGGTGTTATCTCGGCTCACTGCAACCTCTGCCTCCCAGGTTTAAGCAATTCTCCTGCCTCAGCTTCCCAAGTAGCTGGGATTACAGGTGGGCATCACCACACCCAGCTAATTTTTTTTTTTTTTTTTGTATTTTTAATAGAGACAGGGTTTCACCATGTTGATCAGGCTGGTCTTGAACTGCCACCCTCAGGTAATCCACCTCCTTGGCCTCCCAAAGTGTTGGGATTACAGGCGTGAGCCACTATGCCCAGCCTAAAGGACACTTTTGATATTGAGGTATGCTCAGGTCTGCAAAATGCTGTAGAGTGTATTAGGCTCTCTGTTTTTTCATGGGAAGTTGGCCTTGGTGTTAAGCAGTACACACACGCACGCACACACACACACACACACACATTATATAAGTTTATTTACTTATATAGTTTATACTTATATAGTTTATGTAATTATATTAACTTACATAGTTTATACTTACATAGTTATATAATTATATTAACTTATATAGTTTATACTTTATAGTTTATGTAATTATATTAACATGCAAGTTTGTACTTATATAGTTTATGTAATTATATTAACATATGCAAGTATAGTTTATACTTATATAGTTTATGTAATTATATTAACATATGCAAGTTTATACTTATATAGTTTATATAATTATATTAACATGCAAGTATAGTTTATACTTACAGTTTATGTAATTAACATATGCAAGTTTATATAATTTATATAAATTGAATTTATTTTCTTATTCTGAATTAGTTTATTGTGTACCAACTGTTTTTTAAGTACCTACTGTGTGCCAGATACTATGCCAGACACAGGGATATTAGTGGTGAACAAGACAACAAAGTTTCCTGTAACTTAATAATAGAGGCATGGCATATTTGTAGCATGCCGTTGGATAAACAGCACTCTTCAGTTTTCACAGATTAATCATGTATTATCTTCTTGACAACCCAGTTATTGATAAATTTGTTTACGTCCCATCCATTTTCATATTTGTCTGAGAACCTTTTCCTTAATCCCTCACAGGGATGTGTACAATGTACACATAATTTCAGTTGTATGTATGACTCTGGTTATCTGGGGTTTGGGATTTCTTAAAGATATGAATTAAGTTACCCAAAGACATATAGTAATTTGTGAATTAAATGTTTTGATTTGCCTGGCCTCACTGATGTCTTAGTTTATGTTATTTGTGGTTTTGTGCTAAAGGTTTGACTTTGGGGGACAGGAAATAAATGAGGATTGTTTTTTATAAGCCTATAAGATCTAAAGCATTTGATTTCAAATTTCACGCTCACTTTTTTTTTTTTTTTTTTTTTTTTTTTTTTTTTTTTTTTTTTTTGCATGGTGAATGGGTTCTATATAACTGAACTCTGCCTAAACTAGAGAAATAAAGTTAGGGAAATAATAGAGTTAGCTGTGATTTGACTTCATTTATGTTAAGGGGAATGTTGGGGCAAAGGATATTAAAGTGGTATTGTATTAGAGGTGCTTCTGGAAAGGTATTTAATATCTGTTAGGTGTAAATTGTTATTTACACTTAGGGTTATTTTGTGGGGGCGTGCTGTGAAGAGCTTTTATACCAACAAGTTTTTATTATTGCAGGAAATGCTGTCCCTTTAATGTTGCCTTTCACTTGGGTGTCAGAGGCAGCCTGGGAAAGTTGGAGCAAGCCCTGCCTTGTAGACAGGGACTCTTAGATCTGCTTTTATAGCAGTGCTGGTATGTGGGTGGAAGGTAGGGAAGTTGAGTCACTTCTGTATGACAAGAACACCTAAAAAAATTCTTTTTAAATGAGTGGGTATTATTTTGTCTAGAATCTGAACTATTCTAATAAAATTGAAAATAAAGCCTTTCTCCCACTCTTTTTGTACATCTTCCTTTCAGCTTCAGATTTCTGAAAGATACTGAAAATAAAACTGAAGTAAGGCCAGGCGCGGTGGCTCACACCTGTAATCCCAGCACTTTGGGAGGCCAAGACGGGTGGATCACCTGAGGTCAGGAGTTCAAGACCAGCCTGGCCAACATGGTGAAACATATCTCTACTAAAAATGCAAAAAAAAAAAAAAAAAAAAAAAAAAACTGCTGGGCATGGTGGTGTGTGCCTATAATCCCAGCTACTTGGGAGGCTGAGACAGGAGAATTGCTTGAACCGGGGAGGTGGAGGTTGCAGCGAGCTGAGATCATGCCACTGCACTCCAGCCTGGGCAACAGAGCGAGACTCCATCTCAAAAAAAAAGTGAAGTAAATTTATAAATTTGAAGATATCTCCAAGTGCGCTCTTGGAAGAAAGAATGCTTTTATAATATTTTGATAACTACATAGGTGCTCTTCATTCTGATGTATCCATGTGTGAATAAATAAATGGCTAGAGTAGTAGAAATCAAGGCATTATTGTTTGATTTCAACACTCATTTACTGTGTATTCAGATACTGGGTTAAGAACTGGGGATATAGTATAAAACATGATTTCTACCCTCAGACTGCTCACAGTCTAGTCATAGTTATGCAGAACAGTAACTCCAACTGTTATGTACCATGGATTAGGTGCTAAGGTAAAGTATGCTCACAGATAAGGGGTACCGAAACCAGATGTGGGAGCAAGTAGGGTCAGGAAAGGCTTTCTGGAGTAGGGGATTTCTGAAGTAAGCCTTGAAGGATGAATAACCCATATAGTCGGCCATATTCAAGGGAAGAAGAACAGAAACATAGTGTTCAGAAGAGATGTATGGGCTCAAAAATAGAAATGTGGGAGCCGTCAGGGTAAATTCCTGGTAACTGAAGTGACAGAATGAGTTGGAACACCTTGAGCAAGTGTGGTCAGCAATGTTAACTTCTTTGAGGTTTGGACCCTTTTGAGAATCTGATAAATACTACAGATCCTCTCTGCATGGAAATGCATACAAGAAAAATTTCCACTGGGGTGCCTATGTTAGGAACCATGCACTTTGGGTTAAGAACCTTTGGTGTGCAGTAAAAAGAGATCTGAGGATGACACCTTGCAAGTAACAACAATTGGGAGGATGGTAGAGGAAGAAGAGTACGATGGAGAAGAGGGTGAACAGGGAAAGAGGAAAGTTAAGAAAGACTGGTATCATTTTAAGTTAAGAGTGAGAGTTTCCCAAAGGAGGGAATGCCAAATACCACAGACGAATCAAAGAAGACATAAAATGTCCATTGAATTTGGCCATGATTTGGAGGTCTTCAGTGACTTCAGTAAGGTAAATTTCAATTGAGTAGTATGGAGGAAAGGAAGCTGGGGTTGTGGAGATTGGATGAAACACTGAGGAAACAATCAAAGAGTTGAGACTACAGGGAGAAGTACCTCTTTCCTTCATTTGTTTATTTAATAAATATTTGTTGAGTACTTACCACGTCCCAGACACTGTGCTGGAAGCTGGGGATTTGTCCATGGAGAAGGCAGGGCCTCCTTCATTAGCTGACATCTCATCGTGCCCACCCTGTTCCAAAGCTTCCCAGCCCCTGCCTGTCTCTCTCCTCCCAAACACACATACAGGAAATGTCCTAAAATGATTTTCTCCTTGGTACATTACCGGGCACATTCAGCCACTAGGGGACTCCAGTTTTGCTGGGTCAGACCCAGCCTGCTCAATTGCTTTTCTCTCTCTTGGACACCAGGGAGCAAATTGTCCTCTATAATACCAGGGACACACTTCAAAATATCATTGTGCCAGTCAGACGTCACTATGAGCCTGTCATTCAGTGAGTTTATAAAAATCATTGTAACTTTTTTTTTTAAGCTTGTACCAATTCTTCCCTGTAATAAATTTTTAAGCCTATTTGCACTGTAAAATATTGGTTCTAAATGAAGAAAAGTAGCATGAATTCCTGGCCTGAGGAAACCTTTATCCTAGTCTTGGACTTTTTGAATGTGGGGACCCCTCATTTGCCCTTTTCTTTAAAAACAAAATAAAACAAAACAAAAAAACTCCTTGGGGCCTTGTCTCTTTCCAAGATGTATGGAGGCTGCAGTCACACCTAAGTGTCAAGGTAGCTGTTGCTTTTCTAAGGATGGGGGGGGGGGACATTGCGGGGGAGCTTCTATCTTCTTGGTACCTCAGGCTTTTTGTCAAGAATAGTGTAATAAACCAGAGGATTCAGAGAATGATATACTGTGATTCTGATGTTTATTTCAATTATTAGAACTGAAAACACAATTATCCCATTAGTATGATTCAAGATTTTTTCCAAAAATACACTGGGTTGCTCTTGCTTCCCAGTGAAACTCACCTGCCCATTTTCTGCTTACTCACTTCGTCTTTAGGAAAATTTGACTGCTTTTTATCTCCTTCTGATTGGCTTTCCGGTTGCAAATTTAGAGGGTACTATATATTCTGTGTTCCAGGTCACTTCTAAAAAGTGTTAAGTAAGAACAGGCCTAGTACTTATCTATATTACTTTACTCAGCATTTTTCCTAATATTTGAAGATCTCATTCTTTTTAAAATTATTACTATGGATTATGCCACAAGTATACAGATATCTGTAAAATGCACAGAATAGAGCCTGACATACTATGTTACATCAGTTTCTCCAGGTTCCACAGATGGTCCTGTATTTCCTGTGTTCCTTTCAGAATTGTTAAAATGATTATTAATTTAGGAGTGGGTGTAATGATGTTGTATTGGCAGTGTGCCAGCCAACGGTGTTATACAACACATTTTTTTTAATTTTAAAATTTTAAAAATTTAATTCACAATAGAGATAGAGTTTCACCATGTTGCCTTGGCTGGTCTTGAGCTTCTGGGCCCAAGAAATCCGCCAGCCTTAACCTCCCAAAGTGCTGGGATTACAGGTGTGAGACACTGTGCCTGGCCAATACAGAACATTTTTAAAAGCCTGGTTCTGCATGTTGTCAAACAATCCTTATGGAGACGGCAAAAAACTATGTATTCTCAGTGTGATTTGTTATTTTGAATTTAGATTTCTGTAGATGTTTATTTTTTAAATGGAGAGCTTGTGATGTTAGCCGTGGGCTTGTAAAAAATAAAAATAGATAAAAATTAAAAATGGGAAGCTTAATTTTGGAATTAATCTTTTTAACCTTTGGGTAGTCTTTTAGAAAGTATATCCTAAAAATACATAGCATAACTAAAATATCTCATAAATCCTTTAGAATGAGCTCCTATTTATTAGAATGCTGTAAAAAATTAGAAAATCTTACTTTTATGAGACAACTGATAAACTCATCATTTTATAAATTGTTTTATTTGAATGTTTGATAATATAAAATAGGGAAATTATGAAGTTTATATTCAGAGGTTAAAGATTTTTCCAAGATCACTAGTAAAGGGCAGAATTAGACCAACTTCTGGACTGAACCACATCTTTGATGCATTTTTTAATTATTTTAATAAGAGAACTTTAAAGAAACTCTTATTGTCAGTATTCTCCTAAACCTATATCTACAGCACTCTATAACAATTACTATTTACAATAATGACACAAATTTCTAGGGTATATATAAGAAAGGATTTATCTTTTTCAATAAGGGCTGAAACATAGAAGGCTGGAGAAAACAAAAGGTGAATTTTCAGTTAACCAAAATTTTTATTGAAGCTGGAAGCCTTAAGCAAATTTGCATGCACCTTTGTGTATACCTTAAGTTTCTTAAGCAGCCATATTTGTAGACACCTTTTTCAGAGTCTCCAGGTATTTTTTATAGTAGGAAAAAATCATTTAAATTACCTCTCATTACCTCTCTCCTCTCTTTTAGTTCTTTGCTCTCACTAGGCTGGTTTGGTCTTCCAGGACAAGCAAGTTCTTGCATATTCCTGTTCCTTGAAAAACCTTCCAGTTAGTGGTCATGTAATAGCTTTTCACTTCTTCACATCTTTCTTGTTAAATCCACTGCATCTATAAACTGTACATCAGTAAAAATGTTTTATTAATATTAAAAACAATTTTGTTTCATTTCTTATTTATTAGACATTCATGGCTGGAATCTCTTAAATCTGTATTAACTATAGTAAGCTGCTATGAATGCTTCCAGTGCTATATAATTAATTCCATCATCGCATCCTTAAAATATGCCAGCACATGGCGCTTGCCCCTCCCTCTTTCTCCCTCCCTCCCTCCTCCCCCTACACACACACACACACACACACACACACACACACACACACACGCGCGCGTGCGCACAGTGCACACCAAACTGCCATTCTCCAGCAGGCCTGCTTCTGGAGTTGGGAGATGTCAGCCTGCTGGGAGGGGGTGGGGGGAGGAGGAAGAGGTGGGGCTCTACTCTGATTAATTACCTTAGGCATTCAGGGGTGGGGCTTCCTTCAGCCATCTGCCTGAGATATGGGAGGGAGCTGGAGAAAGAAGGAGGGGGAGAGACTACCGGAGAGGAAGAGAAAAGAAAGGAAGAAACATTAGAAAGAAAAAGGAAGGAAAACGGTGTAAAGGGAGATCAATTACCCACCCTTAAATAGCTAGATTGGGGGGGGAGGGGGGTGGAAAAGAAAGCTGTGGAGGTGTGCCCCAGCACGGCTGCTTTGAAAGGTTTATCATCTATCCGTTTGGTTTATGGAGAAAAAGAAAATGGTAACTCAGGTAAGATTTGTGCTTCCTCGGTATGTTTCTTTTCTCCTCTCTGGGATCTAAATAAAGGTTTGAGGGTGGAGTATAGTAAGAAGAGTTTTAATTATTATTGTCTTCTTAGAACAGCCCAGATTTATTGTTATCAGCTGAAAAGTCTGTATCTGTTGAGTCCGTTTATGTGTGTTATGTATCCGTATCCTTTCTTCCCCCTCCCTCAACTCCATAGCAGATTCCTGTTTCCTGTACTGTGCAGCTGTAGCTCAGGAAAGACCCTGTGGGGATTTGTCTACCTCTTTGTCTTGGTTCTGAGAAGAGGGAGGGAGAGAAAGACTGCAGAGGTAGGAAGAGATTCTTGTAGACTGCCAAAAAGAGGGGAGCAGGATTCCTTGTAAGAATTTCAGAAGAATTTGTGTTATAGGGAAATCTGATTCCTTGTTCACTTTGGTTTCTCAGGATTGGCTATGGAATTGTAGTTTTGCTGTTACTCTGAACTGCTTATTAAAAATGAAGGTTAGGAAAGAATGTTTCATTTTCATGGCTTTGTTACTGGCAAAGAAAATTTTCAGTAGGAGCATTCAGGTGTAACAGAGGCAGGTAGAGCCCTCCTTGACAGGAGAACGAATCTGAATGTATAAATCACAATCACACAGGCGTTCAAATACATTTGAAAGAGAGAGAGTAGGAAATGGAAGATATCTGTCCTCCCTCTGTCTCCCCTCTCTTTCCTCTCTCTTCTCCTCTCCCACTCCCACTCACTCTCTCCCTCAAGTCCCTCAAATCCCCCTTTCTCTCCTCCTCCTTTTCCCCTCTTTCTCCCTGCCTCTTTTTGGTTATGCCAGGCAATATCTAATCTGCATTTTAGCAAGTCATTCCTGACAAATGGAAAGGTGAATGCTCTTCCACAGTTCTCCCTGGCAAGGCAATTTTTCTTGTTAGCATCCTTCTGTACGCTCCATTACCCTTTTTCCTTTATGTATAGGTTAAGAGGAAATGATGAGGCTCTGATTTATCAGTGAGAAATCATTTACACTGTAGAACATTCAAATCCTTTAGTCTCAGACTTAAGATCAGTTTCACTCCAGGTTTCTATGCTCTGTGGGGAAATTTCATCACTGGACAGTGCTTTCCTTTTAAGGAGGTTGCCGTTTTTTTGTATTCTCTCTTCTCTTCCTCTCCCAGTCACCACCGGAGGGCGAGAGAGCCAGCTAGCTATCAGGATAGAGGCATCATTTTAGGAGCTGGAATCCTGTTTAGTTATATAATGCCCTGCAGTGCTGTTTGGAAGGAGGGAAACCTGTAGGGATATTTTCCCATTGGGACCTGGAGGAAAGAAGTTTCAAATATATCTTTTCAAAGTAATTTTTCACCAAATCTGAGTTTAGAAAATTTCAACAAACTCCTTCCTCTTTTGGGAAAGCGGAGAAGCTTTTGAAATGTTTCTCTTCCATGTGTTATCCCCTCATCATCAGTCTAATTGCCTCTTTTGAAATACTGCTTTATTTTTTTAAAAAAATTTACGTAAAAGATAAATCCTGCTTCTGGATTCTCTTTGTTGCTTGGGAGATGATACTTGCTTAACCTTAGAGCCCTCATTCAATTTTTATTAACTGGCAATATTAGAGGGTAACAGCTCTCTTCTTGCTTAGCAATTACTGAAGGCTTTTCAATGACTTGACTTTTCATTATTTATTTTTTAAACTAGTGAAAGAATGATCTAAAATGGAAATTTTTATAATGAGTTTTCTATTGCGTCTTGGAACATTTCCCCTTAGTTTCTAGAGGAGCTGGTAAGTGTAGTGTGTGTGAGCATTAAGTTAGAGTGCACATGCTTATGCACACTTAATATTGTGGTCATAATAATTAGTATTTTAAAAAGCCATAAGTTTAGGAATGAAGTAGAAGAAATAAATGGAAACTAGAAAGAGAGATTCTGGGGTGCTTAATAATTCTAATAATAAAATCACCTGTTTTATCAGGATGTGCTAAATATTGAAGAAAAGTTATGAGTTTTTGCCCATCCTGAAATTATACCACTGGAAAGGATAGAATATCAAATTTGTGAATTTTTAGTATTCCAGCATATTTGTTTTGTTGTATATACTTTGTGTTAATGTAATGTACATAGTTGTTAGTAATCTAGGGGGAAAAAAATCAAAGGAAATAACCAGCTGGGCCAAATCTTTCATTTGTCCTGTGGTTGTGCGTGTGTGTGTGTGTGTGTGTGTGTGTGTGTGTGTGTGTGTGTTTGAGCCAGACATCCAATCCCAACATTTGATAATGACCTGTCACATAAGCTTTCTCAATATAGAATGTCTTTACTGGTGGTTAGGGCTGGGTTATCAAAGTTAAACGGTTTATTACAATGTAAGAGCGATGTATGGATATGTTTTCACTGTTTTGCTACCTAGGTTCTTTCCATCTTCAGATGGTACCATTTCTATAGTCCCCAGTTTCCATTGCCCAGCTGTTGGAAAAGGGCTTTCAGTGAATGACTTTTTCATCATACCATATTAGATCCTTGTCAGTATTTGCACAGTGTATGTGTTTTATTATTACATATGCTCTACTTTTATAGGGCCTGTTTTTGTTTTAATTATCAAACTACTCTGTCATTTATAGTAATAATCAGTGCTCTGCCAAAAAGCAAATGGCAATTCAATCACAAAATTCTAATATAGCAGATAGACATACTTATGTGATACTTAAAACATTAATTTTATCAGCTGTTCATGTATATGTTGTAGGAGTATTTCACTGAGATCTCTTATTTTTGGGCATATAGACCAGATTATTGCATCTCATATTTATGAAAATAGCAATATGGAATATGAAGGAAAGATAAATCATTCTTGTACTATGTGTAAAATTCGAAAAACAAAATTGCAAGTGACTTCAACACTAATTAGCAAAAAATAAATGTTTAGCCAAACTCAAATTCAGTTATACTATCTATTGTTGAAAAGGAAAGTGTACTAGGCAGAGAGGAAAAGATTTTACAGTATGGATGTGAAAGAAAATTTTTGTACTCTACTATGGTATAAGACTAAGACTGCCAGTTTCTGTGGAACACAAAGCCCTCCCTTTCTTGGACAGCTCAGTGCTTCGCTGGCATTTTCTTCAAAATCTGTTTTCCATCAGGACCAAGAGGAGGGAAGGTGTTAGGAATAAGGGAGGTTGGAAAGGGGGTTGCTGTTCCTTTAAATAGTGCAGTGAGTCCATGTGGCAGCAGGCCGCTCTGGAGTGTATTCTTTTGTAATGAATCACCAGTTCCATTGTCTACTATCTCCCCTCTTTGTAGCTGGAAGGCTGAAGTCTTTCACCTGAGCTGCTGCCAGTTTGCTCTTCTGTTCCTGGGTGGTTGGGAGAAGAGAAGAGGGAGGGTATTTTATGCTTTAATTAAAGACAGATAAGAGAGCAGGTATGTTTTGCTTTGTTTCATTTTCTCTTTTCCTGTTTTTGTTTGTCTGGTTTTTGAAAGGAGTTGGAGTAGAGAATCTATTCTGTGATTTTGCTAAGCATATCCCATTTTCTCTGAATTCTGGAGGTCCTCATAGCGTTTAGTCTCCATTTTGTGGCACTGCTTTAAAGTGATTCCATTCGGTTGCCTGCCAGTCATGCTGCCTTGCCACTGGAACCTTATCCCACCCTTCATCCAGGGAGCTGCAACCACACTGTTAGTTTTGGCACACTTTCCACTTTCTATGGGCTTTGCAGGATTTGGGGAGTTGGAGGATAGGCGGGGATTGTGGGTTGGAGACTAAATTTATGTTCCTTTACAATGAAAAAAAAAAAAAAGCCTCACTTTTTCCAGAGATTTGGTTTCTTTCTGAATTCTTCTACATTGCTCCATATCTTCAGTTATAACCATTTCCTCGCTGAGGCCAAGATTGTCTCTTGGAAAGTATTGCTTTTCTAAAAATTACTTAGCTTTCTTGAAAAGATAACCAGAATTTCATAAATGAATCTATGATAAAATCCGAGCAATCTTGACTCATTAAATTGTTTTTTCTGTCTTAGTCACCCCCTAATCACACACACTTTTCTCTTTCTTTTTTGGCCCCCTTCTCTATTTTTTCCTTTATCTTTCTCCTTAGTTTTGCAATTGAGTCCAGGTAAGCTTAATATTTGACAACCTATTACTTAAATTTGTGTTGCTACAGAAGACATCTTCATACTGAACAGTAACGACATTCCTCATTCCTCTCAGTGATAAGGCATAAGCTCAAACTCCTGGTTTTGTTCCTCCAGTTTTCTGTTCTCCCCTGAGAAATTCCAAACTGATCTACACAGATTGCCATATGTAAACAATTTTATCTCTCTCAAATTTGAACTTTTCATCATGTAATTCCTTACCTAGGGGTTGTTTCTTGGACATCTGTTTATGATAGACAGATAGTTTCTGGGAACCAGTCATACTAGATGATACAGCCCCCTTTACCCACCCTGGTCTCCTTCTGGTATACCATACCGCTCCGGGATCTGACATTATTGGTATCCCACATGTTCCCTTCTGAAGTTGTAATTCCTCACTCTTTTTTTTCAACATTTCCAAACCACTGTCAAATCTTTTTTGAACATTTCCTCCCAACATTTTGTATGTGAAATCTGCCAGGCACAAATAGAAGGCTCCCCTGCAGTAAATACTTTGCTCTTTTGATTGTAGCACCTTTCTTAGTGGGCTCCAGTGTTCAACCTCTTCTAGGCAGTGAGAAATGCTGCATTCTGCCATCACGATGTATTGTGTCTATTTCCCAGACTCTTAAATGTTTCTCTATTACTATTAGAATGATTAAATTCAGGAAACTAATTCATTAGAGGTCATTGCCAGAGTGAATCATTTAAAATGCAAATCTGATTTTGTCATTCCTGTGCTTATACCTTACAGTTGCTCCCCTTCAGTCTCTGAATAAAATCCTGTGACCCTGCATAATCAGGAACCTGGCTGTCTCTCTAGTCTCATCTCCTGCCATCCTTTTCTTTCTGTATTTCATTCTAATGACACTGGCCTCTTTGCTGTTCTCTTAACATACCTGAGACCCTCCTGCTCAGGACCCTTCTGCTTTTCTCCCTGCCCAAAATGCTCTTCCCACTGGTACCCATATGGTTTGTTCTACTCTCAAATATTTCTTCTCAAGGGAGACCTCTCCCTTAACTTTCCTAGCTAAACCAGCACTCCCTCATGACTCCTACCCTCATTCTGCTTTTTCTTCACTTGTCACTGATTTTAGTTCTTATCATTGATTGTTATATGTTTGTTTGTTTTCTGTCTCCTCCCCTGACCTCAAACAGAAGCTCCCTGAGATCAGGATCCTCATCAGCAGTCTGTTGTATTCCCAGTGTGTAGAATAGTGCCTGGCACATAGTCATAATAATAGCTAATCTTTATATATGCTTATGATGCATTAATATCAGATACCGTTCTAAGCACTTTACCCTCATTAACTCATTGAATCCTCTCAGCAGCTCTGTGTTATCTCCATTGTACAAAAGAGGAAACTAGGCATATGATGATTAAGTAACTTGCCCAAGTTCAGACAGCTACTAAGAGATGTTGTGGGGAATGATATCCAGACAGACTGGCTTAGAAATTGATATTCTTAACCACTGTACTCTAATGCCCCTTGTAGGTATTGGGTATTCAGTAAATATTTGTTGAATGTGTGAATAAATTAATTTAGTTGAGACTCTGATTCATTTCTGAAATTTCCATCCCTGACTTAAGACTTTGATAAAACACTTGCAGTAATGGAATTCGTTGTTGAATAAGATGACTTCATTATTATAATATGTAATAAAGTATACATTATTCTATGATAAAAATATTAATATTATCTAATAATACTAAATAATAATGCAGAGCACATACCGTGCATTAAGCATTGTCTTAAGTGCTTTACATATTTTAGGGCATTTATTCCACTCAGCAGCCTTATATACTTACTCAGCAGTACTATTAATGTCCATGTTGTAGAAATTAGGAAACCCAAGGAGTTTGGCTCCAGCATTTCTGTTCTTAACCACCACTAATAATGACCGTTATTAAAATAAGTTTTTGTTGTTTTATACCTACTTTGTGCCAGTCAATTTTACATACATAGCATATTTACAAACGTAATTATTCATATTATGTATCACTTGTCAATCATCTTTGAGGTAGGTGAGGTTTTTCCTGTTTTTTGCATGAGACTTTGAGATTCTAGAGTTCAGGCAACCTGGTGACTCTGGAAACAGAGAGAGATAGGTTTCAAACTGGAGATCTATTTAGTCCCAAATTCGCATGCTCTTCCATTATTCTGTGAACCTCATAAGATAAATAGTTCCATTGTTGGCCGTGAAAAGTAGAAAAGTTTTCTTTATGAGCTGAAATCTGTTTTCATTATTGTCTTCTCACTCCTTCTCGTTTTCTTATCTGGAGTTACATTGAGTGGTTTCATGTCTTCTACATAAAAACCAAATATTTGAAGATACTGCTGAACGTTCCCTTTAATCTTCTGTTGCCTCGCTTATTTTTCCTACTTCCGTGAATTACTCCTCATAGATATGAAAACATATGGTTTCCAGAATGTTTACTGACTGTCTTAGACTAATTGCATTAATTTATATGAATGATTTGTCATTTATGTCTAATCGCTAAGTAAAAATATTAATTATGTTTACTTTTTAAGTTTTATTGATACATAATTATACATATTTATGGGGTACATATGATATTTTGATACATGCGTACAATGTGTAATGATCAAATCGGTAATTAGGATACCCATGACCTCAAATATTTATCATTTCTTTGTATAGAGAACATTTCAAATCTCCCCTTCTAGCTATTTTGAAATACACAATAAATTATTGTTAACTATAGTCACTGTGCTGTT
This sequence comes from Symphalangus syndactylus, assembly GCF_028878055.3. Lineage (NCBI taxonomy): Eukaryota > Metazoa > Chordata > Mammalia > Primates > Hylobatidae > Symphalangus > Symphalangus syndactylus. Next base: position 72,808,663 of record NC_072440.2, on the reverse strand, counting down.
GAATATTAGAACTTCTTCTTCTTCTTCTTCTTTGTTTTGGAGACTGAGTCTCACTATGTTGCCCAGGCTGGAGTGCAGTGGTGCGATCTTGGCTCAGATCTCGGCTCACTGCAATCTGGGCCTCCTGGGTTCAAGTGATTCTCCTGCCTCAGCCTCCCAAGTAGCTAGGACTACAGGTGCACACCACCATGCGTGGCTAATTTTTGTAATTTTAGTAGAGACAGGGTTTCACCACGTTGGCCAGGCTGCTCTTGAAATCCTGACCTCAAGTGATTTGCCTGCCTCTGCCTCCCAGAGTGCTGGGTTTACAGGTGTGAGCCGCCACACCTGGCCAAGAACCTATTTCTTCTAACTGTGTTTTTGTACCCAGTAACCAACCTCTCTCCATCCCCTGCCTCCTTCCCAGCATTTGCTAAACATCATTCTACAGTTATGAGTATTAAGTATCATATCTTTGTTATAAGTTTTGTTTTATGATAACATGTTTGGCTTCAGTCAGTTTCTTTTTTGTTGTTTTTGAGACAGGGTCTTGCTCTTGCCCAGGTTGGAATGTAGTGGTGTGATCTTGGCTCACTGCAACCTCCGCCTCCTGGGTTCAAGTGATTATCCTGCCTCAGCCTCCCAAGTAGCTGGGACTACAGGTGTGTGTCACCATGCCCAGCTAATTTTTGTATTTTTTGGTAGAGACGGGGTTTCACCATGTTGGCCAGACTGGTCTTGAACTCCTGACCTCAGGTGATACACCCACCTCGACCTCCCAAAGTGCTGGGATTACAGGCATGAGCCATCGCATACAACTGGCTTTAGTCAGTTTGTATAGCTCATTGAACATGTAGTGTTGTTGGCAATTTATAATTTCAAAAATGAAGGGATATTACCTTGAACTCCTAAAAAGAATAAATAGAATATTGTTTTTCTCTCCACTGTAAAGCATGCTCTCAGCTGATTGGCAGGAATCTACCTGTCTTTTAATCTCTGAGTCTTGCCCTGATCCCTCAAAGGTTACTGTCACTGAGTAATGGAAGTCAATAATTATTTTATGAAATTATAAATGAATGCTTTTATGTCCACAAATGATACAACTATATTCTTTTTTCCTAATGTTAATTATGATTCCTCGTAAGAAGTTTGGAAGAGACAAACTGGGACCCAAGTGAAGGAGATTGGGTTTTGAAAAGACTCTTAACTGAGAGCAAAGATCCACGAACTTTTTCTGTAAAGGGCCAGATAGTAAACAATTTTGGCTTTGCAAGCCATGTTGTTTCTGTCACAACTACCTGGCTTTGCTGATGAAGCATTGAAGAAGCTATAGATGATAAGTAAATGAATGGTTGGTTGTAGCTGTGTTCCAGTAAAACTATTTATGGACACTGAAATTTAAGTTCCATCTAATGTGTATGTGTCACAAAATATGATTCTTTTAATTTTTTTTTTTTTTTGAAACAGAGTCTCGCACTGTCACCCAGGCTGGAGTGCAGTGGTGCGATCTCGGCTCACTGCAAGCTCCGCCTCCTGGGTTCACACCGTTCTCCTGCCTCAGCCTCCGAAGTACAGGTGCCTGCCACCATGCCTGGCTAATTTTTTGTAATTTTAGTAGAGACAGGATTTCACCATGTTAGCCAGGATGGTCTCGATCTCCTGACCTTGTGATCTGCCCACATCAGCCTCCCAAAGTGCTGGCATACAGGCGTGAGCCACCGTGCCCGGCCTCTTTTAACTATTTAAAAACGTAAAGCCATGCTTAGCTTGCAGGTTATACAAAAGTAGGTGGAGGGCCGGCTTTGAACCAAAAGCTATAGTTTGCTGATCCCTGACTTAGAGGGATACAGGACCTCGCAATTTCCTTTATAGCATAGGTAAGGTTTTCCCATATAGCTTCATGACAGAGAGACAGTTTTGAGTGGTTCTGGCAGGTCATCATGGATCCCTATTATAATAGAATGAATCCCCTGATTTGCTCTCTGATTTCCCCAGCCCCAGAAAATATGAAGATTCTTCTCCTTCTGTACTTCCTTTCTCCCTCCATATGCTGTATTTTATACCTTATTGCTTTTCATATACATTTTCATATTTTTTTAAAACATTTTTCATGTAGTTATATACTATGTAACAACATTTGGGTCAACGACAGACTGCATACACAATAGTGATTCCATAAGATTATAATACTGTATTTTTACTGTCCCTTTTCTATATTTAGACACACAAATTCTTAGGTTTGTGTTACGCTTGCCTACAGTATTCAGTATAGTCACATGCTGTACAAGTTTGTAGCCTAGGAGCAATAGGCTATGCCATATAGTCTAGGTGTGTAGTAGGCAATACCATCTAAATTTGTGTAAGTACACTGTGTGATGTTCACACAAAGACACTTGCTTAAGGACACGTTTCTCAACATATCCTTGTCATCAAGTGACATATGACTATTGTTTTTTACTTTGGGCCAGAATGCATTTTTCTCCCACATGATTAATTTGTCTTTAAAGATTCTGCTTAGCCCTCACCTACTTCAGAAATCTTCCTGTCTCACAGAGTTGTCCCTCTGTGCTTCATTAACATTCTATATGCATTGTTCTTTTAGCTTATACGGTACTGTAATTGTGAATATATTTCTGTGTTTTTCCATCAGACTATAGTTTCTTTCAGGATTGGGACTATATCACTAGTGTTAGCATCCAGCAAATTATTTCTTTTGAGTTAATTAATGATTTTTAACTTGCTAATTCATTGATAGTGTCCTCTTTTGAAATGTTGAATGGGAGAGTTAAATTGGGTAGTCACTTATAAGGTAGTGCTTATTACTTAAATCAGTTAATACTTAACACACATGTAGTTTGGGAAATAGATGCTTTACATGGCTAGAAGATTGGGAGCATTTTGGAATAAACAACTATTTGAGGGACACAGGAAACTCTTGTATTGTAGATGTTGTAGTGGAAGTGGAAGCCTATGTGTATGACGATAAATGGCATAGGAGTTCTAGCCTCCTGGGGAGTCAGGCAGGAAGGACGAAGGGCATGACTCCTGCAACTGGGGAAAGGCCACGACAGAGAAAGAGAAGTGGAAGGTGACAATGAAACCTTAGGGATTGGCAACCCATGGCAAGTATACCAAATGTGGTATATTGAGCATAGTCATCTTCCTCTCTGCTTTGCCTTCCACTCAAGATGGCCAAGAGTTAGATTCTTTACATACTACTTTTGAAAACTTGTCATCGCAGATATATAGCAGATCCTAACCAGCCATTCTATGTCATTTTCAAGGCTCACTATTCTTTTAGGTCTTTTCGCCTCCTTCTCTCTGTTTCTTTTTGGATCTTTTCTATATGGTAACATCAAATGTACTTACCTTTTTTTCCCTGCAACGTCTAGTCTGCCATTAATCCAATCCAATGGGTGTATGTGTGTTTTTTAAATCTTAGATTATAGTTTTCGTCTCTAGAATTTTTATGTGGGTCTTTTTCAAACCTCTCATGTCTCTTCTTAGCATGTTCATATTTTTCCTTTTTTATCTTGAACATATGGGACACATCTGCTTAATGTCCTCATCTGCTAATTCTAACATATGTATTAGTTCTGGGTGAGTTGTGATTAATTTATTTCTCTCAGCATTATGCATTGTAGTTTTCCTGGTTCTTTGCGTGCCTGGTAATTTTTTATTGGATGCCAGACATTGTGAATTTTATCTTGTTGGATTCTAGATAATTTTTTATTTCTGTAAATATTCTTGAGTTTATCTACAGCACAACTACATTTCTTAGAAAAAGTTTGATCCTTTCAGGTCTTGGGTTGTTTGTTTGTTTTGTTTTTTTGTTTGTTTTTTGAGATGGAGTCTCACTGTCGCCCAGGCTGGAATGCAGTGGCGCGATCTTGGCTCACTGCAACCTCCGCCTCCCGGGTTCAAGCGATTCTTCTGCCTCAGCCTCCCGAGTAGCTGGGATTACAGGTGCGTGCCACCACGCCCGGCTAATTTTTTGTATTTTTAGTAGAGATGGGGTTGTTTTGCTGTGTTAGCCAGGATGGTCTCTATCTCCTGACCTCATGATCCGCCCGCCTCAGCCTCCCAAAGTGCTGGGATTACAGGCATGAGCCACCACGCCCGACCTCAGGTCTTGTTTTTTAAGCTTTGTTAGACAGGACTAGAGCTGTGTTTAGTCTCTGGTTAATTTTTCCTGGCCACTGAGGCAAGACTCTTTTTAAGACTCTAATGGATGCTCCTTACATCATTAGGTTTTCCACTCTGGCTGTTAAGAACAGGATTATTCTTGGCACTGTGTGAGCTCCTAGTACTGTTCCCTGTATTTCTTTCAGGTGGTTCTTTCCCCAGCCTCTGGAAGTTTCACACATAGATGTGGCAGTCATCACTCAACTGAGTACTTGAGATCTTTAGAGCTCTCTTTCTCTCTGCAGCTTTCTCCAGTACCGTCCCCTGTGCTGTCTTGGCTTCTCCAGACTTCTAGGTCTATCTTCTCAATTCATGGAACCCACCAGGTTCTGCCTGGGTCCTTCCTTCTCTGCTGCAGCCTGGAAACTTTATCCATGTGATAAGTTGGGGCAGTTATAAAGCTCAACTTGCTTGTTTCCTGACTGGGGAATCTGTCCTCCCTTGCCTACTAGACAATGTCTTGAGTGCTGTTGTTTCATGTATTCGTGGTTTTTTTAGTAGTTTCAGGTAGAAAGAAAAATCTATTTCTTTTTTTTTTTTTTTTTTTTTTGAGACAGATTCTCAGTCTGTCAGCCAGGCTGGAGTGCAGTGGCACAATCTCAGCTCACTGCAACCTCCATTTCCCAGGCTCAAGCAATTCTCCTGTCTCAGCCTCCCAAGTAGCTGGGATTACAGGCATGTGCCATTATACCCTGCTAATTTTTGTATTTTTAGTAGAGATGAGGTTTCACCTTGTTGGCCAGGTTGGTCTCGAACTCCTGAACTCAGGTGATCTGCCCACCTCAGCCTCCCAAAGTGCTGGGATTACAGGCGTGAGCCACCACACCTGGCCTTAAGTCTGGTTCTTGTTACTCCATCTTGCAGAGGAGTGAACACATACTTTTAAATGAAAATTAAGCAGTGTCTCATTGAGTATATTTTTAATTTATGAGTGAAAATCAGTTGAACAGTTTATTTCAAGGAGTATTAAGGAAGAATGCTTAAGATGTGTAAGTAATCATAATACAAAGTGGGATATGGTAAATTACATGAAAATGATGTCAGTAAAGTCTTGTTAAAAGCTTATGTGAGGAAAGAGTTTGAGAAGTTTGGCAGAAGTGGAAGGTGTAAGGAGAATGGCTATGGCATTGTTTTGTGTGTGTGTGTGTGTGTATATGTGCGTTATACAAGACATTATCTGAAACTAGAATCAAATTCTTTAGTATTGAGTGAGGTTTAGTGGTAGGATAGTTTCAGAGAGCCTAGGACTGATAAAATCAATGGGGGAAAAAAGTCATTAGCAGAAATACCTAAGCAAGAAGACAGGAAAAATAGAGTTTCCATGTTTTTGTAGTTTGGTGTGATTTGTGGTCTTGCAGAAAAGGAGAAACATCCTTTTTTCCTATGTATTACCTGCCCTTGCAAATCTTGCAGAATAGGGAGGGAGAAAATTCAAAGTACTATTTTTTCACTGCGTTAAACAGTGTAAAAGATAGGGGCACTCCGGACTGTGAAAGTGATGACCACTGCTGCAAACTTGATGGAACCTTAGAAAACCTCAATAAGCAATATTTAGACACTTTGAGTCATTGCTGTTTAAATGATAATCAGATTATCTACAGATTTCAATGGCAACACATTGTAGAACTAAATAAGTAGATGGCATTGTTTAGAGCTTTCTTAATTTCAGTTAAAATGTTCACCTGACTGTTGTTTGCTAACATACAGCAACTGTGACCAAAAGCTTATCTAAGTAAGGTAATTCCCCCATCCACGGTGTCCCTTTTCATGGTTTCAATTACCCATGATCAACCATAGTCTGAAAATACTAAGGTATGGTATTTTGAGAGAGAGCGAGAAGGAAACCACATTCACATAACTTTTATTACAGTATATTGTTATAATTGTTCTATGTTACTATTAGTATTGTTAATCTCTTACTGTGCCTGATTTGTAAGTTAAACTTTCTCACACTTATGTATGTATAGGAAAAAAAACAGTATATGAGGGTTCAGTGCTATCTGCAGTGTTAGGAATCTACTGAGAGTCTTGGAGCATATGCCCTGTGGATAAAAGAGGCTACTATATATGCTTTAAAGTTTTCCCTCCTGAGGAACCAGGGGGCATTTTTGAAAAACAGGAAATGCTGGGGGGAGGTTTGTTTACTTTTACTTAGCCTATCTCTTATATGTAATCTTCAGGAAGAAGAATGTGATTTTTCCCCTCATATTTGTATTGATGTGACTGTTCATATGAAAAAGAACATGGAGAACTTTAAGATTATAACTCAGCTGTTAGCATTTATATTTTGGACTATGTATGCTTTCTATTTTTTCTTATTCTTTCACAATAATAGTGGTAATTATTATCTATCTATCTATATATATATATATTTTTTTTTTTTTTGAGATGGAGTTTCGCTCTTGTCGCCCAGGCTGGAGTGCGATGGCGCGATCTCGGCTCACTGCAACCTCCGCCTCCCAGGTTCAAGCAGTTCTCCTGCCTCAGCCTCCCAAGTAGCTGGGATTACAGGCATGCGCCACCACGCCCAGCTAATTTTTTCTATTTTTAGTAGAGACGGGGTTTCTCCATGTTGGTCAGGCTGGTCTTGAACTCCTGACCTCAGGTGATCCACCCGCCTCAGCCTCCCAAAGTGTTGGGATTACAGGTGGGAGCCACCGTGCCTGGCCCAGAAAATTATTCTTGAATGAAGCTGGATATTGTAGTTGATTTAATTGATAATGATAATAACGAAGTTTCAAGTGAGGAAGATGATAAGAGAAGAAATAGATATGTCTTTTTATTCTTTTTTAAAGTATGCCCTGTTTAGCATTGACTTGACTTTCACAGGAAATGTGGAGTGAAAACTACAAACATTTTCATTACTAAACAACTATTAAAGTATGGATGGCTTCTTTTTGGTTCTTTTGTTAGCTGGTTTCGGGTATCCCTAGTTCTGTCTTCCGCAGGCCACCTTTCTTAAGTTGAGATAGGTTTTCCTGTTCAGTAATAACAGTCTGTTTATAGTATCATTTTCGATGACTACTTCTAACATAGGATTCCCCTTTCTTCTCTAGGCTGGCCTCATTGTGATAAAGGATTCAATGTTGCAATCACTGGTTTACATTTCATTGCCATTCCTGACTGAAGGATCAGAGTCCATGGCATGCCTTATTGATCCATTTGCTAGAGATCAGTGGGGTAACGGGAATTATTTTCCTCTTTAGACTGCATTCTGATCTTGGCTACTATTGCATTCATGAAGAAGGAGGGAGATGAAAAATTAGGCATTCTAACTGGTAAATACTTGATGTTTTCTTTTGTTTCTGAGAGTAGTTAGACCATTGCAAATCTTTTCTGTTTGTAAGGATTTAAAATAATGTTTAGCATATAGTGCTGGGTGTGTTTGTAGATGGCATTAGGACTGTGACTTACAGCACATATTTAGGGTTTTTTTTTTGAGATGGAGTCTTGTCCGTCTCGTCCTGTCGCCCAGTCTGGAGTGCAATAGCGCGATCTCGGCTCACTGCAACCTCCGTCTCCTGAGTTCAAGCGAATCTCCTGCCTCAGCCTCCCGAGTAGCTGAGATTACTGGTGTGTGCCACCACACCTGGCTAATGTTTTGTATCTTTAGTAGAGATGGGGTTTCACCATGTTGGCCAGGCTGGTCTTGATCTCCTGACCTCGTCATCCACCCGCCTCAGCCTCCCAAAGTGCTGGGATTACAGGCGTGAGCCACTGCATCCGGCCACATATTTAGTTTTGATCCTTCTCTGAGTTGCTTTGCTTCCTGTAATTTAAATGTGTCTAATTTATTAAAGCATAAGTACACAGGCAGTTTCAAAAATTGTAGTAAACACTTTTTATTTTCCTTTTAATCTTCTCTAATTTTCTTTTAATAAATCTTCGAGTTCTTAAAGGTTTTTTAAACAAACATAAATGTTTAATAGTTATTTAACGTTTCTCAAATCTATACAGGAAACTGGAATTAACAGAACTCATTTATGGTTGAAATCTTGTTTTGCAGAAAATAAATCATGACTTCTGGGTCAAGATGATAGATAGATGCTTTCATTTGTCTCACATCTCTTATAAGACTCCACTGAAATAACAGCATAGAAGTACAAAAAATAAACCAGCAATAGCAAATAGATTTTTCAGTTTTTCATCTGCAAAATGAAAAGGTGAAATGTAGCACTAGTATAACAGGAGAGTTATTAACTTTCTGGAAAAGCTAAAACAAATGAGGACCAATTGTTGGATGAAATGGAGAATAAGCAGATGCCTGTCGGTGAATACAAGGAGGCTGCTTGCTAGTGGTATGGAAGCCAGTCTGCCCAGGGGGAACCCGTGGGAGCTCTCTGAGCAAAAATGAAAAACAGACAGAAAACAGAAGAATTCAGTGTTTATTTAGGGGATAACTCAGTTACCTGGCATTGCCAGACCCTTTCCAACCCCTTCCCAGTGGCAGTAGTCAGTAAGTACTATGCCACCCCTTTTCTCTAGCATTAACAAAGGAAAAACAAGGCCGGACGCAGTGGCTCATGCCTGTAATCTCAGCACTTTGGGAGGCCGAGGCAGGTGGATCACCCGTGGTCAGGTGGAGACCCAGCCTGGCCAACATGGTGAAACCCCATCTCTACTAAAAATACAAAAATTAGCCAGGCGTGGTGGCAGGTGCCTGTAATCCCAGCTACTTGGGAGGCTGAGGCAGGAGAATCGCTTGAACCCAGAGGCGGAAGTTGCAGTGAGCTGGGATTGTGCTACTGCACTCCAGCCTGGGCAACAGAGCGAGACTCACTCAAAAAAAAAAAAAAAAAACTCAAAGGAAAAACAAAACATAAAACAGTGTTTGTCTCCAAAGAAGTTGATCAGAATGTTTGGGGAAAGTTAATTTTGTGTGTGTGTTAGATATTGGCACCTCTTCGTTTAGTCTCATATTTAGGGGGATGGAGAGGGGAGGGCATTCTGCACTTCGCTAGTGGCTTACACTAAAACAAAGCCTGCCAGTGATATGCTCTTCTCTGTCTTATACTGAATTCCCATTAGAATTTTAATTCCAAAGAGAGATGTAATCAGAAAGCAAATTCACAGAGGAAATTCATACTAGCTAACAAGTCCTTTTACCTGGATTACCAGTATATGAGGATCATTAGAAGTCTTAGAGGAACTTTTAGCATGAAAGAGACCAGAAAAAAACAAAAAGAAAACCTGAACCTAGGGGCAAAAGATAATGCAGGAAACAGAAGAGAACCTTAAAGGAATCTTCTAACTAAAATACTCGTAAATACTCATTTATAAAACCAATACTAGGTATAATGAAGAGGAAACAATTAGAGAATGCAAAAGGAGATTTAGAACATTATTGTCAAGGAAAGCACAAAGTAGAAGGATAGCCAAATGGAGTTGGGGATGCTCCCAAAAAGTAGAGGTTTAAGTCACCAAAATGGAAAATACAAGACACAAGTCATAGACTCTGTTCTTAGCTAGTGTTCTCTAGAAAACTGAGCCTGAAACAAAAACCTTACCCACTAGGAGGGAAAGAAGAGTGAGACAAGGCAGAAAGGCTGGCCCTGTCTTTGTAATAGGCCTTGCTGATTGCTTGGTTTTACTGGAAGTCTAGAGGAAGGTTGTGTAGAGCTATTGCTTCTCTGTCCTTTCCATCCAAAGAAGGTGTGAAGAGGTGTTTATGGTTTCCTCCCATTTCCTGCTCCTCCCCCTTTTGGTCAAAGTTTGCCATACAAACAGTTAACTCACTTGACCCCTTCCTTCAGTGGCCTCAGGAGAGGAGGCCAGCTCCTACAGTCGTCCTATGGTCAGATCAGGTCTGTATTGAGCATGTGTTGCCAAAGCTTGGGGGTGGTCAGAGGAGTCAGTAATCCCTAATGGCAGCCTCTGGCCTGGGAACCTCTGCCTTTTAGGGAACTATTAAAAGAGGGTCAGTCCTCAAAGGACTGACAGAGGTAAGGATAGGATACTACTGCCTTTTTTTTTTTTTTTTTTGAGACGGAGTCTCACTCTGTCCCCCGGGCTGGAGTGCAGTGGCACAATCTCAGCTCACTGCAACCTCCACCTCCACCTCCCAGGTTCAAGCAGTTCTCCTGCCTCAGCCTCCCAAGTAGCCGGGATTACAGGCGCCCTCCACTACGCCCCACTAATATTTTTAGTAGAGACAGGGTTTCACCATGTTGGCCAGGCTGGTCTCGAACTCCTGACCTCAGGTGATCCGCCCACCTTAACCTCCCAAAGTGCTGGATTACAGGTGTGAGCCAACACGCCTGGCCAGGCTACTGCTGCTTTTCATCATAAGCTCTTACCTATTTGATTTGCTATCATGTGCATGTATTAATTTGATAAAGATAAAAAAATAAAATTTAAAAAGGAAAAATGAATTACCAGAAACACTGTGGAAATAACTATCAAAGATGTTTTAGAATGCATTTAGAAAACAGAATGAACTTCAAATATGACAAAATAGAATCTAATTAGTTTATATCAGGAACATCTTGGACTGCTAGAATTGATCCTTTCTCCTTTCCCACTCTTTCTTGCTCACTCCTTGTTAGCCTACAGTACCCTGGGATTGAAATCTAGTAGTCTTCTTCTCCTTCATACCCGTTGCCAGGTTCTGCCAAGTCTGCCTTTGTATTGTCTTTGCTCGGGCCCCCCAATCTATATCTCGCTGTGCCTGTTGTATGTAGTTCATAGCTTTAGTGTAAGTCCATTCAAAGTTCGTGGTGTCCTTCTAATGAATCTCCTTGTCTTCCCTACCTCATATCACCTTTGTTTCCTGATGCTGAGTGTTGGTCGCTTCCTGTACCACCATATCATTTTTGTTATAACAGAACTTTGTGTTTGCTTATATACTCTACTAGGTTGAAACATCTTTTATTTCTTTAATAAATACTTATTGAGAGCTTTTAAGGCAGCCACTGGGATACAAAGATGAATTAGGTCTGGACAATTAACTGCCTTCAAAAGAGTTCATGTTCTGTAAAGACAATACATATGTAAGCAAATAATTGTAATTGAATGTAAGTACCACAATAGAGTTAAGTATTAGGTTGGGGAGGGTAGGAGGAAGGAATGATTTTTTTCCCCCTTTTTGAGTGAATTAGAAACCTCTAGAGAGGAGTAGATGCCCAAATACCTATTAAAGATTGTGTATGTATTAGCCCAATGAGTAGAAAGGAGAAAAGCTTTCTAAGCAGAAAGAATACTATGTGCAAAGAAACTGGAAGGTGAAACAGTACATGGTGTTTTCAGCATTCGACACACATTAGATTACCACCTGTGCCAGACCCTCTTCATCTCAGGTGAATTATCAGGGTCGCCTCCCAACAGGGCTCCCTGCCTTTGCCTTTGCTGAGTGGTACATTTAAAACCTAATTCTGACCACATCACTTCTCTGCTCAGAACTCTCAGTGGAGTTCTGTAAAAGCTAACCTTCCTGCAGTGGCTGTAAGCTTTACAGGATTTCTATCAACGTCCCTTTTTCCCTACTGCTACCTTTCTCACTTCGTCTCCTGCCACTCTGTTCCATGCTTACTCCAGTCTGATCACATAGGTCTTCAAGGCCTCCATGTTCCTAGTTCTTAGAATGAGCCGCTTGTATTTTTGCCTATGGGACTTTGCATTTGTGTTCCCTTTGTCTGGAGTCTTTCTTCCATCCAGATACACATATAGCTTGTTGCCTTAATTTCTAAATAAGTATGATCAGTGTTACCTTCCCAGACCAGCCTTAGAAAATAGAAATTCTCTGTCTCTCCAGCCCAATACCCTGATACCCTCTCTTATTTTTTCTCTGTAGCACACCATCTATTTATTGTTTTGCTTGCCAATTTATTATTTGTCTCTTCCTACTAGAGTGTAAACTCCATAAGGGCAGGGACTTTGTCTTTTTAATCACCGTTGTTTCCTCAACAGCTAGAACAGAATATCTGACACATGGTAGATACTCAATAAATATTTGATGGCAAGAGTTGAAGCTGAATAGATGAAGTGTGCAAGGGGCATGACTTCCATGCAAAGGTATTTGGACTTGAGACTGTAAGTCTCAAATCTAGGATTTTAAGAAGAAGATAAATTAACTATCAGATTTAGGTTTTATTTTAGAAAGATCATTCTGGCAGCCGCTTGGAGAGTTCATTAGGTTGAGGTTAAGTTAAAATAAAGCAGAACTCTTTAAAAACAAAAAAATATATATTATTTAGATAGCCTAGGTGAGAGCAGTGGCTCATTTTTCTTTTAATTTCCTACAGTACATAATGTGGACTCTCACATATAGCCTTATATGTATCTTAATAGAATGATCATTTATATTGTGGTAAGGTCCCTGGCAGAGTTGGTAAAGCTATTGAGAGAATGGTTCCTGTCTTTTTTTATAGACGTATACTGCAGAAGCAGGTATTCAATTACGTGGTTAATTCAATTACCAGGCATTTTCTAAAGGGCACCTCCTATGTGCTCATCATCAGTTCGTTTGGTGAGGAAGCTATGATGAAGACGTTTATGATTCAGTCCCTGGTTGACTTAGGGACTTTACTTGTTAAATGATTAGAGAATATATAAGCCACCACGTAACCATGGTTGTAGACAAAATGTGTTTTGTTCCAAGAAAGGGATAGGGAAAACTTTTCTCTGTTACTATATGTATATCATGTGCATTTTCTGTTTTAAAGAGGTGGACTACAACAGAATACCCAACAAAATTTATAAAGCATAATTAAATATTTTGTAATTCAGAAGACACTCTAATACCTTGCCAGTGTTTTATTTGGAACCTGAGTGTCAACTATTTCTTTGTTTTGTTTTTTCCTCAGAGACATGGTCGGTCTCTGTCGCTCAGGATGGAGTAGAGTGGTGTGATCTAGGCTCACTGCAGCCTCAAACTCCTGGGCTCAAGTGGTCCTCTCGCCTCAGCCCCCTGAGTAACTAGTACTACAGGCGCATGCCACCACACCTGGCTATTTAAAAAAAATTTTTTTGTAGAGATAGGGTCTCGCTATGTTGCCCAGGCTGGTCTTGAACTCCTGGCCTCAAGCAGTCCTCCCACCCCGGCCTTCCAAAGTGCTGGGTTTACAGGTGTGAGCAACGCCACCTGGCCGTGACTATTTTTAAGGCTATTCCAGTTTAGCATATGGAAGATGCAAACTTAATTGTCCATGATGACAAAATAAATAATAAATTAATTTAGATTGTAGTGAAAAGTTTGGTTGAGAAAAAGAATAATTTTCCATGGATTATATAAATCCATTGGAATAGAATATTTACATTGAATAGAATAGACAGTTAACTATTAATTGTAAGGGGCTTCCATTTCCAAGGAAGCAGGTAGCTGAACCAGAGTAGTTCTTGCTGTCTGTTGTTGCCAGTGGAAGACATGATTCATGAATATTTGAAGTTCTAAATACTTCTTTAAGGAGAAATAGAGGAAAGAGCTTTTAAGAGGTTGGAGATATTAAGACTATTACAGGGTTTGTTGCTTTTCATCTAATAGACTATAGGTTTGAATGACTTTGTTCTGAAATATTTATTTTCCTGTTTAAATATTCATTGCTGTGAGATTGCAAAACTCAGCCTCAAGGGAAAGACTGGACTGGCTTTTCCCTCTGAGTAATTCAGAAGAGGGGTGTGTGTGTGTGTGTGTGTGTGTGTGTGTGTGTACAAGTGATTTGGAGGCAAGTTTACAATATTCTTGTTGGCCAAGCCTGTAACTGCCCTTAAATTTACATATACCAGCTTCTGTCATTTATTGTTATTCTAAGCAAGGATTTATATTGTATTGCCTGGTTTTTTAAAAATTTATTTTATTAATTGTCTGTTTATAAGAGCTCAAGATTGTACTGGTCATGTTCCTGAATTCTATCGCTCCTTTACATGACCGTAGCACACTCATCTTTTGGTCCTGATTCTTTAGTTATACCCATGCTAAAAGAAGGATCCATTGTGAGGCCTACATTTCAGTAGATTTGCACTTTAGAAAACAACTAGTGTTTATTCTCTTAGCTGCAGGTTCCATATAAGAAGGTAACCCTCTACTTTTAGGAAACTTACATTTATAGCCACTGTTACCTTCCTCTCATCGTCTATGCTATTTATTTATTTATTTATTTATTTTGAGACAAAGTCTTACTCCGTTGTCCAGGCTGGAGTGCAGTGGCACGATCTTGGCTCACTGCAACCTCTGCCTCTGATGTTCAAGTGAGTCTCGTGCTTCAGCCTCCCAAGTAGCTGGGATTGCAGGCGTACACCATCACACCTGGCTGTTTTTGTATTTTTAATAGAGATGGGGTTTCACCATGTTGGCCAGGCTGGTCTTGAACTCCTGACCTCATGTGATCCGCATGCCTCGGCCTCCCAAGGTGCTGGAATTACCTTGGGAGCCACGGCGCCTAGCCTCTATGCCCTCTTTAATCTCTTAGCTGACTCTGTTCTTCTAAAGGTGTAGATGCTTTTGGGACATGTCCTGGAGGCATGCTGCAACCATAATTCTCTCCCATTTTGCCAGCCAAAGCCTCTAAATCAGTGTTTCTCAGAATGTGGGACCCAAACCACCTACACCAGTAAGTACCAGGGTCCTGCCCCAACCCAATGAATCCTAATCTATGGGGAAAGGATCTTGACATGTGCATTTTTAAATATGTTCCCTGAGTGGGTGTTATACGCAATAAAATATGGGCATCTTTGCTTTCAAAGAACAAGGTAAAAGATGAGTTGGTAGGTGTGAGGAGCTGGGTAGTATGGAAGTAGTTTCTTACTGCATCTTACTGTTGAGACTGAAGCAGGAATGGATGTGTCTGAAGTCCTTACCCGAAATTAGACACCATTTTTTTCTTAAACTTAATACTTCAATGGCGATTGGTTTTTTATTACAGTAATCTTTATTATGTAATCATTGAATCTGTTTTCATGAGCTTCCTTGGGATCTTGGCCATTGAGTCAGTTCCAAACAACCAAGTGAAAAGCGAACTCTTAGAATTCAACCTGAAGGTAAATATTTGGAGACTACATGGAAATTTCATTGTATAGATTTTTCCTCTCAATATCAAATTTACCTGCAAGTTGCCTAACATCTTATGGCTCTGAGTGTAGTTTAGATGTACTGTAAAAGAAAAAATGTATTACTTTTACCTAACTTACCAGAAATGTATTCAGGATTATTAGACACTAACACTTTTTTCTGCTCTGAGTGCTCAAAATTGTGAAACTTTCTTGAGGTGAGAAAAGCAAAACAATCCTACCCTACAGCTCTTCCTCTAGGTTATGGTAGTTTAAAGAAAAAGTTAAGAACAGTTCAATAGCTTGGTTGTCTTTAGACTTAAAAACAAAACAAAACAAAAAACCAGAAAATTTTAGATACTGAAGGAAGGAGATTTGGGGATAGCACTGTTAAATTTAAGTATTTGTATAAGTTAAGAATCTAGAGTAATTTTGCTTTAAGTCTAGCAAATGAGCATTGTTTTGTCTTTATATGTGTTTGTTTATCCATTTTATGTATCTGGATTTTCTTGGTCTGTTCTTCTACAGAGTTAATTAAAAAAAAAAATTGATCCTAGATGATTTTAAATCCAGTTTTGTCTTCTTATCTTTCTGAGAGAACAGTTATATAGCTGTTATTTTCCTCTTGTCACAGACAGCTGGGCAGAAGCCACTGCTTTTAGTACCAGATCTGAGAATGACAGGCCTTTGCCTAGGTACTCTTTTTTTTAAACAAAGGCAAATAGAGTTTGAAATCTGAGCCCATCTAAGCAAATCCCAAGGGATCAAAATGATATAATTTGTAAAAATACTTAAGAGTAAAAACATTTTATTTGTATTATAATTCTAGAAAATTAATTTCCATTTATAAACAGCACTAGAAAAATTATGAGTGACATTGTCAGTGGTAACAAACTGGTGAGAATATGCTCTACCTAAATAATGAAGTGATTATTTTGATGATGGTGTGAATAAAATTAATATTGATCTGTTTGTGTGCATGATCCATTCTGACCATATATGTGGTGTGGGAATTGAGAAGCTTTTAGGATTTGCAGCCTGTTGATTAGAAGCAATACAATAGCAGGTTATGTATGTAAGTGGGACTCAAGGTGACCAAACTGGGAAAATTAGAATGAAGTTGAGGAATAAATGAGAAGATATAAACAAAAATACACCCTTCTCTCCCAAAGATTACATAGACCTTAATTATCCTAGAAATATGAAGACAATTATATTTTGGGTCATTTCTGTGTTCTCTTACAGTACTGTGCATAGCTTTTAAATAATATTCAGAATAATTCAGTAGAAACAGAAAATATGCTAAAGAATCAATAACAAAACAGTTTCACCTGCTCTCTCAATTAATTTTCACAACCACCTCTGAAGTGAACAACCCATCTGGTAAGTGGTATAATTGGGATTTAAACTCAAGTCTGACTTTTAGGTTCATGCTTTCTTCTGTTTTACTACATTTCATGTAAACTAGGGAGAAGGCACACAGTTGAACCTAGAAAAAACCCTGGAAGTCACCTGTCGGTAGGTGATAATTGAACCTCTGAGATTGCTGTGGGTAAGGCAATAGACTGTTGAATGGGTTCCTGTTTGATGACTATAATACTATAGTTGTCTGTCCATAGCCACGGGTTCTGCATCTGTGGATTCAAGTAGCTGCGGATTGAAAAATTAGGGTGGGAAATTGGATGACTGTGTCTGTACTAAACACGTACAGACATTTTTTCTTTTTAGGAGACAGGGTCTCCCATTGCCCAGGTTGGTCTCCAACTCCTGAGCTCAAGGGAGCCTCCCTCCTTGGCCTCCCAAAGCATTAGGATTACAGCTGTGAGCCACTGGCCTGACCAGACTTTTTTTTCTTGACACTTTTTTCTTTTCTTTTCTTTTCTTTTTTTTTTTTTTTTGAGACAGGGTCCCACTCTGTCACTCAGGCTGGAATGCAGTGCCATAATCATAGCTCGCCACAGCCTCTACCTCCCAAGCTCAAGTGATCCTCTTGTCTCAGCCTCCTGAGCAACTGGGACTACAGGCACATGCTACCATGCCCAACTAATTTTTTAAAATGTTTTGTAGAGACGGGATCCCACTATGTTGCCTAGGCTGGTCTCAAACTCCTGGGCTCAAGTGATCCTCCCTCCTCAGCCTCCCAAAGAGCTGGAATTACAGGCATGAGCCACCATGCAGGGCCTTGTCATTATTTTCTAAACACTACAGCATAAAAACTACTTATATAACATTTACATTGTACTAGGTATTATAAGTAATCTAGAGATGATTTAAAGTATACAAGAGGATGTGTGTAAGTAGGTTATGGGCAAATACTATGCCATTTTATATAAAGGACTTGAGTATCCAAGGATTTTGGCATCTGTGGTGGGCGGGGGCTGGGAGGTTCCTGGAACCAATTACCTGCAGATATGAAGGGACAACTGTATATTTGAATTTAGAATTAAAACATTTAGCATATTTCACATTGTACGCCAAAAGGCTGTATATAATATGTATCGCCTCTGTTACTATCTGTGGTTTAAAAGAGAAAGACATCATTCTCAACTCAGAAATTAATAGTTACATTTGATTTTCACTCACAGCGGGTCAACAACTCTTAAAGCCTGTGTTTGTAAGACAGAAGGAAATGAAGCGCATAAAGCACAAGCACGTAAATGTTGATTCTTTGCTTTCCTAATGCTTCCCCACTTCTACCTTCCCATCCCTACACTCCAGTTTGATATCAACCCAAGATACCAACACTTGTTTCACTCTGTTATCCCTTGTTATGCTCTCTAGCCCAACAAAGCAGTTTGCTGTAATGTGCACGCATGTGACTTTATATCTCAATCTTCCTGTATTTCATAAATGTTTAACACTTCATATTTATTATGTACGATGTGGGATTCTACATTGTACAGGACTGTCTCCACCCATGATAATGAGCCTTTTCATCTAATAGGGGAGTTAAAATACAAATTTAGATTTGCTAAGTATGAGGCTTTAGATTTAAATGTCTTGTAGGGGATGCAAGCTAAATGTTGTAAGAATATAGGAAAGGAAGGAATTACTTTTAACTGGAAAAGGAAGAAAGTTTATAAATTGCTAGGTTAGGGAAAAGAACTATTCTATCTAGCTTTGTGGACTAAAGAGAAAGCTAGTAATTTCTTTTCTCAGATGAGATATATACCTAAGCAGCTTAGCCTCTGGTAATAGAAACAAAACATTTTTATATAAGTATAGAGGTAAATTCATACCTACAAATACATATGTGAACTGTTATCTCATAGTTTGCTGAAGGCTGTTGTACTTCTGAGCATAGAACTTTGGAATATGGCCTGGAAATTTAATAGAAATCTGAAACCGTTTAACATTTTTAATAATATATACTTGGGGAAATATTCAGACATTGCAGGCTATATGAGAGAAGATGTTAAATTACTCCTATCCCAATTTCATTCCCTTAGTATATAAACAATTGTTGTTACAGTTTTAACAAAAATTTTAAAAGAAATTTCTATAAGTAACAAAATAATCCACCAAGAATTTGTTCTTGACCTCTTAAGGGAGGTTACATTACCCCTCTAGGAAAACAGAGCCTCTGCCTGGCTTGCATTTCTGTAAAACGCCTAGTGCCTAGGCTACAAGTGGATTGCAGGAAATGTTTTTACCTTTCTCCCCATCTCCCACTGCTAATTGATGTGTTTATTCAGTTAACTGAGTCAGCCCTGTTGAGAATACCCCTGTGGGAGAATTCATACTGTGTACTTGTGTGCCAGAGTCTCATTCCTGGCAGGCTGGGGTGGAGAATGGAGGCTGGAGTAAAACGAGGAGGCTGAGAGGAGCAGTGTCAGAGCAGGAGAAAGTCCCCTTGGCCTTGTTAATCCTAACTTGAAAACTGTGTCTTTTAGCCTTTACCAATTATTTAGTAGAACTTTCTTATGGATTCCTGTAAGATTATATTTATGCCTGATGTGGGCATAAGACCTTTGGTGCGTTTATTGTGTTTCATTCACCAATCCACCTGAATTCCAATTCATTTCTTTTTCATGTCTATCTTCAGGCCAGTAGATTCAGCGAGGGCTTCTGAAGCAGTATGTTTCATATGGCTAGATAGATACAGAGAGATAGAGCATTGAACAATTTGAAGGAGAAGGGAGATAACTATTTTATATCTCTCGTCAGATGCCCAGAATAGCTATAAAGACGTCATAAAAACTATCCTAACCTAGAAATAATGAAAAGAAGTTATATAGTGATGGGTGACAAAGATAGACTTTTTCCAAAAAAATTTAAAGTTTTCATAGCATATTTTCTAAGAACTAAAGAGAGAGATTTTTTTTTTCTATCTTTTGAGATGGAGTCTCACTCTGTTGCCTGGGCTAGAGTGCAATGGCAGCGATGTCAGTTCACTGCAATGTCCTCCTCCTGAGTTCACGCGATTTTCCTGCCTCAGCCTCCCAAGTATCTGGGATTAAAGGCATTTGGCACCATGCTTGGCTAATTTTTGTATTTTTAATAGAGATGGAGTTTCACCATGTTGGCCAGGCTGGTATTGAACTCCTGACCTCAAGTGATCCGCCTGCCTCAGCCTCACAAGGTGCTGGGATTACAGACATGAGCCACCACACCCAGCCTTTTTTTTTTTTTTTTTTTTCCTTAAAAGACAGCGTCTTTCTGTTGCCCAGGCTAGAGTGGTGCAATCATGGCTCACTGCAGCCTCCAGCTCCTGGGCTCAAGCAATCCTCCTTTCTCAGCCTCACAAGTAGCTGGAACTACACATAACCACCATGCCCAGCTAATTTTTTAAAGTTTTTCTAGAGACGGGGTCTCTCCGTGTTGGCCAGGCTGATCTTGAACTCCTAGCCGCAGGCAGTCCTCCCGTCTTAGCCTCCCAAAGTGCTGGGATTACAAGGGCATGAACCATTATGTCCAATAGCAGGAAAATTTTTATGTAAAGCAATTTATTTTTATTTTTATTATTAACTTCTGTTACAGAATCTTCATTCCTGCCTTTACTAGTTTGCAAGGGCTGCCATAACAAAGTATTACATAACAATATAGAAATGTATTTTCTCACCATTTCTGGAGGCTAGAAGTGCGAGATCAGGGTGTCAGCAGGGTTGGTTTCTTCTGATGTCTTTTTTAGTGGCTTGTAGATGGTCATGCTCTGTGTCTTCACGTGGGCCTCCCTCAGTATGTGTCTGTATCGACATTCCCTTTTCTTGTAAGGACACCACTCCAATTGGATTAAGACCCACCCTCATGACGTCATTTTAACTTAATTACCTTTCTAAAGACCCTATCTTTAAAAACAGTGACATTTTGAGGTACTGAGGGTTAGAACTTCAACATATGGGTTGGGGAGGAGCACAACTCAGCCTATGACTCTGCCCCTTCCCACTGATAACTATAATCAGTTCATCACTTTTTTATCTAGGCTGTGGCAGCCCCCCACCCCTAATTGTCTACCTTTTTTCTTTCACCACTATTATGTAAAGCAGTTTTTATTGCCAAGTAGAAATGATTCTTGGACATTGGAGACAGCTGAATTTTGAAGTTGTTTAACTTTTAAATGGAAGAGAGTTATGAATTTTTGTTTCGAGGTAGGTCACTACCATTCTCTTAAGGGTAACACAGTAATTCAGTGTTTCAGAATATTGGCTTCCCTTTATTGATGATATATTTTTTGTCATTCTTTTTAATATTTAAAACAATATATTTGTATAGGTTTTATTACAAAAATAATACATGCTTATTATTAGGGGCACAAGGAAACTTTTGGGGGTTTTGGATATATGTGTTGACTATCTTGATTGTGGTGATGATTTCATGAGAATATAAGTGCATATATCAAAACTTAACCAAATTGTGTACTGTAAATAAATAAGTGCTGTTTATCATATGACAGTTATATCACAATAAAACTACTTAATTTTTTTTGCTGATTTGATGACTAAAAACTTGGACTTACTTTGATGTTAAGGTGAATTTTCGTGACAGTTAATGAGGTTGAGCATTTTTATTACTTGTTTGTATTTCATTTTCAATGAATTGTTCAGATATACACTTTGCCTCTTATTCTCTTGGGATGTGTGTGTGTTTGCGTATACATGTGTGTCTGTCTTGTCAACTTGGTTTACCCACTCTAGGACTAGTGATGATAACCCAGCATCTCTCTTACCTTTTGCTAATATTTTCTCCTAGTTGATTTTTCTTTTTTGTTTTTTGTATTTTTTTAGGGACATAGTCTCTCTCTGTTGTATAGGCTGTAGTGGCTTGTGGTCCAAAGTGGGCTCTCCACCTACTTTTAATTTAAAGGAAAGATTTTTGCCCCTTTGGCATCTAGTCCACTTTAATATGGTTGTGGGCCTGTCTAGTAACCACACATTAACAAAAGTGAGTGTGTGTGTGTGTGTGTGTGTGTCTCTGTCCACATACATACATCTATGTGTGTATGTATAATAATATTTTCTGCAATCCTGGGGCAATAAGCATTCCATTTTACCTATGCAGTGAGAGAATATTCAGAGAATTCCATATACTCACTTTAAAACTAGTTACGTAACAAGGATTCAAAGTCACTTTTTCTTTTTCTCGTTTGTTTTAGGGTAACCAGGAGCCGACAACAACTCCTGACGCAATGGTTCAGCCTTTTACTACCATCCCATTTCCACCACCTCCGCAGAATGGAATTCCCACAGAGTATGGGGTGCCACACACTCAAGACTATGCCGGCCAGACCGGTGAGCATAACCTGACACTCTACGGAAGTACGCAAGCCCACGGGGAGCAGAGCAGCAACTCACCCAGCACACAAAATGGATCTCTTACGGTACGTGAACCCTGAGGTGAAAAATGGAAGGATGCATAGCAGTCATATCGAAATCATCACCTTAATTATACAACTAGAAAACTCTTGGAATTAACTCAGCAGCATTGTATACATCATCCTCCCTCCTCCTAGAAATACTTAGTCTCTTGGTTTTTCGAGCTCTCCCAATTTTCCTGCCAAGCACTGGGTGTTCTGCTCCTGCCTCCTTCTCTGTTCAACTTTTAAATGGTGCAGTACTCCGTATATAGGTCCTGAAACCCCTTTTCTTCTTATTTTACATCCTTTCTCTACATAATTATACTACCAAACTCAAGCAAAACCTAGGAATATTCTTTATTTTCTTTCATCTGTACATCTAATTGATTAGCAAGTCTTGACAACCATAACTCTAAAACTACTTCATCTTCTTCTCTACATCTTACTACTCTTCCACCAAATTGCTTGTGTTTGAATCTCAATATGGCCCCTGCTAAACTGTATGACCTTGGACCAGTTATTTAATCTCTCTCTGCCCTTGGCTCACTCTAAAATGAAGATAATAGTACCTACCTGAAGAGGCTGTTAGGAAATTTAAAAGAATTTATCATCATCACTACTCTAGTCCAAATCTCGTCACTTATTTCCGGTATTACTGTTGCCTAACTTATCTATCCTCCACATAGGACTAAGGTGTTTTTTTTTTTTTAATGCGAATGCCGATTTCCTACTTAACTCTTAATAGTTCCCTAATGCAATTAGAATGTAATCTGAACTCTGTACTTGGTTTACTAGTCTCTAGCCCCAGCTTACCTCTTTGACCTCACCTCTTACTACTAACTTGCTAACGTAAAGGAAATGTCATAAATTAATAATAGGTATGTATCTCATACATATCAACATATGGGAAATTGTATTGTCTCTTGCTTTGTTGTCCAGGCTGGAGTACAGTGGCATGAACATAGCTAGCTCACTGCAACCTCAGTCTCCTGGGCTCAAGTGATCCTCCTGCCTTAGCCTCCCATGTAGCTGGGACTACAAGCACACACCCCACACCCAGCTCATTTTTTTATTTTTTTGTAGAGGCAGGGTCTCCTTTTGTTGCCCAAGCTTATTTTGAACTCCTGTCATGCTGTCCTCCTACCATGGTCTCCCAAAGTGCTGGGATTAGAGGCATGAGCCACAGCCCAGCCTTGTGTGGTCTATTTCTAAAGATAGAAATGTTCTACAATCTGCATAGAAAGACCTAGCTCTGTTGTTAGATTTCTTTTTCTCTTTCCTATATCTGGTTATCAAAAGGAGAGCTTTATTCAGCCTTTAAGACACTTGCTAAGGATGGATTTAACCCATAAATGCTTTCAATTTTCTTTCATTAAGTATCGAACCACCAAGAAATTCCTACTTTCGATGTTTATTAGTTATGTATAAGCACATAATTTTATACTTCAGAACTAATTGGCTACAATAGATAATTTATTTGAAGAGTCTAGGCATGATAGGTAACAAACGAGACTTTCAGTAGCATTTGTTCTAGAATCATAAATGTATAGGCTAATGTATTGGTTGTATTTCCAAATAACTTTTTAATGATCATGAACTCACAGACCTATCAGAATAACTGTTTCAATTAAAGAAGTGAAAAAGAAGAAATAAAATATATATGAGGCTTTGCCAAGGTATTTTAATTACTAAATAAATTTCTATGCTAATTATCAGGGGTTTTTTTCATTTTTATTCTCTGTTTCTCGTTAGTTTGGGTAATTTGTGTCTTTTTAGCAATTTGCTTCATATAAATTGTCAATTTTCTTGGTATAAAGTTATTCATAATTTCATATAATCTTTTTAATTTTTATAGGGTCTGTGGTGATATCCCTGTTTATATTCTTGATTTGGCAATTTATGTCTTCTCTCTTTTTTTATTGGTTAGTCTAGCTAAGGTTTATTAATTTGCAGATTTTTCCAGGAAACCAACTTTTTGTTTCATTGATTTTTGTTGTTGTTCTATTTTATTTTTCATTATTTTCCAGTCTGTTATTTCTTTCTTCTACTTGCTTTGGGTTTGATTTGGTCTTTATTTTGCCAGCCTCTTGAGTTGCAAGCTTAGGTGATTGATTTTAGATTTTCTTCCTTTTTGTGTTTAAAACTGTAAACACAAGAAGTTTCCCTTTAACTGCATACCATAAAATATGATCTATTTTGTTTTTATTTTTATTTCGTTCAAGACATTTTAAAATTTTTTCCTGTAGTTTCTTCTTTGCTCCTGGGTTGCATAGGAGTATGTTGTTTCCTTTCCAAATGTTTGGGGATTTCCCAAATTTCTTTCTTTTATTGATTTATAATTTAATTTCTTTGGAGCTTCATATGATTTCAATTTTTTTTTAATTTATTGAGACTTGTTTTATGGTTTAGTAGATGGTCTTTCCAACAAAATGTTCTTAACCAATTGGTTCTTTCATCAATATGAAATGTCCCTCTTTGTCTCTTTTACTATTTCTTGGCTTATAGTTAACCAAGAAATAGTAAAACTATTTGTCTGATATTATTGTAACCACTTCAGCCTTCTCATAGTTACTGTTTACATATTTTTTTCTGTCGTTTTGTTTCAACTGCTTTGTATCTGAAGTGTATCTCTTATTTAACAAAATAAAAAAAAGGGCCAGGCGGGTTGACTCACGCCTGTAATCCCAACACTTTGGGAGGCTGAGGCGGCTGGATCATCTGAGGTCAGGAGTTTGAGACCAGCCTGACCAACATGGTGAAACCCTGTCTCTACTAAAAATACAAAAATTAGCTGGGCGTGGTGGTGTGCGCCTGTAATCCCAGCTACTCAGGAGGCTGAGGTAGGAGAATCGCTTGAACTGGGGAGGCAGAGGTTGCAGTGAACTGAGATCGCGCCACTGCACTCCAGCCTGGGTGACAGAGTGAGACTCCGTCCCCCACTCCCCGAAAAAAGCATACAGCTAGATCTTGCTTCTTGCTTCTTCATCCAGTCTGAAAATTTCTGTCTTTTTATTGGAGCATTTGGTCAATTTGCATCTTAATGTAATTATTAATGTAGGTAGATTTATGTCTGTCATTTTACTGTCTCATGCCTTTTATTGTTCCTTTGTTCCTTCTTTACTGATTCCTGTTAAATAATTTTTGTACCTTTTACATCCGTTTGTGATATTTTTTCATTAGTTATTTTTTGTTTGTGCTGGTGTTTCTTGTATTTTCTTAGTGCTTTCTCAAGGAATTACATCTTTGACTTATCACAACTTATTACTGATGGTTGTGTGTGTGCACATGCATGTGTGTCTTATTCTGGTTAAATATAGCAGCTTAGGTCTAATATAGCTTCATTCCCCATGCTCCTTTGTGCTATTGTCATACATATTATACCTGTATATTTTAGATATATAACAATACACTATTATAATTATTACTTTAAACAATCTTACTTTTTTTTTCTTAAGATCTCCTTTTTTTAGAGCAGTTTTAGGTTCACAGTAAACTGAGAAGATAGTAGAGACTTATCCCATATACTTTCTGCTCCCACACATGCATGGCCTCCCCCACTAACAACATTTCACACCAGAGTGGTACACCTGTTACCACTGATGAACCTGTATTGATACATCTTTATCACCTAAAGTCTGTTAGAGTTTACTCTTAGTGGTGTACATTCTGTGGGTTTGGATAAATGTATAGCATATAGCCAGCATTATAGCATCATAAAAAGTAATTTCACTGTCCTAAAAATCCTCTGTGGTCTGCTTGTTTATCCGTCTCTCCTCCCCACAACCCAACCCCTGGCAACCACTGATCTTTTAACTATCTCCATAGTTTTGCCTTTTTCAGGATTTCATGTAGTTGTAATCCCACAGTATGTAGCTTTTTTCTGATTGGCTTCTTTCACTTAGTAATATGCATTTAAGTTTCCTCTGTGTCTTTTCATGTCCTGGTAGTTCATTTCTTTTTCAGCACTGAATAATAACCCATTGGTCTGTATGTACCACAGTTTGTTTATCCATTGACCAACTTAAGGGCATCTTGGTTGCTTCCAGATTTTGGCAATTATGAATAAAGCTACTGTAAACATTCATATGCAGGGTTTTTTGTGGACTTAGTTTTGAACTTCTTGGGGTAAATACCAAGGGCCATGATTGCTGGATCATATGATAAGAGTATGTTTAGTTTTATAAGAAACCACCAAACTACTTTCCAGAGTGGCTCTACCATTTTGTATTTCCACCAGCAATGAATGAGAGTTCCTGCTGCTCCACATCCTCGCCAGCATTTGATGTCTGGATTTTGGCCATTTTAATAGATATGTAGTTGTATCTCATTGTTGTTTTAATTTGCATTTCCCTGATGACATATGACATGGAATATCCTTTCATGTGGTTATTTGCTATCTTTGTATCTTATTTGGTGAGGTATCTGGTAAGGTCTTTGTCCTATTTTTTAATCAGGTTGTTTGTTTTCTTATTGTTAGGTTTTAGAGTTCTTTGTATATTTTGGATAACAGTCTGTTATCAGATAAGTCTTTTCCAAGTATTTTCTCCCAGTCTGTGGCTTTTTTCAGTTTCTTGACAGGATTCATTTTATGTTTTTTTGACCATTTTTAGTAATCTTCATGTCTTCCTGTAGGTCCAGGTTATTATCCAGTGTCATTTCCTTTCAGTCCAAAGGACTTCTTTTGGTTATTTTTTTTAGAGTAGGCCTGCTGGAAACAAATACTGTTTTTGTTTATCTGGGAATGTTGTTTTATTGTGTGTTCAGTTTTGAATGATAGTTTTGTTAGCTATAGAATTCCTGGTTGACAGTTTCTTCCTCCACCCCCCAGCCCTTTAAATATGTCATCCCATGGACCACTCCCATGGGAGTCAGCTGATTCTGATGAGAAGTCAGCTGTTAATCCTGGTGTTGGTCCCCCTGTAGGTGATGAGTTGTTCTTCTCTTGCTGATTTCAAGATTTTCTGTTTGTCTTTGGCTTTGAGCCATTTCTCTATGATGTGTCTAGGAGTGGATCTCTTTGTTTTTATCATACTTGGGTTCTCTTGACATTTTGAAATATATATTCATCAAATTTGGGATGTTTTTCACCATAATTTCTTCAAATTTTTTTTCCTTTCTTCTCTCTTCCTGTGCCTCTCATTACACATAATTTTTTTTTCCCCCGAGATGAAGTCTTGCTCTGTCGCCCAGGCTGGAGTGCAGTGGTGCAATCTCGGCTCACTACAACCTCTGCCTCCCAGGTTCGACCAGTTCTCCTGCTTCAGCCTCCCAAGTAGCTGGGATTACGGGCATGCGCCACCACGCCCAGCTCATTTTTGTATTTTTAGTAGAGATGGGGTTTCACCATGTTGGCCAGGCTGGTCTCAAACTCCTGACCTCATGATCTGCCTGCCTCGGCCTCCCAAAGTGCTGGGATTACAGGCATGAGCCACTGCACCTAGCCAACACATAAATTAAAATACTTGGTGTTCTCCCATAGGGGTTTTTGTTTCTTAAAAAAATTCAGTCTGAACCTAAACCGAATCTGAAGTTCTATTCACTTTTCTTGGATCTTTTTTCCTTCTGTTCTTTAGATTGGATAATTTCTGGTGGTCTCTTTTTCAGTTCACTCCTTCTTTGTTCTGCCATCCCAAATCTGCTGTTGAGCCCATCTAGTGATTCTTTTATTTCAGTTATTATACTTTTCAACTCCGGAATTTCCATTTACATTTTTCTACTGAGATTTCTTCTCATATTTTTCTTTAATTTTTATTGTTATTATTTTTTGAGATAGGGTCTCACTTTGTCACCCAGGCTGGAGTGCAGAGGTGTAATCACAGCTCACTGCAGCCTTGACCTCCTGGGCGCAAGTGATCTTCCTGCCTCAGCCTTCTGAGTAGCTGGTACTACAGGCACATACAACCAAACCCAGCTAATTTTTGTATTTTTTTGTAGAGACAGGGTCTTGCTATGTTGCCCAGGCTAGTCTTGAACTCCTGGACTCAAGCAGTTCTCTCACCTCAGCCGCCTAACATGCTGGGATTACAGGTGTGAGACACTGTGCCCAGCCTTAATTTTAAAAATATATTTGTATTTACTGCTTTAACGTTGTCTGCTAAATCCAACATCTGGGCCTTAGTCGGTTTCTAGTTACTGCTTTTCTTGAATCTGGGTCACTTTTCTGTTTCTTTGCATGCTTGTAATTTTTTAATGAATATTGGACATTTTAGTAATGTATTGTAGTGACTGTGGGGTGTTATTTATTTTTCTGAAATGGGCGTGTGTGTGTGTGTGTGTGTGTGTGTGTGTTTTAAGTAATTTGCTCATACTTAAACTATGACATCTGACTCCCACACAGTATACGGCCACTAGTGTTTCTGCTTAGTGATTTTCATTTGTTGTTTTATTGTTTTTAGCCTGGCTAGGAGGCACCCGTGTCTTCCTAGCTTAATGGTTAGCCTGTGACTAGTGCAGAGGTGGTGTTCAAACACCTGAAGCTTATTGAGCTTTCACCCTCTGATGATCCAGGTGGACTGGGAAGTGCATGCAAAGTTCAGCCAGTTCTTACTCCTGCCTTGGGTTTTCTTTCTATTGAGACCTCTCATGTCTGCCTTCCTCGTCCATGTAGTTTCACAGCCACCCAGGGATGTGAGGAGAGCGTATCCGGCCCTTTTGTGACTCTTTACTTTCCGGGATCTCCCCTTCAGATTTCTAGCTGGTCTTCCACTGCACCCTCATTAGACCACAGCCTCAAGCTAGAAGAATGTCTTCTCCCTGTTAGGTTCCCACCGGGTTGGCCCCTTTTAGCTGTCAGAGCTATGGATTTTCTACCACTCCGTCAATCTCCCCCTTGTCCCAGGTCAGATCTGTCCTCTCTGGCAGTGAAAATTGCTGGTTTTTATGGTCCCAGCCCTCCCTTGCTAAAACTAAGTTTTAAGGCATTAAGTTTGTGTCTGGATGCTCTTGCCCCTAAGTTTAAGCAATTTCTCAGGACATCTCTCTATTTATTGTCTGTCTGCCCTTGATTGATTTCTAGAATCCTGAAATAGCTGTTTTTGACAACTTTGTCCAATTTTCTTACTGTCATTTCTTTTTGAGGAAACAGTTCACTGACCTGTTCATGCCATCATAGCCAGAAGTCTCTTCCTTGAATCATTGCATGGCATTTTTTAATTACTTACTACATATCTTCTCATCATTGCCCATTTCTGTTTCTCTTTTTTCCTTTATTGCTACTATTTTCAGTTGTTTCAGATCTCCAGTTGTATATTTCTAATGACAGTGATTAAGGGCAAATTCTGTTCCTTAATGTAAATATATACATATTTACATTATATATATAGTTAAGACTTACATTCCTCATTTATACCAGAAACTGTTCACCATGAAATTTTGTATGTCAACCAATTTGAGTTCCTAAAGAGATAACCCATATGTATAGATTATAAGTTTATTGCTGCCAAAAATAGATGAAGAGAAAATGGAAAATCCTTTAATTTGTGCCTTTGAACAGAGAAAGCACAAGTTCTGTAACTTCAGGAAGTTGTTAACAATAAAATGAGAAATTTTTAGGATGCTCTGGTTGAAAGATGCTTCTTTTTTTTTAAGTGTACATTTTATTTTATTTGATCTTATTTTTGAGACCGAGTCTCACTGTGTCACCCAGGCTGGAGTGCAGTGGCGTGATCTCAGCTCACTACAACCTCAGCCTCCGGGGTTCAAGCGATTCTCCTGCCTCAGCCTCCCGAGTAGCTAGGATTACAGGTGTCTGCCACCATGCCCAGCTAATTTTTGTGTTTAGTAGAGATGAGGTTTCACCATGTTGGCCAGGTTGGTCTCGAACTCCTGACCTCAAGTGATCCACCCACCTCAGCCTCCCAAAGTGCTGGGATTGCAGGTGTGAGTCACTCTGCCTGGCCCAAAAGTGTACATTTTAAATGTGAGGGTGAATTCACTGCTCATAAGCCATTTATTTACTTTTGGGGGGGCGGGGAGAGAGAGTGAGTGAGTGTGTGTGTGTATGTGTTGTATATAGAGAGTTTGAACAATTGAGCAATACATTGTAAAACCTAGATTTGACAATATTTAGGTTATTTTATTAGACTTTTACTATCTGCCGGTATGTCTCTTAAAATGGTCTATCCAGTTTGATTACTCATCAGTTAAAAACAATGGTCTAGTAATTCATGTGGCCAATTAAATCTAAAAGTTAGATAGGAAGCTTTGTTATTTACAGATTTATTAATGATACCTCAAATTTGTATCTCACTTTTCAGTTTAAAAATTGCTTTCACAAACAATATTTTATTGTGGTTTATAAAATATCCCTTTGGGGTATATTAGAGTTTTTACAGATGGGGAATTCTAAGTCTGTGATCTTTGTTCTGCCACTCCGACTTCCCATGTTCAACATAGTGAAAGAAGATGGTGTACTGTGTATATTCACTGGTCCTCTTAGCAAGCACTTAGCATCTTTTCCCACTCAATCTAAGTCTTATCTCTGCTGAAAAGCCTTCCTGGACTTTTCTAGGCAAAGCCAAATTTGTGTGTCCTTCATTTAGGCTCAAGTATAACCCTAAGCTGACTGCTGTTTATGTAACATATAAATTGTGATTTTTAAATTGACTTTTGTCTTCCTAAGTTTTAAACTTTAAAAGAAGTCATTTTTCATCTTTGCATTCCCTGACTTGTCACAGTGCCTGACACTTAATAGATACTCAGTAAATGCTTCTTGGGGAAAAAAAAATAAAACTAGGTACAATTGTATTATGGCAGTTCTGAGGAGAGAGAAGCTGAGGCTTCTTGGTGAATACAGCATTGATCTGGGCCTTGTATTAATGGTAATTAGAATTCGAGTAAGCATAGATGGTAGTGGGAAGAGTTAAGAACGTCAGTTCTCAGTACAAAGTTGAAGTGATGTGAAGGATCAAAATGCCTCAGGATAAAAGCATAGGTTTCTACTTGACTGAAGCTTTAGGTGTTTGGCAGAGACTAGTGGGAAATAAGGTGGAATAAGGGTCAGTTGAGCATAAATTGGGAAGAGTATTTGAATGCCAGGCTGAGAAATATGGACTTTATTAAAGATTTTGAGCAAGTAAATGAAGTGAGCAGAGTTGTGCTCGGAGAAGATTGATCTGTCACAGCGTATGCAGGATGAATAGAGAAGTAGGCAGAAGATTAGGAAACAGTCTTAAGTGGTTATGTAGATAGAGGGGGGAATGAATTCAGGAGACATTATGAAGGTAGAATATAGAGGATTTGACAGCTGGTTGGATGAGTAAGGTAAGAGGTAGCACAAAGATTGTTCCATCCTTATTGTAATAATTGTCTTGAATAAATCATTTTACCTCCAATTTCAGTTTCCTCATCTATCAAATGAGGCTTATAATTGACCTGACTGTACAGGGTTGTAGTGAGAATAAATTAAGAAATGCTTTGGAAATTACTTGTTTAAGTAGTTCCTTAATTACCTTTTTTGGGGGGTGGGGGAAGGGGGTCTTTGAGGTAGGGTCTCACTCTGTCACCCAGGCTGGAGTGCAGTGGCATGGTCTCAGCTCGCTGCAGCCTCTGCCTCCCAGGCTCAGGCAGTCCTCCTGCCTCAGCTGCTATGAGTAGCTGGGACCACAGGTGTGCACCCCGACACTGGCTAATTTTTTTTTTATTATTTGTAGAGACAGGGTCTCCCTATGTTGCTCAGGCTGGTCTGGAACTACTGGGCTCAAGCAGTCCTCCCACCTCAGCATCCCAGAGTGCTGGGATTGCAGACGTGAGCCACCACATCCAGCCAAAGTAATTATTTTTAACCATCATAAGTCTTTTAAGATCAGTTGTCCCTATTTGTACTGTTTGTTGCTGTGAGCTACAGCTCCATTTAGGTATATTTCGTTTATGTTGGATAGTCTTAGCTTGATGGAGAGAACAAAAAGAAAAGAACTTGTACAAAAATGAGACCTGAGCATTAAAATCTGAAATTTTTATTTTTAAAATGTGTTTTAGAAATCGATTTTAACCTTGGGCTAGAAGCTTCTGCTCTTAAGATGAGAGCTTGTTTTGATAGTCAGTTAGTCCCATACTGTGCATTAGCAAAAGAGGTAGCAGTTAGGGGTCTACCACCTGGGCCTGCAGACACTTGATCATCTCTGGGCCTGCCTGCAGAGAAAAAAGGACCTCAGTTCCTGTATCTTTAGATACTTTTCTGAATGGCAATGGGTATAAATAACCAAAGAATTTGAAGTAGACAAGCTTTAGTGAATACTCTTCAGATACAAGGTTTATATTTGTGTACATATTCTAACTACCTGTTGAATTTATTGTTATTTGAATATAATATTATTCAATAGAATAGAATATTATTATTTGAATATAATATTATTCAATAGAATAGAATATTATTATTTGAATATAATATTATTCAATAGAATAGAATATTATTATTTGAATATAATATTATTCAATAGAATAGAATATTATTATTTGAATATAATATTATTCAATAGAATAGAATATTATTATTTGAATATAATAATATTCAATAATTAAAATATATTATTTGAATATATTATTCTTGAGGGTAGGAAATAATTCTTTCTCTGTTTCTGTCACCTCTACTGGTATATTATGGATACAAACACTTACTAGCATGTGCTTTCTAGTGGTGGGGAAGGCTTATAGTTGTTCTAAATTATTTAAGGACTGATATTTTGATTTAAAAGAAGGTAGCTCTAAATTATGTTTGAAGAGTGTATAAGGGGAAATAAGTGTATTTTATTTTCCTAATTATCCAGTTAGGAAAACCTTATATTTAAGTGAAAGACTCACAACATGCTATGTCTCCTGAGTAAATGATTCTGATCACATCAAACTAAGAAAAAGAAAGTATTTAAATTATACACCATTTTCTTGAAAATGAAGTGGGCCTGTCACTTCAAGGGAAAAAACTGACACTATTTTTTTCCATTGATAAAATGTAAGCTCTCCTGGTAGAAATTAGAATTTTGAAAAATTTGTATCCTCCACTATGAGCTTGACAGTTTCTCAGTACTTAAAGATTTTTTCTGATGAGATCCGTGATGATAGTAACAAATGTGGTCTTGTACAATGGAATGTCCTCACATTTGAAAGAGCTCCATAACTCAGTAAGCTGATATTTTACAAATAATGACTGATGTTTAATGTTACAAAATCATGAGTAAAAGATTCATGCAAAGTGCATGATTGTCCAGTGGATTTTAGTGTAATAACATACGAAAAGTTCACTGATAAGGTTTCAGATTTGACATTGCAGTTAACTTTTAAGAAAGTACCACTTGTCAAGTTTTGATGTATTATCAAAGAAGACTCCACAGTTTTCTGAGAAGGCTATTGAAATACTTTTCGCTTTTCTAGCTGTCTGTGAGGCCAGATTTTTCTTTGTGTACTTAAGTTAAAATAACATATTGTAACAGAGTAAATCCATACATTAAAGGGAGTGCCAGTCTTCTAAGTAAATTTATTACATTTTGGAAAATGTAGTTAATTTTCTTTAAAATATGTTATTTACATTAACACGTAATTGGCTTATTATTTAAAATTAATTTTTAAATACTTTAAAAATTTATCACCTTTGATTTCTAATGCCATAAATAACAATGGATATTACCTAAAGAAACAAAAAGCTCTCTGAATCCTCAGTCATGTTTAAGAGTTAAAAGGGTTTCCCACACGGAGGTGGGGATGTAAATAGAAGATTCTTTTCTTTGTAGGCCAGGCACAGTGGATCATACCTGTAATCTCAGCACTTAGGGAGGCTGAGGTCGGAGGATCACTTGAGTCCAGGAGTTAGAGACCAGCCTGGGTAACATGGCAAGACCCCATTGCTAAAAATTAAGAAGTTTTTTTAAGTTGACAAGATTGTATGTATTTATACTGTTGTGCAGCATGATGTTTTGCTTACAGTATCTTTAGTTGGAACAGAAAGCTCTCTTCTGAAGCAATAATGCTCAATAAGAGAGGCTGATAAAGCTAAATTATAGGGTACTTTGAATTCAAGGCCAAAGAATTTGGAATTTTATACTCTAAAGAGCTAAGGATCCTTTGAAATATTTGTTGGTGAGTTGAAAGTAGAGATTTGAGCAAATAGCTGAGCGGCCCACCTTACTATATTAGTCAGCTGTAGATTTTATAACCCTCCTCATTGGAAAGCCCCTGTTGACCATTATGCTCAGAGGATTTTTTTTTTTTTTTTTGCTTTTCTACAAACCCCTTCTCTGGAGTTTAAGCCAATTTTTCTTTCACTTCTCTATTATCAATTGGAATTGCCCATTGACTCCTTTATTTGATAACACTTGAAGGTACCTTGCAGATTAGTAATGCACTAAAACATAGCCAAGAAGGTATGTATAGCCCTTAACAGTGGGATCATTTGCCCAAATGAGTATTTCTAGAACATAATGGGAAAAAAGGAGGCCACAGTCTATCATGCTATGTATTGTTGGGCCATATTACCTTCAGCCCACAGTGTAGGTATCATTAACATGTTCTGTTTTCAGGCCAGATGTAGGGGTCTTGGACTACAGAGGAATTTATTCATTCAGCCATCCACTTTTCCAAGAGTGGCTCTTATTTTTCCCTCAAAGTAATAAAAGGCAGGGTACATTGAGCCTACATAAAATATATATATCCTGTATCCATTTACCCTTAAAAATAATTACATCTGTCCTTTAGCTCCAAAATTTTGATGTCTATGAGTAGTTTGGCAGTTTCCAAGCTGGATCCATAAGGAAGCTATCACCTGGTTTGAGAATGTGAGAGTTGCCACAGAAATTTAGAAAAAATTAAAAAAAAAATTTTTTTTTAAAAATTTAGAATTATGCATGGGTATTTTTGAATAGAGAAAATTGCCCTTTGGATCATATAAGACTCAGGACGTCCTTTCGGCACATTTTTAATATTGCTAACTCCATGACTGTTGCTTCTTCTCTTTGCATCCCTTGGTTTATTTACTTACCTACTTACTCCTAATGCCCAAGGGAAAGTAAACTAAAAAATTGCTAGGCGCATTAGTGCTGTGCTCAGCTGCCCCTTACTGCTCTCACAGCTTAGGGCAAGGATGATGAAGTAGTAAGGATTATTTAGGGGCAATTTTTTTAACCTGTTTACATTTTTCATAAGTATTTTATACTACCTCTTGAAAATGAATAAACTCTGATCAGAATTGATGAAGTTTAAAGCTAAAAAGCTTTTTTTTTTTTTTTTTTGAGACAGAGCCTTGCTCTGTTACCCAGGTTGGAGTGCAGTGGCGTGATCTCGGCTCACTGCAAGCTCTGCCTCCCGGATTCACGCCATTCTCCTGCCTCAGCCTCGTGAGTAGCTGGGACCACAGTTGCCCACCACCACACCCGGCTAATTTTTTGTATTTTTAGTAGAGACTGGGTTTCACCATGTTAGCCAGGATGGTCTCGATCTCCGGACCTCGTGATCCACCTGCCTCAGCCTCCCAAAGTGCTGGGATTACAGGCGTTAGCCACCGCGCACGGCCTAAAAAGCATTTTTAAATGCATCTTCTACCTCCCTTTTACAGCTGAGGTCAGTAGTGTTAAGTGATTTGAGCAAGTTACAGCTAGCTGGTTACAGAGCTGGGCCTCAGGAAGTCTGCTGTCAGTCAAGTGCTTTTTTCCTGCTTCTCCATGCAAATGGTGATTAAAAAAAAAAAAAAGACATCCATAGAGAGTCTTAACCATCTTAGCTTCTACTTACTCTTCAACTTTTAACCTAGGAACTCTAGCTTGAGCATACTAACAAATTTCTCTCATTCTAAATGAATATTAAAATAATCACTCGGGTATAAAGTTTTAAAAAATTGAGGTGATATTCTGTGTGCATGTCACTATTTATATATTACATATAATTTTATACAATTCTTACTCCTGTTTAAAAAAATGACTTGCTGTGGTTTTTGTTTCACAGTGTGACACTGATAATCAATACATGATCATGTTACATATATAAATGATACCTTTCATAATTCCTTTTTGTGGCACTTTGACACTCTGAGAAAATGGAATCATATTTTCAGAAGAAATTGAATTACTCATTTATTAAAAAAATGTTAGCTTACATTTGAATGCCCAAACAGGATTAGACTCTCAGAATTCAGCTTGTCATAACAGTGTTCAAATGTGCGAAGAAATGTTTAAGCATTTCTCTTTAAAATAAATCTTAAATTATTCTTAAATAGGGAATTGCTCTAAGTAAATGTAAATTCACTTTTCTATGTCTAAAAAATTGTTTTGGTGGTGATATTCGATAAAATAATTTTATATTCAATTTATTATAATTGTGTTATATATTATTTTAGCACCATGAAGTACACTGATTTTTCAGTAGATAAGCATGTGGGCTAAGATTTTACTTTTTTGAAAAATATTTTATCATGTTATCACGTTTGTACTCTGAGAAGGAATGCATATGATCTAATTCCAAGTTTTAACCCATCAGTAACTCCATCATAAACATTTTTATTCATTGACTTATTTATTTTTGAGACAGAGTTTCGTTCTTGTTGCCCATGCTAGAGTGCAATGGCATGGTTTCAGCTCACTGCAACCTCTGCCTCCTGAGTTCAAGCAATTCTCCTGCCTCAGCCTCTGAGTAGCTGGAATTACAGGCGCCTGCCGCCACACCCAGCTAATTTCTATTTTTAGTAGAGGTGGGGTTTCACCATGTTGGCCAGGCTCGTCTCGAACTCCTGACCTCAGGTGATCCGCCTTGGCCTCCCAAAGTGCTGGGATTACAGGCGTGAGCCATTGCACCCAGCCCCATTAGAAACATTTTAAAAATGCTTAGCTAGGCATGGTGGCATGCACCTGTAATCCCAGCAACCTGGGAAGCTTAGGCCTGTAAATCTCTTGAGCCTAGGAGTTTGAGACCAGCCTGGGCAACATTGGGAGACCCTGTCTCCAAGAAAATTAAAACAAAAGTATTTTAAGTGCTAACAAATCTAGTCGATGTTCTAACATGGATTGTAGTTCTTGTTTTTTTAAGGTACTATGCAATGGCATAATGAAAAGTATCCCGGCCGACTTTGTAAAATATTGTAAGGAAAAACAAATTTTTAAAGTGTTTTTATTTTTTTAAAAAGGCTATATTGTGTTTAGGGAGTGTGAGCCTGTAAATCAGGTTGAGCTGGTTCAGCTGTCAGCTCCTTCTGTTTGCTGAATGTGTAACCATGAGAGAATTAGAACTCCAATGCTCATTTTCTTTATCTGTAAAAATGATGATTATAGTTCCTTCTGCCTAGGGTTGTTTGCAAGATTAGATGAGAAAATGAATATCAAATACTTAGTAGGCTATGATGTTTCCATTTCATTTCCTTGAATATTAAATGTCATAATCTTATTTTATTCTAATTTAAATCATTTAGATTTGAAATCTGATATAAAAAGTTAATAAAGTTTCCCTTTTGTGCAAATTTTGATTCAGTGTGAATCTCTCCAAATGAAAACTTTGTTAATAGCTGCCTAAGTTCTTTTTCTTTTTCTTTTCTTTTTTTTTTTTTTATTTGAGACAGAGTTTCATTCTGTCACCCAGGCTGGACTGCAGTGGCATAATTTCGGCTCACTGCAACCTCCACCTCCCGGTTCAAGCAATTCTCCTGCCAAAGCTTCCCGAGTAGCTGGGATTGCAGGTGCCCACCACCACGCCTAGCTAGTTTTTGTATTTTTAGTAGAGACGGGGTTTCACCATGTTGGCCAGGCTGGTCTCAAACTCCTGACCTCAAGTGATCCACCTGCCTCAGCCTCCTAAAGTGCCGGGATTACAGGTGTGAGCCACCACACCCAGCAACAGTTGCCTAATTTGAAAGCTATTTGAATTGCATGGTAATTCTCATGGCAGATGTACTTTGAGCAGTTAATAGATCTACTGACCTTTGATAGGCTTATTCTTGAATGACACATTTTTCAGAACTATGTCCCTTACACTAAATATTGACTTCATAATACTGTGAAAATTACCTATTTGAGTCTATGGAAAGTATTCATTTACATAACTTATCTGAAGATCACCACCCGCTCCCCCCCATTCGAAATAAATGGAGCCCAACCAGGAGTGATTGATATTTTTGTTCTTAAAACTGTAAGGTCTTCAGAGAGAGTGCAGTAGGAGATGAAGCTTTATATGATTGGTTTTTTGTATGTAAAATCATGACAGTTACAAGTTAAACTGTTTCTAATTGTGAAATGGATTAATGGTAATGTTAGATTTAAATGTGGGGTTTTTTTTTTCATCAAACCAATAATTTGAAATGAATGTACTTTCAGTCTCTTTCTAAGTTTCATAAGAGTTCCAATCACATTTTGAATACAAACATAAATATTTGTTTACACTTGTGCCTGTATATAATCATTAAACCAGTTAAACATTTTTAGTGTTTTAATATTTAAGGGTTTAGAATCTGACATCCTAAAATGTTTTCTTCTTTCTTTTTTTGAGACAGAGTTTTTGCTCTGTTGCCCAGGCTGGAGTGCAATGGCACGATCTCGGCTCACTGCAACCTCCATCTCCTGGGTTCAAGCGATTCTCCTGCCTCAGTCTCCCAAGTAGCTGGGATTACAAGCACCCGCCACCATGCCTGGCTAATTTTTGTATTTTTAGTGGAGACAAGGTTTCACCATGTTGGCCAGGCTGGTCTCGAACTCTTGACCTCAGGTAATCCACCCACCTCGGCCTCCCAAAGTGCTAGGATTACAGGCATGAGCCACCGCACCAGGCCTACTTTTTTCTATTTTAAAACTTGTAATTTTTTTCCTTGCTTGCTTGCTTCCTTGCTTTCTTGTTTTTTGTTTTTTGTTTTTTTTTTTTTGAGACAGGGTCTTGCCCTGTCGCCTGGGCAGGAGTGCAGTGGTATGATCATAGCTCACTGCAGCCTTGACCTCTTATGCTCAATTGATCCTCCCACCTCAGCCTCCCAAGTAGCTGGGAGTACAGGCTTACGCCATCATTCCTGGCTAATTTTTGTATTTTTTGTAGAGACAGGGTTTCACCATGTTGTTCAGGCTAGTCTCAAACTCCTGGGCCTCTTAGAGTGCTGGGACTAAAGCCAGCCTGGGTGTGAGCCATTGCACCCAGCCAGAACTTTTAATTATGAAATTATTTTAGATTTACAGTAAATTTGCAAAAATATGCAAAAGTTTTCTGCATACCCTTCACCCAGTTCCCCTAATGTTAGCATCTTACATAGCTATAGTAGAATGTTCGAAACTAGGCAATAAGAAATACTGATACAGTGCTATTAGGTAAAGTAGAGGCCTTATTTTAAATTTCATTTTTTCCAGTAATGTCATTTTCTCTATTCTGAATCCCATACTGTAGTTAGTTGCCATGTCTCCTTATCACAAATATTTCAATAATCTTCACCTTATATCTGAAGTACTTCTAGGCTCTAAAGAACAGAAAAAGGAAAAAATTTTATATTTATGGACTTGCCATTAGATGATAACCACATCTCATTTCCTACTTCATCTGCTTATTCTGCCTTAACCTTTTGTGTTTGCATTGGAGAATGACTATAACGTAGGCCCTTCTTCACTTGAAATACAAAAGTTATTTTGAAAGCAAGCAGTGTTTCCCAGAATATACATGTCAGCTCAAAACAAGCATAGGCTCTGTTGCCCTATTTTGTTGCCTTGATTAAAACATGTACACACAGTACTATAAGATTTTATTAAATAGTTACTATTAGATCCAGTTTTGAATACATGAAGTTAATTTTACTTACACCACAAAAATTTCAAAAGTTCAGAAACTGGTGACATCAGTTAGAAGATTGGAAGACTTTTTTGAAGAACCTGACTTGTTCAAGAAGACTTAAAGAACAAATTGCCTACCTAACAACTTAGAATGAAGGAATCATAAAGTCATCCAAGCCTCCACTCCACGCACTCAGACTTCCCAATTTTTTAGCTACCTGCCACCTACCCCCTCAACTCTTAAGTCCCGAATAGACAACCAGTGATTACTAGGTACCAGGAAAGCCCACAACATGGAAGATAGATAACAAAAACAAACCAAAACAACAACAAACACCACCATGTTACAGGGAGTAGGACCCTTCCCCCACAATTACATTTATATCCTCAGAGAGAGAAGAAATTGTATTAACAGGAATGAAATGCTAGTTTAGGGGATGGGGGTTGAGTTTCAGAAAAGGAAAATGAGCCCTTGAAATTAAAAACATGGCAACAAAATGAAAAACTTTTTATTTGGCTGACTTGAAGATGAAACTGAAAAAATAAAGGTTTACATCTTTTTCTCTTTTTTTGAGATGGAGTCTTGCTCTGTGGCCTAGGCTAGGGTGCAATGGTGCAATCTCAGCTCATTGCAACCTCTGCCTCCTGGGTTCAAGCAATTCTCCTGCTTCAGCCTCCCAAGTAGCTGGGATTACAGGCGTGCACCACCACGCCCAGCTAATTTTTCTATTTTTAGTAGAAACAGGGTTTCACCGTGTTGGCCAGGCTGGTCTTGAACTCGTGACCTCAGGTGATCCACCCACCTCAGCCTCCCAAAGTGCTGGGATTACAGGCGTGAGCCGCTCTACCTGGCCTACAGTCTCTTATCCACAATTCCAAAATCCCAAAAGTTCTGAAAATTATATTTTTCACGAGTTTACAACACAACCTATTTCTATCCTTTATAGATTTTGCTAAAGAAATATCACTGCCTCAGATCTCATTGTATGTGGGTGGGATGAGGGGTGGGTATTACATTATGGGTTATATTCTATATTAACTTTCTAAAATTCTAAAAATTCTGATACACATTTGGCCCCAAAGGTTTCAGATAAGAGATTAAGGACCTATATCCCAGAAAAATGGAGCAAAAAGGCAGAGATGCAAAATACAAGAGAAGAGATGTGAAAATTAGAGGACCGGTCCAGAAGATCCAATAATACAGCTTCCAGAAAGAAAATGTGTAGAGTGGGAATCATCACCCAATGACACAAGAAAACTTCCAGGACTGAGGACATTAATTTCCAACTTGAAAGAGACCACAGAATTCTCCACAAAATAGATGAAAATGAAACAAGTCCACACTGAGGCATATCACTATGGACGCTGTTTTAGAACATCAGGTGTATTTGGATAGTCCTACAAGCTGCAAGAGAGAAGAAAAAAGTCACATACAAGGAGATGGGAATCATGCCTTCAGATTTCTCAGCAGCAAGGCTAAAAGCTAGAAGACAATCGAGAGTTATCTTCAAAATTCGGAAGGGATTTTTTTTTCCAACCTAGAATTCTGTGACCAGCCAAACTGTCATTAAACTGGGATGATTAAATAGATATTTTCAGCCATGAATCAGATTCTCAAAAAATTTACTGTGCTAAACTGAATTTCCTATTTTGCTTTTTTTCTCTGTTAGCCTCAAAGAGATGAAAATAAGAAATGAAGACTTCTATGGGGGGACGGGGGGTGAAGAGGAAAAATAAATATTGAAGAAAGTGGATAATCCATAAATCGAAATATTTCTGAATTCATTAAGAAATTCCTTAGTATCTATCTCAGAGTAGTATGTGTTTAATCTTAATCTGATAGACTTGGAAAGTTATACTTTATCTTGTATCACTCAGAATTCCCTTTAGATTATGACAGAACATTTGTTCACAATGTAAATATTTCCATTGTATCATAGAGGAGTCAGAAAAATGAATCAATTTCCTAGTTAGAAGTATTTTAAAAATTTGAAGTTATCAAAAAAAGAAAACATTTATAGTCCTCATTTCTAGGATGAGATTCTGAGACTTAAAATTCTAGTTTGCTATTAAGTGTAATTGGCGCTGACCATCCCCTTGCAGTGTTGATGGCTAGCTCAGCTGCACCAGGGAAGATGAGTTGTTTGAAGGGTAGATGTATAGGTTTTAGCCATATGATTGCATCAGGCCAGCACTGCTGCCAGTCCTCGCTCTAAACTGTCGGTGAACGGACTCCATCCAGCCTCTTCTGTTTGATGCCTTGCCCAGTGGATAAGTTAGGTTGGATAATGACCACAAAAGGGAAAACCACAACCTTGGGAAGTTGTTTATATGGTCAGTAAAGGTGCTCAGCAGCTAACAGGAGAAAATAATGCAGACCAGTGCTGTTGTAGACAGAGATTTTTCTTAGATCAGTTTTAACTGTCCACTTTTCACAAAGATAAGACTTAAAAACTTTTGTTTCCTTTTTTCTCTCTGATTTATATATTTCAGCAGTTAGTAGTCTATATTGGGATAAATTTAAAGTGAGAATGTCCCAGGTGTGATATATGATCTCATTTAAGTACATTAATGTAGCATGACCAATATTTTCTATTCCTATTTCTACTCTGTACAGAAAACCACTTTTAAGTCCCTGTATCAGTTTAGTAGTTCTTTGGCTTTTTTCCTAATTAAATGTCAGCATCCCTTTGCTGGTTTTCTTTCTCTCCCCTTCCTTTCCCTTTCTCTGCATAGCCTGACCTATTTCTCTTTCCTTAAGGTATAGAACCTAGCCAGGCACAGTGGCTCATGCCTGTAATTCCAGCACTTTGGGAGACTGAGGCAGGCAGATCACTTGAGCTCAGGAGTTTGAGACCAGCCTGGCAACATGACAAAACCCCATTTCTACAAAAAATATAAAAATTAGTCATGTGTGGTGGCTCGCACCTGTAGTCCCAGCTATTTGGGAGGCTAAGGCAGGAGGATCAGTTGAACCCAGAAGGTGGAGGTTGCAGCAAGCTGAGATTGCCACACTGCACTCCAGCCTGGGCGACAGAGGGAGACTCTTGCTCAAAAAAATAAAAAAAGGTATAGA
Organism: Symphalangus syndactylus; assembly: GCF_028878055.3. Classification (NCBI taxonomy): domain Eukaryota; kingdom Metazoa; phylum Chordata; class Mammalia; order Primates; family Hylobatidae; genus Symphalangus; species Symphalangus syndactylus. The sequence continues at coordinate 72,765,945 of NC_072440.2, read as the reverse complement.
ACCCATGTCACCTCTAGTGTAGCCTCCCGTGTCTCTTACCCATGCCTGTCTCCACTCTCGGAGACTCTTGCTGCATGAGATGAGAGTCCTAAGAAGGTAAGAGAGGGGTGGGGTTCGTATGGGTTCTTGCTTCTAATGAGAAGAAGAGATGATGGGTACAGTGCTAGAAAAGAAGTGATTTCACATATGAAATTGGGCTGCCTAGTTTTGAATTCCTAGTCTGCTGCTTACTGTGTGACCTTGGGCAACTAACTGAACATCTCTGCACTTAGCGTCTTCCTCTGTCAGTTGGAGATAATGGTAGTACCTGCTTCACAGAGTTATTGTGAGGGTTAAAGAAAATAATATATGTAAAGTACAATATAATGGCTAAGAACATGCACTGCAGGCCAGGCGCGGTGGCTCACGCCTGTAATCCCAGCACTTTGGGAGGCCTAGAGTTAGAAGTCAGGATCGTCATGACCCTTTGCCAGGGGAACCATGACTGGTGTGGGCCCCCCAGGGTGCTCCTGGTATCTTGTTTCTTGATCTAATTTGGTGGTTACATGGGTGTACTTTCATTGTGAATATTCAGCTCTATGCTTATAATTTATGCATTTTTATCTATTATGTTAAACTTCAGTTTAAAAATTGCATTAGATCAAAAGTCTTGAGAATTTGGGAAATGATAGGTCACTTTTTCTACATGCCAGATTGACTTAGAATTAAAGATTTCATACTTAAAAACTAGGGGGACGGGTGTTCACTATAAGCTGCAAAATTAACCAGTCTTGCTTCTCATCTTAAACTGCATCTTCAGAGAAGCAAAGAACTATCAAGAGCTACAGATAAGCACCTTGGGCAGCATACTTTGAAGTAATCATTAGTTTTCATTTATCCTGCCACTTCACATACACTGTGACAGATTACATGGGCTACATATAAAGTTATATATAAAAGTGTAATTTGGAGTTTGTGGAATCGGTCTTTTTAACTTTCCTCAGAGTGATACATTCTCATCTTGCAGACCAGATCTGGTGGTTTAAAAGTTTGATTGAAGATAAAGTTTTATGTGATCCAACTGTGAGATGTTAAGAGGCAAGTTTGAAGGTGCTTGAATGAGCATTAGTTGTAATTGATGCTTGTTGCTTTGACTGCATGTTGGTTTGCTTGATGCTGTTTTAGTAACTTAGTGAGTTTCATCTTTAAATGGGATTTGTGTTATTTAGTCTGCATTGTGCCAAGACTGATGATTGAAAACCGTACACTTTCACAGAACATTGCTTGGTAGCTCTTCCCTTTTCTGCTATTTTTATATCACATGAATCATTGCACATTTAAGCCATCTGCAAGGCCTGAATGGAATGAGATAAAAAGCTGCCATCACTTAAATTGACACTTGAAAAGCTGGTATTCATTTGGAGTTTATTCCTGATTATCCTTTATATTTTAAAGTTTCAAACTTCATTTCAAGATGGTTGCCAACATCTCTGAGCCAGAAGTATCTCTGATTCACAGCTTCTTTCAGCCTGAAAGTCAAAGGGAGGGGATTCATCCTGTCACCTAGAAGAATCTGTTGGGGACTCACTTCTGTCTCGTTTGAGAGAATAAGAACAGCAAGTTCCACTCCTGTTTTAAAAGTATGTTGGTTTAATCAGCTCAGCAAGCCATCCGGTTTGGCATGCACTTCATAGGGAATAGTAAAAACACAAGGCTCTTCAATTGCCAGATGAATACTTCAAAATTGCATGCCTAGAATGTGTCACACCTGTTAGATACTTATCAAAAATTTTCTCAACATAACTTTTTTGAGGATTTAGTGAAAAAATAATTAGATAAATGCATGCCTGGGATGTTGCAAAAGAGATTCATGATTAAAAATGCATATTCAGCCAGGCGTGATGGTGCGTACCTGTAGTGCCAGCCATTCGGGAGGCTGAGGTGGGAGGATCACTTGAACCCAGGAGGTTGAGGCTGCAGTGAGTTTTGATCTTGCTATTATACTCCGGCCTGGGTGACAGAGTGAGACACTGTCTCAATTGAAAAAAACAATAATAAAATAAAAATAAATAAATTCATGTCCGCCCTTTGCAAGAGGCCCAGAGTGGGATCGTGGCCCCTGTGGAGCGGGTCACCACTTCTGCCTCGGTCCTCAAACCCTGTCACTGCCCTGGCCTAGGAGCCTGCCCCACCACAGCGGCCGGCAGCACAGCGATCCACCGGCGGTGTTTGCGGCCCCTGGGCCCTCTCACGGCAACCAGCTGCGGGCCTCCCGGGCAAAAGCCCATGGGCCACCACGTGGCCCTCAAGATGGTGAAGGGCATCATCGACTGTATGTTTGACAAGAACCTGCAGGACTTGGTCCATGGCATCTGAAACCACAAGGAGGATGAGATTGAAGAAGAATGGGGACAGTGGCCACCAAGCGTCTGTCTTCGTTGAAGGATGCCCATGTAGCCCTTGGGCAGTGGAAGCCTTAGAAAGTCTTCTACCTGAGTGACTGCCAGCCTGCCTCCCTGCGTGGACAGCGAGGCCGGCCTGAAGGAGAGCAGCCGTCTGATACCGCACCACTCCGAATACCAGAGGCTGTGTCAGGCATGAGGTGTCAGGAGGGCAGGGAAGTTAAGGAATTTGCCTGCGGGCACCAAGTCACCCTCAGCCCATGTCCCTCTCCCTGGGAACCTGAGTTCTTGCCTTATTGTTACACTTTTCCATAAGTGGTGTGGCTTCGCCTGCCTCTGGCTTAATGAGATCATTTTTGTTCATCTCCATCCCCTTTCCCTTGGTTTTCAGCATCTCAGAAGCTCTCCGTAACTGCTTTGGTGACAGTGTGTAACTAACTTATGTACTCTTCAGATTCCTTTTGAGTTGAAGGCATAGCTGATTGGCCTGGATTTTATTTTACTGAGCATGATTCACCAGATTGGAAATGTGGTTTGCTTCCTGGGAGGACTTCTTCTGCACAGGCTTGATCTCCCAGTGCCTGTCCCTGTCCCCTTCAGCGCGTGTCACTGAGCAGCCTGTTCTGGGATCCTGAGGACGGGCCACAGCGTCTGTCCAGTGGAGGACCATGCACTCTAGTCTGGGGTGTGGTTTTCAGGGGGGCGTGCCTGTCTTCACTGGGAAGCCCCTGAGCCTGGGTTTCTTCCTTTGGAATTGGTGTGAGTTGATAGTGCCTTCCTTACAGGCATGGGCCCATTCAAGCCAGTATTGGTGGTGGAAACATTTTTAGAGTAGTGCAGGGCCATCCTTGAAAGTCCCAGTCTTCCTCATGGGCCCTGCTATTGGCCATTCGGCGATTCCATGCAGGACACGCGGTGTCTGGGGGCCCTGGCTTTCTCATCAGAAGACCATCTTTATGGCCCGGAAGGTCGTTACTCAGGTGTTCACTTCTGATTCCGGATGTTCTCTGCAGCTGCTGGAGTTTCCTGATTGGAGAATAGCAAATGACTGTTCAATGACCGTTCTAGTGGTCCCCCGCTCCACGCTGTGCCCCCCCAAACTCGCTTTTGAAAGCAGCTACCCTACAGACCGCATGTAGGTTCTTGCCACCCACTGCACCCGAAATGCAAACTCTCGGCAGTGTGCTTTTTCTGCAGCAGTAGAGTTTCCAAAGAAAGTTTTTATTTCGTAATAGATTTTCACTTGAGTGTGGCATCATGGAAACAAGGCTTAGCAATGATTTTGAAAGCCACGTGGAAAGGCAGCGTGATTGAGTGGAAATCACAGGAAGTTTGGGAGATCTGAGTCCAAGTGTTCCGACTGGCTTAAGGGGCTGTTCTGTCTCCTCCTGTGTAACATGGGAACATGGGATGAGTTGCCTCCCTCGTTGTGGAATGGTGCTGAGGACGCTGCAGCAAAACATGGTTTTCTGGAAGCACCAGAGTGCTCAAAGAGGTTGTTTAGTTCACTGTTTTCCAGTCCTCAGGCTGTGACCTCTTAGTGGGTTGTAAATTCAATTTACTGGGTTATGCTAGGTAAGAAAAAGGAAAACAAACTAGAAAATACCAGAGTACAGGCACATAACAGTAGCTATCCTGTCTTGAAACTTTGATTTCTGCATGTGATTCTTGTGTGCATGTGTGAGCATATTGGGTTACCATGCACAACCCATTAAAATGAGTCCAAAAAGTAAAAAATAAATAAAAATAAATAAACGCATACCCACACTCATTTATACTCTTTAACTGTGGATATGTACAAATCTTGCATTTTTATGTTAAGTAGCAGATGAGTCGGGGTCTCCAAAGCCTTTTCCAACAGTTAGATTGTCTCAGTGCAGTTTGCTCTGGGCTGCAGAAGCTTAGGTTCCCCTGTACTAAAGTTAGCTGGAATTGCATAAGTTAGGGAGGAGAGTTTCAGAGTAAGAAGCTTCTTGGCCAGGCGCGGTGGCTCACGCCTGTAATCCCAACCCTTTGGAAGGCCGAGGTGGGCGGATCACGAGGTCAGGAGATCAAGACCATCCTGGCTAACAGGGTGAAACCCCGTCTCTACCAAAAATACAAAAAATTAGACGGGCGTGGTGGCGGGCGCCTATAGTCCCAGCTACTCGGGAGGCTGAGGCAGGAGAATGGCATGAACCTGGGAAGCAGAGCTTGCAGTGAGCTGAGATGGCGCCACTGCACTCCAGCCTGGGCGACCAGAGCGAGACTCTGTCTCAAAAAAAAAGAAGCTTCTTCAGTTGTTGCTAGGTTTTTCCTCTTCATAAATAATATCATTATAATACTTTGGCAACATAGGAGTAATAACTCTAGAGCTAATAGAGGGAATGAAATATAAAAATATTTCCTTATTTCATTTCCTTGAGAGAGCCTGAGATCATAGACCAAAAAATGAAGTGACCTCTATAACTAAGTACAACAGACTTTCTGTTTTCAAAATAGAAATATCTTAAAAATAGAAAGTTCTAAGAGTCTAAGAATAAAGGGACTATTTTTGTATCTTCAGATCCTGATGTATCTCCATGTGATCTTGGGCAAGTCACTTAGTACTTCTGTGTTCATTAGCTCCCATTTTGTTAGCGTACTATAAATACTCAAAACACCAACATTTTGTTTGTAGACGGTAGCATTTAGAACATTAATAGCATCTTTGTGTTTTGTTGTTGTTGTTGTTATTGTTGTTTTTGTCTTTGAAGGGACTACTGTAAATTTTGCTTAAACATACCCTGTTTGGGGATGATTGCTGTGGGGGGATAACTTTAATTATTTTAAAGTAATTGTGTGTATTTTTCATTCTTTATTATTTATTTCTTTGCTTAGCAGACAGAAGGTGGAGCGCAGACAGACGGCCAGCAGTCACAGACACAAAGTAGTGAAAATTCAGAGAGTAAATCTACCCCGAAACGGCTGCATGTCTCTAATATTCCTTTCCGCTTCCGGGACCCTGACCTCCGGCAGATGTTTGGGGTAAGTCTTTTTATGGATTTTACAATTAAAGTAGATTTTAATCCCCCAGATGTGTTATTAGTCATTATTACTTTAGGATTAAACTACAAATAGATTGAAAGAACCTGAGGTAAATCAGTCTTTTCATCAGTCTTTAGAAACCTTTTTCTGTCATCCAGTCTGCTGTAGACATAGTCTTGCAGGTTGCTGCACACATAAGGTGGCCATATGGCCCAGCTTGCTGTGACTGAGGGGTTTCTTGTGATGTGAGACTTTCAGTGCTGAAACCAGGATGGTCACCCTACTCACCTACCAAACTCAGTAAACATACCAATAATATGCTTAGTTTCATCTGAAAGAACAAACATGCACATTCTTTTAGAGCAATGATTCCTAAACTTGTTTGCACACTGGAAATTACCTGGGAAGCTTACAAAATATTGATGCCTATGTCTCACATTCTAGGGTTGTGATTTAATTGGCCTGGAGTGTGGCTTGGGCTTTGGTATGTTTACAAGATCCCCAGCCGATACTAATGTGCACATAAGTTTGGGGACCATTGCTTATTCATCCTGTCGCCTTCTTTGTTTTTCCTTTGCCTTCCATATAAGCCCAGCTCAGTACTGCCTTCCTCTCCTCTTACCTCTCTCAACTGCAAGACCAAAGAAACTAGGTTCAGGGATGCGTTATTGCCACTCTCTACTTAGCTTTGTAATGTCTAAAAAGATTCACAATGTAGAGAATACAGGTTTAGAGGTGGCTCATTGAAGTGGAGAGAGTATAGATTTTGGAGTCAAAGAGCCTGGGTTCAAATTCTATTCACATGTGAACTTTGGAATTCATGTAACCTTTTTGAATTTAAATATCATATTTATAAACATAGAGACAGTAATCTCTACCTTTCAGTGTTATAAATTAAATGAAATAATATTTGTGAAAACAGTACCTCAATGTTTTGTTTTTATAATACTTCGTTGCTCTACTCCACAGTGTCAAGACCAATATCTAAGATCATTGTAGAGGATTGGTTTGCTACCTCTGATGTATTCTTTCAACTGTTTATTTCCTCCTGAATCACCATCATGAAAAAAAGTTAATTGCAAAGATTTAAGTTGTTGAGAAGTTAGTGAATGGCTGCTAAGGATCTTAATTTTTTCTGAGCCTGCGTGTTATTGCTTTTTGAATTTTACCAAACTCTTAACCCAGAGATAATCAATAGTTTTTTGTTTTTTTTTTTTTGTTTGCTTGTTTTCTTTTTTAAATTCCACTAGGATAGCTGCCTGGTACTTTATTAGAAAAGCAGATGCTCCTTAAGTCTTGGTTGTGGCCACTTCATGGTGACAAGACACTGGGGCAAAATTCTGTCATTTATAGCTGACTACTTGGATGTATTTTCCACACTAAAGAGAAGGCCAGAGTTGAGATATAATGATGTTCTTGAAGTATTTGAAGAGCTTTTACACAGAAAATGGTAACCAGATATTTTCCATTTCTTCCGAGAAGAGAGCAATAGAAAATAAAGGGCAGCATAAAGGCCTTGGGTTACGCAGAAGAAACTTCTCGGGAGCATGAGTTATTAGGTTCTCTACTGAATTATCAGAGCTTATATAAAATCTTAGTCTCTGGAGGTCTATGAGAATGGAGTACATTCTCATCTGCCAGAGGTGTGTTTTCTCTTGAGTCAGAAGAATAGTGTCCATTGCAGATCTGCCTAGGCCAGTTAGTGATTTCTTAAAATGTATTATGCCCTTCTCATAAGGCATAAAGTGCAAAAAGAAATAATTTTTTTCCTTACCAGAGATACCTAGTTGCCCTATTTTCTTCCACATTGTGACTCTCTATTACTTAGAAGAACAGTAACATTGGTAAAGAGCAGGCATCCATGCTCCATTTCATTAGCTTCATAAACTTGACAAATAGCTTCTTTTAGCCTCATTCTTCTTAACCATAAAAGGAGTGTGATCCTTACTCCAGAAGGATATTATAAGAATGCATTAGAAAATATAAAACAAAACAAACTCCAGAGCACCATACAAATCTTAGTTTTATAGGATGAGCATAAATGCCCTCCCATCTAAAATAAAACATTTTCCTTTTTCCATGATTTTTCTATTAAACCAAACCAAGGTGTCTTACTGTAGAAAACTTGGGTTATTAATACAAGTTTTTTGATAAAGATAGTAGGTGATTCAGTCCAATGGAACAGCATGATTTCTGTTTTGCTCTTTCCATTTTTCAGTTTTTTTTCACATTTCCCAAAGTCTGGTTTGAAACCCAAGTGAAGTAGATAATCAGGTATGACACCAATACTCAGAGGGAAATATAAGCCAAAAAGATATCTGGAAATTTTCTGCATATACCTTCAATTCATTTCATCCAAGCATTGATTAAAACAGTTTTGTCTCTTTTTATATATACTTTCCCCCTAAATAATCATTGTGTTTTGTGTAACCCTCTAGTCAGCTATTTAGCTACCTAACAATAGAGTTTAGGCTTTGTGTCTTTAGTTTTTGTTTGCTTTTCTGAATGTTAAAATGTTTAAAGAATTACCAAAGAGAGGTGTTATTTAAAATATTCTTGATGTTGTTGTAGAAATATTAAAGTGGTGAATAGCATGTAGCCTATAGAAGTGGTAACACAGATATATATTGACTTGGATAGTTGTTCACAATCCATTGCTAAATTAAAAAATAAAATAAAAGCAATATATGCTTTGGGAGGCTGAGGCGGGCAGATCACATGAAGTCAGGAGTTCGAGACCAGCCTAGCCAACATGGTGAAACCCCCTCTCTACTAAAAATACAAAAATTAGCTGGGTGTGGTGGTAGGCACCCGTAATCACAACTACTCAGGAGACTGAGGCAGGAGAATAGCTTGAACGCAGGAGGCAGAGGTTACAGTGAGCCAGGATCGTGCCACTGGACTCCAGCCTGGGTGACAGTTCAAGACTCCATCTTTTTTTTTTTTTTTTAAAGCAAATTATAGAATGCATCTGATGTCTATAGTTACTTATCTCTACATGCCTGAGGGAAAGCCTGGAATGCTGTGTACTAAAACATTACGATGATAGGATTGCAGATGATCTTTATTTTCTGTTTTCCCTTTTCCTTTTGTTCATATTTTCTGCTTTTTATATAGTGAATATACTTTGCTTGTATAAAAAATAGGAGGGGAACAGCCTTCTATAGTATATTATTCTACTTACTAGGATTTGCTTTTTAAATCTGAGACTGTTTTAAAAACTAAGAGATGTAGTTAGGAAAATTCCAAGTTCTTGTCCACATGAAGTGTCTAATGGGCTAACACTGTGAATAACTTTAGACAACAGCTTCCACACCTAAAGGTGGATAAATTGCCTGAGTGAGTGAACTGAGAAAGGAGAAACTGTCAACTCAGCGACGAGGAAAAATCAGAAACTGGTATTGGAACTTACTAACAAATACAAACATAGAAGTTAAATAAGTAGTTTACAGAAGAAGAAAAATAAACTATTCCCATTTCAGAAGAGAACAAAATATGTGGATAAAAACCTGACCATAAGTAAATGTTTTTATTTTTATCTCTGCAGCAGTTTGGCAAAATCCTAGATGTAGAAATAATCTTTAATGAACGTGGCTCTAAGGTAAGCTCCATTTCAGTGTCAAGTGTGCTTGATTTCTTTTTGAGTTTTATGTTATTTTAAATAGCAAGTATTCAGAAAACATAAGCTGTTTTCAAGCCTGCATAAAAGCATCCTAATTATCCACCTTGGTTTAGATTATCTCTAAAAATAAGCTACCACATGGCCACACTTTATTCTGATCCTTATATGGGGGTGGAGGGGTGATGAAGTAAGAAGCAGAGAAGGTTGAGGGAAGAGTGGGACGTAAAGAACACAGGATGTAGGAGATGACAGTGCTTTATGATCCTTAAATTCGGCCTCAGCTTTCTCCGTTTAAAGGAAAAGTGCAAAGACTAAAAAAAAAGTGAAATTCTACGAGAATTCTATTCTGAATTCTGTCAGAACAATTCAGCCAAAATCCAACTTCAAAACAGCATACTTAGAACAAATTTAATGTTTTGATTATTCAGTTAACTTGCAGTCTCTTTTGAAAATTGTGACAAGACTTAAACAGAGTGAGCAATAACTGAGGAATTCAGTATGAACTGATTTCCTTAAGTTCTACCCACATAGGCAATCCTCAGGATGTAGAGTCACCTAAATCACAAATACAGTGAGTTAGATTTTTTTGCGTAAGAATGAAAGTAGTAAATGTGTACTTTTATGTGTATTTTCCTCTAAATGTGTTCTATGTAAGAACTGAAATTTTTAATTAAAATTTATTTCCCCTATTAGGCTGGGCGCAGTGGCTCATGCCTGGTAATCCCAGCACTTTGGGAGGCCGAGGTGGGTGGATCACCTGAGGTCAGGAGTTCGAGACCTCGCCTGGCCAACATGGTGAGACTCTGTCTCTGCTAAAAATTCAAAAATTAGCTGGGCATGGTGGCACATGCCTGTAATCCCAGCTACTCAGGAGGCTGAGGCAGGAGAATCACTTGAACCCAGGAGGCAGAGGTTACAGTGAGCCGAGATTGCGCCACTGCACTCCAGCCTGGGTGACAGAGCAAGACTGTCTCAAAAAAAAAAAAAAAAAATTATTTCCCCTATTTACTATTTTAAATTCCCAATCTGTATGATTTAGAATTTCCATGCATTAAAAAAAACAGCAATGTTTTTAGGAACAAGGGAATGGCAAAGACTTACAGTGGTGTTGTGAAAAAAAAAAGTATTTGATGAACTGAGTATTTGGACATGTTACTTGAGAGTTTTCTCACTGCTTATTAAATGAAATACATCCTACTGAAACCATCAGCCATAGCCAAGCCTATAAATATTTACCTTGCTGTTGCTACTTTCGTTTGTTAGGTTAGAGCAATTTTTTAGTTAATTTTCATTTGGTCATCTCTGCTGAACTTTGAAAATAGCTTTTGGCTATGGTTAAATCTCTTAAACATGTAATTTGAGGGAAAGCTAAATAAAGCCAATAAATGAGTTAATATTTACCTCTCCAATTTCATACTCCAAATTCACCATACTTTGGGAATTGATAAGAGTTTATATATCTCCTGCCCCCATCTGTACACATAAAAATGTATGTGCTGTTCTAATGCTACTTACTATTATTCCCTTCCTTTGTAGAATGTATCAACACTAAAAGTGTTTAATTCTGACTATAACAATTATTTATTAACTATTAAAGAGGTAATTATACTCTAAGCTTCCAGTTTTCAGTTAAAACAAAAATGATTAATATGCCTATAGAGAGCTTTCTCCAGCACTTGGTAAGTATTTTTAAAAGTGAAGTCTATTCAGACTGCAACCAATAAACTATTTATGCTTATAATTTTTCTCACAATGGATTTCTGTTCCTTTGTTGCATTGTTTGTGTTTATTTTGTGTGACCTTTTTTAGCTACACGGTGGGAAAATGACAGTGGTTTAGAGATAAGAAGCACATGAGTGTAAAATAAATATGTGGAGATTATTGGCCACTCTGTAAACTACTATCTGAGGTAGTTTTAAATATTTTTAGTTGTAAGTGTATGTACTTAAAATATTCTTAACTAGAGTCTAACAACTAGAAGGCCAATGTAGTTTCATCAGACATTGACGACTTGCTCCTTACCAAGAAAATAATTTGTTTGAATTATTGTGAAGCAAAGGAAATTGATCTTTCTTAAGGCTTCTTTCATTGACTTTAAGGATTTGCCTGCTACCAATTTTTTTTCTTTTTTCTTTTTTTTTTTTTTTTGAGGCAGAGTCTCGCTCTATTGCCCAGGCTAGAGTTGTAGTGGCACAGTCTTGACTCACTGCAACCTCCGCCTCCTGGGTTCAAGCAATTCTTGTGCCTCAGCTTCCCGAGTATCTGGGATAACAGGCGCACACTACCACCCCTGGCTAATTTTTGGTATTTTTAGTACAGACAGAGTTGCACCATGTTGGCCAGGCTGGTCTTAACTCCTGGTCTCAAGTGATCTGCCTGCCTTGGCCTCCCACAGTACTGGGATTACAGGTGTGAGCCACCGCATCCTGGCCCCACATTTTTTTAAATTTACCTGATCCAATTACTTCTCCCATGTAACTTTCATTTGAAAGTAATGACATGAGCTTTCTCTTTGAGAAATCTAAAAGCATAGGCTTCTTCTGTCAGCTTGATGCTGTGTCCTCACTGCCCTATTTTTCTCTGGGCTGCTAAAGGGTGCACAGACTGTGTGCTAATTGGTAAATGTTTTAAAAACAAAGCACAGAATTCAGAATTGCCCTGAATCTGCCTTCAAGGACTGATACAAAACCTTGTTTTTGTCCTTCAAAGCTTTCTTAACTGCTACCTAAAGTTATTTGCTGGAATGGATGCCCTTGGAACTGTTTCTGAGGCTCCTAATAGAGATTTATTTTGGAATCAAACCCATAGATGCCTCCTCTGGGATCCACCTAAGAGAAATTAATGAGCACTTTTTGTTTTGCGAATTAAGTTTAATTTCTTAATCCCTTTTATATGTTTGGGGTTGACTGTAAAATTACAGCGTATTTTGAAAAGAACCAGAGAAAAGGAGGCTTTATATAGTCCTATTGTTTAGTTAAGAGTTCCTCTAACTTTTAAACAGAGTACTTTTCTGTACAGAAATTAGCTTTATTGAATTTTTTTAGAGCAGTAATGGAAAAACTAGTCACAAAATAACTCTAAGATAGCAATACTTAAATGTAAAACAGTGTTTAATCAAATTGTTCCAAAGCAAAAAGCAACTCCATACCATATCTTATTTTGTATAATAAGACCGTCACCCAGGGTTTTAGGATATACCCATTTGAAAACATAAGTAAATGGTGTTCCACTGCCATGCTCATGCCCTCCTTGTCTGCCAGTATTATTCTTTTTCCAGCTTGCCTTTAGAGTGGAATTACTCTATAGTAGTTTTTTCTTTGTTGTTGACTAGTTTTTTCCTTTTTTCCTTCTTTTGCCTTCATATTCTAGATTTGGCTTACTTAGATTATAGAATGAATATATATCGTATTTGTGCACACACATGCATACATATATATTTAAATTATTTCACGTGAATTTCAGTCTTTTTACTCCCTAATCCTTTATAAAAACATAGAATCACCTGTATCTAAGTTTCTTTGATTAACTGAAACAGAGATAGACTAGGCTTTTGAAAATGTACTATTAAGATATATGATGGAAAACGGTACTCCTGCCAAAAAATTAACTAATTTATTCAAATAGAACCTAGAAAATTATTATATGAGTTTATGTAGCTTTATTAATTCTCCAGATTTCACCAGTAATGACAGATTATTAACACAAATAATAAGATAATGCCTAGAGTGAGCATATGTCCTGGCTTATCCAGGATGGCCCCAATTTACACCTGTTATCTTAGCATAATTATTAATAAATGACCCCTTTCTCTCTGAGAATGTCCCAGTTTGAATGATAAACTATTTACTCTCCTTGTATATCCTTTGGGTAACATCTTAAAAAAGCAGTCTTTGAAAAGGAAAACATGATGCTTAATGAAAAGTATAAAGAAAAAAATACATAGTTTATTAAAGAGAAATGTGCACTACTGATATTCTCATGTATCCTTCTAGTCTTCTCATATAGAACCTTAAAACATAACCCAAAATGGTCACCTAGTCCAACCCCCTGTATTCTTGACCTTGCATTCTCTGCTAGAAACTTTTAGTGATTAAGAACTTGTTTTATTCAAAAGTTATTCCATTGTGGGTCACTTTCTACCATCTTATTCACCATCATCCAACCACATAACAATTTTTGGTGATAATTATCAAGCTTATTAAATAAAGAAATACACAGATTGTAACATCTACATTTTCTATAAATTTTTGCCAAAATACTTCGGTATATCGTCTCTTGAATGGATATGTATTAAAATATTGAATATGTTGAAGTTGTTCAGCTCTTCAGATAGTGCTCATTATTAAGTCCGCTAAAGGACTACAAATGTTATACAGCCCAACAATAATTATTTAGATTACTAGCAATTTTTTTTTCTTTTTTTAAAATTGATAGATATTAGATGTACATATTTTCAGGGTATATGTGATAATCTGATACATTCATATAATCAAATCAGAGTAATTGGGATAGCCATCACCTTAAATATTTATCTTTTCTTTATGCTAGTAACATTCTAATTATTCTAGCAAATATTTACTTAACGTGTTCTCATTACTTCTCTCAGGTGGATTTCTGGAATAATGGGGATCTAGGTTTAGGTTGGGCTTAAGTTTAGGCTGTAGTTAGGGGAGATAAAACTTCTATTCCCATTCCTTAGACACAAGTAATTTGCTGTAATGTTTTCCCTATTATCTGGCTTTTAATTTCATGCAAAGGGAAATTATTTATTTCTTTCAAAATATTATCAAAATACTTTTTTGGAAGTCACAGTAGGCCTTTGTGACTTTCAGTAAAACTTAATAGGTAATGTCGAAGTGAAATGGTTTTTTTTATTATATTTAAAACTGAATTAACAGTGCATGTGTTTCTGAAGGGCTTAGTTTTTTTTCTTTTTTTCTTCTGTTACCATTATGGGCTTTAGTTTTATATATTTTTTTATTTATGTTTTAATTTCTGTGTTCTGGCCATACCCAGGAGATCCGTCTGCTTTTGATTTCTCCCTTAAAAGTTACATGGTAAATTTTCTTTCTCATTCTTCTGAGATCGAAAAATTCAAAAATTGTACAAATTTTAATAATATTTTTACAATGTTCATTCTATTGCCTGTTATTTATTGCAGTCTGAGGCCAGACTAAAAAGGTGACAGTTACTTGGCTCCTATATGTCCTCGATGATGTCAAGGCAGGCTGTGAAATTGCTGTCACACTTTGTAGAAGTTTTAACTACAACCATACACCTAATAAATACACCATTCTTCAATTTCCAGAAGTCAGCTAAGATACCTGGTAAATCACTAATGTAACACTGGTGTGTTTAAATGTTTAATATAGAAGGACTCTGAGGACTGCGAACTTAGAGGAGTATAAAGTGTAGAGACCTGCATTGCCCAGCACAGTGGTCACATTTAGCACTTGAAATTTGGAGAGTTTAAACGGAGGTGTGCCTGTAAGGGTAAAATGGACACCAGATTTCAGAATTAGCACACAAAAAGAATGTTAAGCATCTCACTAATAATGTTTTAATATTGATACCATATTGAAATGTTAATAATATGTGTATATATTGGGTTAAATAAAATACATTGTTAAAATTAATCTCACCTGTTTCTACTTTTTAAATGTGGCTATTAGAAAATTTTAAATTATATATGTGGTTTGTATTATATTTTTGTCTGCAGTGCTAGTGTAGACAAACATGTCAAAATCATTTTTTAATTAAAATTTACTTTTTTAAAATCTGGTTTTATTAATAGAAGTTTAGATGACAAAAATTATCCATCTGTTTACATAGCTGAAATATTTCCTCTTGTTCAGAATTTGAGATTAAATCTATTTGTTACAGATTATATAATCTATTTGTTATATATATTATACCTGTGTAGACTGGTTCAGTGTTTGATAGGTTGTATGATCATTTGGAAGCTGTTCTGTGATCATTTGGAAGCTGTTCTAAGGAAAATATTTTAGATTTAGACATAATTTTACTAACTTTTTTTTCCAAAACAAGAGATCAGAATGACCAGCTTAATGTCAATTCAATTTCTAAGAGTGAAGTGACAAAACATGAGTTCATGCAAGCAGCCTTTTCTACTGATAACTTTTAAACCTGGAGAATCTGTGAACATCTTTAGCACAGTTTCTGGCACCTTTTCTAAAATGCTAAATTTTATTGAAGAAATAGTATATTCTAAAAATGTTTTAAGATCTGAGTTCATGTTACTGAAACTAAATTGTGAATGTGATAGATAAGGAAGCATGTTTGGGTTGATGGAAAATCACCTGTTTAAGGTTTAAACATGAGAGAAAAGTATTTAAGAACAGTACTTCAAAAAATTCTAGTCATACCTCTCACCTTCCTAATCATGGACTTTAATTCTAAGAGGTACGTATTAATTCCCTATGACTTCTGAACAGATTGCCACAAATTGAGTGGCTTGAAACCACACATTTATTATCTTACAGCTCTGGAGGTCAGAAATCCAAAATGGGTCTCACAAGGCTAAAATCAACGTGTTGGGTTCTTCAGAGGCTCTAGGGATCATCTGTTTTCTCACCTTTTCTAACTTGTAGAAGCTGCCTAGATTTCTTGGACTAGAGCTCCTTTCTGTCTTCAGAGCCAGCAATGGCCAGTCAAGTCTTTCTCAGGCTGCTTTACTCTGATTCGGACTCTCCTGTGTCCGCTTTTCACTTACAAGCACACGTACAGTGGCCACGCTGGGCCACTGTATTACATTGGGCCCAACTGGATAATCCAGGATAATCTCTCTATCTCAAGATCATTAACTTAATCGCATCTGCAAAATCGCTTTTGCCATGTAAGGTAACATATTCACTGGCTTTGGGGATTAGGATGTGGACAACTTTGGGAAGCCATCATTTGGCCTATTGCAAGGTTTATCTTCAAAGCAAAGAAAGAAATCCTCTTACCTTTATGTTTCATATTAAAGAGTCCCAAAGCATCAACAAGGCCTTCTTCCTCCTATCACCCCAGGGAAAAGATGCTTATAAAGATTGCTTTATTTTTATATTTTTGGTATCTTGATTTGCATATCCTCTGGTGTATAAGCATCTTTCTTTATAAAACACTTTTAAAACATTTGAAAGTGAAATTTTGTTCCAGAATGTTAGTCATTATTGAGAAAATCTTATCCAAGCAGATATTAATGTTAAACTTTGTCATTTGCTGACTGTGAAATTGCAGTGCTCATCATACCACCTTCCATTCTTTCGGATGCAGTTATTGTATCACTAATGTTCTTTCAACACATTTTAGGAAAGAAGGTTATGGAAGATATTTAGCAATTAGATTTTAAAAAAAAGAAGGATTTTAGGACTAATATAGTTTAGTAAATAGAATACTGAACTGAGATTTGAAAAGGCTTAGAATTTCCTCACCGTTAGCTGGATATCCTTGGATACTTAATCTCAGTTTAACTCAGTTTCTTTACCTTCAAAATGAAACCAACATGTCTATTCTTTTTACTTCATGGTTATATTTAAGAAGACAAATTAGTATGTATATTTGTATGTGGGTGTGTAGATATAGTCATAATGCTAATATCAAAAACCTAGGTCTTAATTTTCATATAACTTAATAGTAATCCAACTATTAATTTACAATGTATTAATTTAACCTAAGTCATAGAATATATGACTGTGAGGACCAGTTGAAATACAGCCAAAATGCTTCTGAAGTATGATATTAAAACTCATCACTCTCAGTTCATGTCCTTTATAGGGACATGGATGAAACTGGAAACCATCATTCTCAGCAAACTATCGCAAGGACAGAAAACCAAACACCGCATGTTCTCACTCATAGGTGGGAATTGAACAATGAGAACACATGGACACAGGAAGGGGAACATCACACACTGGGGACTGTTGTGGGGTCAGGGGAGGGGGGAGGGATAGCATTAGGAGATATACCTAATGCTAAATGACGAGTTAATGGGTGCAGCACACCAACATGGCACATGTATACATATGTAACAAACCTGCACGTTGTGCACATGTACCCTAAAACTTAAAGTATAATAATAATAAAATTAAAAAAAAATAAACTGGGCAAAAGATTTAAACAGAAAAAAAAAAAAACTCACCACTCTCTGACCTTTCTTTAAAAGTTTGACTTTCTTATTGGAAGACTCACCAGGATTAGAGAACTGGCAGCTTGTCTTCAGCAGGTGCTAGTGTAGATGACAAATGGTATAACTAATTATTAATGTGTCCTTTTATACCTTGTGTTGTCAAAGTGGCTATAAATGTTGATATCAAAATTTCATTTATGAAAATATGTTCCTGTTGATATTTTCAACAAACCTATACATTTTTTAGGAGAGTATTAACTGAAATTACCAGTAGTATTTCATTCCAAGCAACATATGTTTTAAAATCTCTATCAGCTTAACATTGCGCTTTCAAGGGTATTTGTGATGTCCAAATCGTGGGTAGAGGTCATCCACTGGAATTCTCCAAAACGCCACCCACCCACATAATCACTTAGAATGCTGAGTTATCAGATCCTTCAAAACAATGGAGTTGCTTTTATAAAATCTTATTGAGCAACGCGCATTGTTTACTGTGTCAGTTAAGAACATGTTTTATGTAGAGAGAAGTGTGCTCATGTTATTAAGCAGCTAGGCAGAACTTCAGTTAAAATTAAAGGGTTCTAGGTTATCCTACAATAGAATATTCAAAAAACGCTAGCAGGACAATGAAGTTATTGGCAAATGAAGACTTTGCAGAAACTCCTAAGACTTTACCACTTTGCAGATATAAGCAGCATGGAAATTATTTGTAAAATTATAGCTGCAGAGTAGAACAATAAGGACAGAGCACCTAGAATGAAGTGAGTATCATGTTTTAGGAAAGTCATCTAAGTATATAGTAAATGCTCCTGGTGTTAAAATTGGTAGTACGTGAACATCGGAGTGAAGGTAGTCAGCTCCCTGGTCTCCTGATTTGTCTACTTAATGAGTTAAAGCTCCACTGCATTTTTGTAGTATCTTGCAAGGAACAAATAAATTAATCCTAAGTCATTGTACCAGCTGCATTGCTGTTTTCTGATATCCTTGTTCTACTGAATAGTGTACAACTGATGTCACTAACGTAGATCTCATTCCCATTGCCTGTTGACTGTTCCTTTTTTCTCTCTATATAGAAAGTTACTACTACCTTTAATAGCAGATATAAACATCAATAAATGAATAATTTAGGCAAATTTGGGTTAGCAGTTTTCTGAAATTCAGTTGAACATATTTTTACTCTGTCAATCTGGTCATTTAAAATGGGCGTTGAAGAAAAGTTATAATTGACCACTGCTTAGTGATTTTTTTATTTGCTTAGAAGAGCATGAGTGCTCTCCTCTCCCACACCCAGTACATACAAAATTGTACACCGACTATGCCCTAAATTATCCTGTTCCCAAAGGAATTCATAGTGATATAAGCAACAGGCAACGTGGGGCTAAAATGATTAGACTTACTTTAAAAAAAAATCTCATTATGCAATGTTGAACCTGAATGTCAGATTTCATGTAGCAGTTACTGGGAAATAATAGATTTGGGATGTCAGAGAGTCAATTTAATTAAGTCTTTTTTAGTATTACATAAAGGGGCATGTATATTAAATTAGTAACATGAATTGAGAGAGAAAGGTAGGACATTAAAAAATCTTCAGATTCTTGGTTGAATAGTTTGACCCGAGTAACTCTGTACCTTAATTTTGGTCTGGCCTCATATGCTTTATGTTTTATTTTATTATTGTTACATTGCTGTTATTATTATTATTACAGTTCTTTATTCTTTTATTGGATTTAATTTCCCTTTACAAACATGCATGGACCAAAAATGTGACTTTGGGAGATTATTGCTGAGTTGTTGCTGATGTCAGTTTTATACTATGATATTTTTTCTCTATTTACCAAGAGATCAGTATTTCAATATAACGATGTGCATGTTTTCCCCCCTTCTCCCGCTGCATGCAGGGATTCGGGTTCGTAACTTTCGAGAATAGTGCTGATGCAGACAGGGCCAGGGAGAAATTACACGGCACCGTGGTAGAGGGCCGTAAAATCGAGGTGCATGTCTTTAATAATTCAATTTCTGGTTTATATTTTTATTTCTCTTTTTTCGTATTGCCTCACTTATTTCACATTTGGAACCCTGTCTTATGTGTGCGTGTGCACATGTATGTGTGTTTGTATCTCTGTCTTCTTCACCTTCTTGCACTAAAATGTATAAAAGTAACACTTCTTTCTGCCTCCCTCCTCATTTATTGGTTGTTTGGGGGTTTTAATTTTGACTGTGTGTGTGTGCGTGTGTGTGTGTTTGTTTTTCATTTATGTTTTTCCTTCAAAATGTTCATCCTTCTGCTCTCTTGATTTTTTTCCTTTGCTTCAGTTTGCAGTACTCTGAATTCCTGTGATCAGGCCTAAGCAAAACTAATGTTAAATTGTCTAAAAACTATCCAGTTTATAACACTGTGTTCTATAATGAATCAAGGGGCCAGCCAATATCCTTTCTCTTGGGAGGCCAGTTCGCCTCTTTGTGCGCATGATAAGCACGGAATAGAAGATTCTAGAGATTGTGGGGAGGGAGGAAATAATCCAAAACTCATGTAGTTTTTAAGTATATCTAATACCATGAATTTTGGTATCTAAATTTTTATGGATAAAATTCTTAAACAGGGGGTTTGATGGCTGGCTGGCGAATGTACTGTGATTGTGACTAAGTCTACTGCCTGGTATTCACCAGCCCTTTTTGATAACACATCGAAGGTTAACTGGCTCCTTTCCCCATTCCCAATTTTTTAAAGTATTAAATGTAAAAGCCACCATTTTGAGTAAGATGTCTGCATATTTTGCTTTTTTTCCCCTCCTTTCCGATGGTTTAGCATTTAGGGCCCTTCACTTGACTCACTCTTTCCATGGTAACTATACACAATGCTGGCGATGGTGCCCGTTGGCGGTAAGTGAACAAAAGCACTAGAGAAGAAGCTTTTAAAAATGTAATTACAAAACAATTAAATAAGAAAGAAAAAGTCCATCTGCCATCTCACATTAACACTACAAAATGTGATTTGACTTGTTGTTCCTCTTCCTTTTCCTTTCCCCTTTTATTTTCAATGCTGTTGAGTAATGCCGCCTGGATTTTGGATGTACATATTGTTTTGTAGCAGTCTGAGCTGTTTGATTACTGACTTCATGGTGATTTTTTTCCCCTTGCACATCTTACTCAGAGTTACTGAACTCCAGTTTGGCTGGTTTTATTAATGCACTTCCTGCCCCTACATCCTTCCCTACTTTTCCTGTTTCCTAAACCCCCGTTTGTAGCTCTGACTGTTCTTTCTTTGCCCGTTACACCCTTCCTGGCTTTCTCTTTTCTTTTTCCCTACCTTATTCTCTTTTTCCAGATCCTTGCTCCTGTCCCTTTCCCTATTCTTCCTTTCCCATCCCTTCAGTTACACGCAGCTGTTGGTCTCTTTTGCTGACTGGTGGTTTCTGATTGGTTCTGGCCATTTTTCCTTTCAAGTGCTTGGTTGCTTTCTGCTCCAGCAGCTGGTTTCAGCTCTTGCTCCATTCTAATCCTTGTCTGTGAGAACCTTGCTTTTCAGTTTCTCCCCTCTTTCCAAAATTGATTGTTTTTTCTTTCTTTTATTTGTGTGTGTGTGTTTTTTAACTGCATGCTCTCAGTCTCATCATTGTTGTATCCCATTCTTTCTTTTTAAATGTGAAATGTTTATATTATTTGGTGGGCAAAACTAGAGTAAATGGAGTTTCAAGCTCTTTCCTCACATGGGGGATTATCACTGTACAAATCTTTAAAGACGTAGGAAGAGGTTTTTTTAGTTCTAATTCTACCTAAAATTGGTCTTTTCATAACAAAAATTTATTACCATACAAATTGAACATAATGTAAATTTGAAGAGGCAAAAATAAGACATTTATATTTTATGCTTCTTTTCAATTGGCATGTTTTATGACCTGACAACACAGTATAAGTCAAGTTCTATGGTGGGGCTTTACCCTCCTTGCAAGAACTTTGAGACTGGTTCTGTCACTGGGCTGCAGTATGCTGGCATCTTAGTTCCATTCATCTTTTCTTCAGCAGCACTGTCTTTGTAACACCTACTTACTGTAGCACTGAGAATGCTTTAAAATATGCAGTTCTGTAATGAGGGTGGAGAGTACCATAAAACAAAATAAATAAACACTTTATTTTCTCAATTCTTTTAAGTGCCTACTTTAAAGGCTTTCTTAAAAGCTTTGTTCTTAAATTGATAGATTATGTAGTCTAGAAAATTCAGAATGGTCCTGAAGGCTGTCAACATGGGAATCTTAGGTTTCTATATTTGTTTACTTACCTCAGACAGTAAAAATCTCGGACAGACAAATTTAAAATGCTGAACATTAGGACAGGTGAAATCAGATTTATTTTATCACCTTTCCATCAATCTATTTCATAACCCATGTGGCAAGCCTCTGTCTTATTAACAAACTTCAAAGTGAATTGCTAATATAGTTGTTTCCTATTTACTTTTTTCTGCGTTTTCCGTAGTGCAGAGATTTCTCTGTTTAAAAGATGTCCAAAGATCTTGCAAATGTATTTTCTTTGGAGTACTGATATTTGGAAACCAAGAAACTCATTTTACTCTTGTTATCCTCATTTGATAAGAACTTTAATTAAAATACTATATATTAATATTTTATATTGCTGTGTTAATTATTTAAATCAATGTTCTCAGAAAAATTTTAAAGTAAGTACTCTGTTATTGGATGTGCAACTTTATGTTCCCTAATGTGGTCCACTTCTTCCCTGCCCTTTTTTCTCCTTGTTATTTTTAGGTGAATAATGCTACAGCACGTGTAATGACCAATAAGAAGATGGTCACACCTTATGCAAATGGTAAGAAATTATAAATCATCTTCGAAAGAGTGTTTATTCTTGTGTAAATATACGAAGTTTTTATAAACTTCTAAGAATCTATTTCCGTCTTAAGACAGTTTGTGAAGTAGTCTGTTTACCTGGGAGAGTATTTTATGTTTACAATATAACTTTGTCATTACAATTGAGCTAAGTTTTTAGTTAGTAAGGTGTTATGTTCTAAGTAAAGTTCATCTTTTACACAGTGCAAACATGCTATCTAGTTGCCTATTAACCCAAATTGGATCCCACCTGAGCACCTTCTTTTTCAGCTGCTGTAGCTCTTTGTGTTAGACTTGTCCGTAATACCCCTGGATGCGCACTGACTCTCACTTTTACTTCTGACTCTCATTCATCAGAGCATAAATGGAATAAGTTAGGAGGATATTTTAATCACTTTTATAATTCTGGACCCGTTGCTCTCCTTAGCCCTAGAAGTAACAGCTATGGGTATGGTTGTGTGTGTATCACTTTCTATTTCATGATTATATATTATACAGTAAGGTTTATAAGTTTTTCTCATCGAGAAGGAAATTTTCTATGAATAATTTGTTACATCAGTTACCAAATTTAATCTAGACTCATGGTCTCTGAATGAGATGGAATATAAATTTAATCTGTAGCCCAGTGGTGGTTTTGCAGACTGTTCTGCAGAGCCAGTTTGGGAGAGAAAAAGGAAACCAAATGGATTGAATCCTAAGGTCTCAGCTGTACTTTAGTCTGAGCAATTTAGGGTTCTGCATAAGCTTTTACTAATATCTAGAATAAAGGGGGGAGTTTCTGCTGGGTTTTTTTTTTTTTTTTTTTGAGACGGACTCTCGCTTTGTCACCCAGGCTGGAGTGCAGTGGCGCAGTCAAGGCTCACTGCAAGCTCTGCCTCCTGGGTTCACACCATTCTCCTGCCCTCAGCCTCCCGAGTAGCTGGGACTGCAGGAGCCCGCCACCACACCCGGCTAATTTTTTGTATTTTTAATAGAGACGGGGTTTCACCGTGTTAGCCAGGATGGTCTCAATCTCCTGACCTTGTGATCCACCCACCTTGGCCTCCCAAAGTGCTGGGATTACAGGCATGAGCCACTGTGCCCGGCTCTGCTGTTTTTTTAAAAAGTTTGAACCCACTGCTAGAGTGTGGCTATATGTGCTAATAATGTCTTAAATCAAGGAGAAATGTATCAGTATTGACTATATCCCATAGTCTTCAATAAATATATTTAGCCCAGCTTTTCACATAGATGATACAAATTTATCAGCATAATTTGCATTTTTCCTTACTCCTTTTATCAGTATGATACCACTGCCTCCCACTTTACCTCTTATTTTCTTTTCACTGCTCTTACAAAAACAAGTCTCTACAATTTTGATAAAAACTCAAACAAAATAGAAAGGAGAGGCAAAGAATGTCAAATTTTCTTTACATCTAAGGGAAATATTGTGACAGAAAGAGCCTCTGACTGGAATTCAGAAAACAGACATTCTCCTTCTAGGTTTGACTGTTTATTTACTCCGTGACAGTGGACCAGTTTTTTAACCTAATTCTGTTTTCATATTTCTAAATTGAGACCACAGATTTTTGGCACCAGGATTTTTCTAGAAGTTATTAAAACTCAACCCTCCCAGCTTATTATTAGGAAATGAGACCCAGAAAAGTATAGTATTGACCTCAGGTTGCAGATGTGATATCTATTTTACCTTCTTCTTTGGGTTTTGTGAAGGTCAAAGGACATCTGTGAAAATACATCGTAAATTTTCTAAAACTAAATATATTCAAAGTATTACTAACAACATATCAATATACATCCATTATATTAATTTTTGTTTTTGTTTTGAGGCAGAGTCTCTCTGTCACCTAGGCTGGAGTACAGTGGTGCAATATCGGCTCACTGCAACCTCCACTTCCTGGGTTCAAGCGATTCTCGTGCCTCAGCCTCCAGAGTAGCTGGGATTACAGGTGTGTGCCACTACACCCCGCTAATTTTTGTTATTTTTAGTAGAGATGAGGTTTTGCCGTGTTGGCCAGGCTGGTCTCAAACTCCTAGACTCAGGTGATCCGTCCGCCTCAGCCTCCCAAAGTGCTGGGATTACAGGCTTGAGCCACGGTACCTGCCCAGTATGTGGATTCAAAGGGAATGCTCAGGAAATAGTGGCATTGGTAGGAAAGAAAAACGTTATTTTTAAGAATATTATTCTAAATTAATATTCAGGTTTAGTAGGCAAGAAACCTTCTGCTATTGTGTTAAAGGTCCTAAGAAGAATGTGTTGGGTTCCTCCTAATGAATTCTCAGTCAGCATTCTCATTTAGGTTGGTTGGAGTCTCTTAATTTGTGCAGAAATGTTGCACAGTATTTGTGTAATTTGATGTTGCAGAATATTTGTGCTCTTACAATTCAAGTAGGATTTGAACCTAGATTTTGCCAAAATTTTATGTGGAATATTGAAGAGACATTGCATTTTATGAGCACATAAAATGATGAATAAGAGATTGGATTGAATCAGAGTGAATGGGTTTTCACTTGAATAATGTCTTGCTTACAGTCATTTAAATCTGGTAATTTCAATAATTCTTTTGAAAAGGCCAATTGTGGCTGGACGCAGTGGCTCACGCCTGTTATCCCAGCACTTTGGGAGGCTGAGGTGGGTGGATCACCTGAGGTTAGGAGTTCAAGACCAGCCTGGCCAACATGGTGAAACCCCATCTCTACTAAAAGTATAAAACTAGCCAGGTGTGGTGGCACATGCCTGTAGTCCCAGCTACTTGGGAGGCTGAAGCATGAGAATCGCTTGAACCCAGGAGGCGGAGGTTGTGGTGAGCCGAAACTGCGCCACTGCACTCCAGCCTGGGCGACAGAGCAAGACTGTCTCAAAAAAAAAAGGAGACCAATTCTGGCCTTTTTCTTTTCATTCGTATATTTATAGAATAGTGTGGCACAATGCTAGGGTCTTAATATAAAAAGACAAATGAGCCAGAAAATATATAATATATTTTTGCGTATATGTAAAATTCAATTAATATTGATTAAAGTTTTCATGTGGAATTCTACTTTTATTCACTCTCAGTGAGCAATCATATATTATTCCTTTTTAAAAAATACTTGCCATATTCCTATAAATATAAAAAAGGGAAAGAAGAAATAAAGTTGACATTAAACATAACGTTATTTGGAAACTCTCAATATTTATAAATATTTAAGCTAACATTCCACAGTATTCTGGTGTTCTTTAGCTAAGAAGTCTGATTAACTTAAAGGTGATTATTACACATTAAAGCCTCAGAAAATAGGCACTGAAGTTGGGAATGTACCTTGAATTTTATTATTTCATGTCTTTCCTTTTTTAGTTGGTGAACCCCAATAAAATCCCAATGGTAAATCCGAGTTTTCAGTTTACCTGGAATACTAGCATTGTATAGTCAAACATGGAGTCAAAGATCTAGGTTGAATTTGAGTTCAGCTCATGGATACCTTTATTAAAACAACTAGAGTAATAAACAGGGTTAAGAAAATGCATCACAGTGTGGTTCAGAGTGACATATAGTCGGCCTTCTTTCTTTTTTTAAATGAAGGATAGGTCATCCAGGGTAATTCTGTGAGAACACTTTACCAAACTCTAGGATTTATTTCTATTTATTTTTTCTCCTCTCATTCCCTCTCCATCTTCCTCCTCCCAACATCATGACTCCTGCCAAGGCCCCCAACCCCAGCCCCTCATTATCTCTTCACTCTGTGCTAGTTCTACTACTGTTACTCTCCCATATAAACCCCAAGCTGGAATTCCAAAGAGAAGCTGATAATAGGCAAAAATACCAGAGATGGCTGAAGCCAACTTGACATGCACTGATCATCCCTTTCCTCAAGCAGTCTTAAATGCTTACCTTCCATTTTGTGTGTTTCAGGTTGGAAATTAAGCCCAGTAGTTGGAGCTGTATATGGTCCGGAGTTATATGCAGGTAGTATTTAAGTAAATGTTTCCACTTGTGCTATTTAATTGTAATAGCATCTGCTGTTTTTCAATTTGCTATTCCTTTTTAATCTTTTTGCATTTTTTAATTTTTTAAAAATCCAATCAGCATCCAGTTTTCAAGCAGATGTGTCCCTAGGCAATGATGCAGCAGTGCCCCTATCAGGAAGAGGGGGTATCAACACTTACATTCCTTTAATCAGTAAGTAGCCTATGTTGGCCTGGCATGGATTTTGACTGTTGTGAGTGAACTGTCATGTCCTGGTTTTTTTTTTTTCCTAGTACAGTACATAACCGAAATGGAAATTTCTTGAGAGGGATATTAAATACTATCCCAGTGCCCTGTCCTGCTTAACCTGTGCTAGAATTTTCCTGACCAAATATTAAGATTGCACAAAGCAGAAATAGTTGGAAAAGGTAGAGGGGGCAAGGGCATATGAAGAATATTTTAGTCTGTACTTGATGATAAAGAAAATAAAAGAAGCAAGTATGTGTAGAGCATATTACACATTTCCTCTGCAAGTCAGCCACAGGTTCTCCAGCAGAGGATCACTTAGAAGTACCTCCAGTATTAT
Source organism: Symphalangus syndactylus (assembly GCF_028878055.3). Classification (NCBI taxonomy): domain Eukaryota; kingdom Metazoa; phylum Chordata; class Mammalia; order Primates; family Hylobatidae; genus Symphalangus; species Symphalangus syndactylus. Next base: position 72,739,440 of record NC_072440.2, on the reverse strand, counting down.
TGATTATTCTCAGCTCTCTTGATCTCTCTTAAGTCATTTTGACCTGAGCCATTTTACTCCAGCAAGAGGTATAATTAAACAGGATTCAGTGGACATGGAATCAGTGTCTCTGCATGCTTTCCAGAGGACAGCACACTTAAAATAGGCTCTTAGAAACTGTCTGCCTCTTTAAAGGATATGAGGCCCTTAGAAATTATCTGCCTCTTTAAAGGACAGGGTAGGAGTTGTTTCCCTCACCTTACATTTGTGGATTAAAATTTTTTAAATAAAAGAATGAAATTGACTAATGAAGTGTCTAAAGACTATTATGGCCCTTGGAGGTTGGTACCATGTAAAAATGTAAAAAGAATATTCTTTTGAGTAATAATTATTAGGTGCACATAGTAATATTTGGAAGCAAGGTTAATTACTGACCAGATGAAGAGTTTGTGTCAATCTGATTTAGACTGCCCACAGTAAAAGTCTGTCTCTTATTATGGCAGTCATTCTCAGAGCTTCTTGACCTGTTTCTCAGCAGCTTGCATTGTAAAGCCGAAATTGAGAAGGAACAGAGAAAGCTCACTCAAGATTTGTGATGAATGAGGCATGGAATCTTTTGCTTTTGCATGTTGGGTCTCTCCATTTTTTCCCCACCGAGAGACCCAAGGTAGAAGGTTTATTGAATGCATGCCACCTTTTCAAAAAAGATGTGGTTCGTATCTTTCCATCTTTTCTATAACTGGTTCATAGCAAGTTGTGACTATGCACCCTCTATTGAATGCAAGTTGAAATTTCTGTCATATTTTGGGTCTCCCTTTAGTTCCTGGCTTCCCTTACCCTACTGCAGCCACCACAGCAGCCGCTTTCAGAGGAGCCCATTTGAGGGGCAGAGGGCGGACGGTATATGGTGCAGTCCGAGCGGTACCTCCAACAGCCATCCCCGCCTATCCAGGGTAAGTGTTAGATTCCAAAATCATTATGTTTCTAAAATAAGCAGTTGGACCAAAAAAGAATACCATGGCCCTCTCATAACTTCTGGGATGTTGCCGTGTCACAGAGTAGACATTCAATGAATATTTGCAAATTAACAGATTAGATGACAAAAACCAAAATATACCATCAGAATATTCATCAGAATATAACAAACTGTCAATTCATTATAAGTCTTCATTTTGGCCACCTTAAGCCCTCATGGTAATGGCTTAAGACAGTAGCCAGAACCGTCTTGTGTTTACTAGCAGTGTGTTGGCATGAAGTTCACTCAGCAGAGCACGAATATGGATTAACATTACTGCAGAGAACCAAAAGAGGAGCTCGACATTGTAGTACAAGCCTGCATCTGCTGTGTTCACCTCCTTATCACCACCCCGTGTTGGGGCAGAGGCTGTCACATGTGTCCTCCCCTTTGGTTTCACTGCCTGGGTGGTGAGCAGCAGAGCTAGTTACCCACAATGGATTTGCTTTCTTTGTAGGAAACGGATTAAAAGAGGTTAATTCTAAGATGAACCAAGTCCAATTGAATCAAGGGAGAAAGGGAGAAGTAGGAAGAATTAAACTGCAGTTGGCTTCTGAATGATGGTAAAACAACGACTGTAGCTGAGCATCCTTCACCGTTTGATCTTTTTATGGAGGGTGTCTCATGCAGTGGAATGATTCCATAGCAACAAATAAATCCTTTGCTACTGAATGGGGAAAAGGAGTGAAGATGACAGGTTTTGTTTTTAGGGGTTTCTCAGTGTCAGCCTAAAATGTAAATTTTTATAGAGTGGTCTTTCACAAGTCAGTTGTACCAAGGACTTCCTCATCAGAGATGTGACATTTCTCTTCATCTTTTCTCTGCCAGGTATGTCAATATGACAGTTTTTTTTTTTTGTATTCTTAGGGAGGAATAAGTAGCAGCAGAGAAGCTTGTTGGCTGCCACTCAGTTAAAATATAAAGGGAAGGAACCTCCTTTGTATGTCCTTTTCTGACAGCAAAATTGGCTTAGCCTTGAGGTGTACTAATTCAGCATTCATTCATTCATTCATTCATTCATAGACCAAATGGATGTACCATTAGAAGTTCTCCATTCCACAGAGTTAAAACATTTTTATTAGGCAAGGTATGTTGAAGTGGGCAGGCTCCAAAAGACACTGCAAGGGAACTGCTTCAGAAATTAACTTCTGTTTGGAGTTTGTAGACATTTAAATCACGTGCATTCCATCATTTCCATCTTATGCCATTACTTACTTTTATTTTAATCCTTTTTTCTCTCAACTTGACCTTTGACCTTCAACCTCTGACATCTCTTTAAAGAAGTGAATATGCAGTATTATTTCATCAAGAAATACTCAAATGAAACATTAAAAGGAACCTTTTGGAAGTTTTACACACTAGGAAAATTGTTTGTGAAATGTCTTCCATTATAATCCAAGAGAGTTTACTGTCATATTTGCAAAGAGAGACTACTCACCAGAAACATGGGACTTCCTTATTTTGTAACATTGCTGAATTACTTTATAAAGTGGTTGAATTTAGTCCTGTTCAATGTAGTCATTTCATTATGTTGGCCAAACTTGAGAACCCATTCTCTACCAAGTCTGTGTCAGGTATATATTTGCTCAAAGATATTTTATCTTTATGTCTAATCATATCAATTTCTGTGTATTACATTGAACACTGATTTCCCATGTTTTCTTTTTATTAACTAAACCACGTGTTTACATGGAAGATGGCAAGGAATAAGTCCAGTATTTCATGGGAATGGCCTAGAATTGCTTTTCAGCTTAGTAAACTAATTTCATCATTAATCATTATGTTCTAGCCTCCTTGTGGCATTTGATACAGGGAATATTGGAATTCTTCTAGAACGTAGATGAATATTCCCAGTAAGTTATTTGACTTAGGGTAAAATGTATTTGTGTTTTTAATGCCAACCCTTCTTTATAGAAGGCTTATTTGTAAATCTTTGCCTATATCCCCTTACTAAGATCTTTGAAGTTTAATTAATCACCACTTGGTCTCAGTGCTTTCCGTTTTATCAGCCTTCTCATTTTGAACAAGTTGTTTTTTTCATTAAAATTTAATTGAGAGGCAGATTACTTTCTAATATCAGACTTTAACTGCAACTGGAGACTATGAAAATGAATGGGACTTAGCTAAATGAACATCAGAGACGAGTTTGATTTGCCTGTTGTGTGATACAAGGGCATAGCATATTTGGGGCATTCCAAAATGTGACCATGCTATCCTGTAAATACAACCAAATGTCATTGGAAATAGAATCAAGAAACATTCCACCTACCTATAAGAAATAAGTTATTTCATATTCAAGTTAAAAATATGATTTGATGACTTTACTTGTTAGCTTGTTTATTGTAACAGAGAAGGTAGTGGTGAAAATTTCCAGCTTGTTTAGTTGAATAACCAATAAACAGATCATCTAAATTAAAACAATCTGATCTTGACTTCACAGAGATGAAGAAGAAAGTTTTATCTTTTATCTCTACTGCTATTCCATGTCTTTTGGTCCCAAAATAATGTTTTGGGGAAAGTCTGTATGCACAAAGTTACCTCAGAAGGTTAGAAATCTATATTTAAGAATATAGTGTTGCTTAGGTTTTTTTTTTTTTAAAGTCATGCATTGTCTGTTTGCTACAAATTCATTATCTAAACAGGAAAATAAACCCTTCTATTCTTAACCAGCTACCTTCTCAGATTTATTCTTTTAAATAAGACAGGGTGTTCTTTGGTCAATCCCAGAACTTCAGTAATCAATTGTATTTTTCAGAATTCCATGAATACTCTTATGGTCAAAAAAGAACCCTTAAAATCTTCCAGTTACTCCTTCCCACTCTGGATTATATTGTTACTATCTGGGATCCCCACTGCACCTTTCAATTCTTGGACCTTGGACCAATCACCTTAACCTTTAGCTCATTATCTCTGCTTGTGAAAGCAATGCATTGTGGGTATTTTTGGTTGTGTTTTTTTTTAATTACATTTCTCTGTTTACTTTGGTCAGAATTGATTGACTTGTTTTTCTGAGGTGTTGCATTGGTTCTTAAAATGCTGAATAATAATACTTTGCATGCTTGTGTGATCAGCCAAATCTTATCGCATGTCTAATGTGCAGGGTAAAAAGCAGGTGATGTATGGATATCAGAAAAACATTTACATATTATTACAATACTGAAAACAAAATACTTAAACGTAATTTTAAAACATACTTTGCATACAGGCCCTGCCCTAGTGGAATTCTTTGGGTTCAGTTTTTCACGTTAAACTCCTCTTCACCCCACCCTACTTTGTAAGCTCTTTAAAAAGAAACTTCCTCGTAGGGCAAGCTTATTTTTAAAAATACTCTATATACAAAAAGTTGTTTCCAAGCCAGCAGATTTTGGATAGATATAATAGGCTCTTCTAGGAGTGCTTCTTATTGTGTGAATCCTACTTTAATTACCAAATATCCAGGTTGCGCATTCCAGTTTTGCACACCTTTCCCTCTCCTCGCATGTCCTGGAGCTGTGTAACCTTCGTGTGCACTTTCACATTTTCTCACCAACTTGCTGAGGCCCCAAGCCCAGGTTATGAATTCATACATCACCTGCCTGTGTAGAGCGCATGTGCATGCTGCCGTCCTCAATAACCGGAATGTGTTTCTGTTTTTTTGTTTTTTTTGTTTTTGTTTTTGTGTGGATTTTCTGCAGTGTGGTTTACCAGGACGGATTTTACGGTGCTGACCTCTATGTAAGTACACACACTGGGGCCTTCTCGACCCCATCCCCTGACAAGCCAGCCTTTTTTTTTCTGTTTCTTTGGTTTGGTTTGGTTTTTTTCCTTTTAATTTATTTAATTTTTATTTTCTTTTTCCTTGTGGATATATATATATATATATTTATATATTTAAGAATGCAAGCATGCTTCTCTGCCACTGCGCTTGCCCCTGGGTGCAAAAACTAAGCCTTTGGGTTTCCTGATCATTGCAAGGGTCAGTCTACTGGACATATTCTTTTCCCTTCCCTATACCCACAGATGTTCTGTGGATCATTAATTTACTTGTGAGATGATCAGCAGGTTTAAAGTCTTTTATTATTGTCGTGTCATTTGCATACATAAATAACAGGACTAGCTTAGCCTTAAACCAGCTCTTTCCCTTTTCTGCTTTTCTTCTCATTTCACATCCCTCTTTAGATCATTAAAGCTGTGATTTAGAGGTTAATAAGCTTTCTGAACTGTACATTTTCCTATTTTACCTACTTTGAGAGAACATGACCTTGTGATAGCCAAATAAGGAACCGACGCCAGCGAAGAGTGTGTAGTAATGAGAAAATGCCAGATATTTAGTTCTTAAGAGCCATTGGAGGAAACGAGTAGCATAATCAGCAACCCAGACTCTTCTTACAGCCATTTGACTATCACAGAAGATTTGCTGACTCTACTAGCCATAGTAATATGGATTCCATTCCTTAAACTGTCTAGCTATCACTAAAGTTCCATGATTGGTTTGTCACATATTATTTAAAATGTGGACAAAGTGATACAGTTGACAAAGTAGAAGTTTTTGAGTTTTAAAGTCTTTTATTATGACCTCTCCAGATGGACTTTTTCTGAATGCAAGCTTGATTTAATCGCTCAAGTCATCAAGGGAAAATTTTTATAAGAAAAACTTGTCAGCATGAAATGATTCTGTGGGGATAGGTTAAAATTGTCTAGAAATGCTTTCTCCACCCTTACTTTCCAAAATCAATAAGAGGACCTTTTTAGTGAACTGTTTCCACAGTCTACCAGAGATTCTGAAGCAACCTAAAAAAGTTAATGCACTTTCAGAATGCACTCAGAGGTTTTGCGTTTTGCAGGAAGTAGAGATGGGATGATACAGTTCTTCGAGGTACGGGTGACTCACCTATACTACTTATCGTAGGCCTGTAAGGTATGCCTTAATTTAATAACTACTTGAAGGAAACTTAGCCATGATTTGGTCCAACCTCCTAACTTATAGATATATTTCTCAGAGACTTACCCAGAACCACATAAATTATTAATAAAGTCAGTCATAAAACCCAACCAATCCATATTTCATTACCTCTCTTTGTACTTTAATTAAAATCCACCTCTTTCCTCAAAATATTTTCAACAAGTAGTGAAAGATATCTTTTTTCCTATGTTCACAGTGAAGCTTGAGAACTGGGGAATCTATCCTACTTTTACACCAGATTACACATTTCTAAATACACATACTTACATATGATGTTAGCATGTACATTCTCCCATATACATTAGCATCCATATTCTCATGAAACTCATCTTCATTATTTAACTTGTTTTCTTGAAATCTGATCTATTAGAGCAAGATTTTCCATTTGAATTATTTCTTAAATCAAGTTTTTTTCTCTAATGTGTTTCTTATTTGGGGATTTATTTTTCTTAAATACGACCTATTTATGTCTTATTAAGACTTGCCTACTTTAGGCTGGGCACGGTGGCTCAGGCCTGTAATCCCAGCACTTTGGGAGGCCGAGGCAGGCAGATCATGAGGTCAGGAGATCGAGACCATCCTGGCTAACATAGTGAAACCCTGTCTGTACTAAAAATACAAAGAATTAGCTGGGCGTGGTGGCGGGCGCCTGTAGTCCCAGCTACTCGGGAGGCTGAGGCAGGAGAATGGCATGAACCCGGGAGGCAGAGCTTGCAGTGAGCTGAGATCGTGCCACTACAGTCCAGCCTGGGTGACAGAGAGACTCCATCTCAAAAAAAAAAAAAAAAAAAAAAAGACTTGCCTACTTTGGCCAGGCGTGGTCGCTCATGTGTGTAATCGCAGCACTTTGGGAGGCCGAGGCAGGGGGATCACTTGAAGTCAGGAGTTCGAGACCAGCTTGGCCAAGATGGCGAAACCCCATCTCTACTAAAAATACAAAAATTAGCCGAGTGTGGTGGCACACACTTGTATTTTCAGCTACTTGGGGGGCCAAGGCAGGAGAATCACTTGAACCCTGGAGACAGAGGTTGCAGTGAGCCGAGATCGTACTACTGCACTCCAGCCTGGGTGACAGAGCTAGACTTCGTCTCAAAAAAAAAAAAAAAGACTTGTCTACTTCAACCTTGTTAAGTCATCCAATTTTTTAATAGTTATCTTACCTCTTTTACAATGTAAGATTTTATTGAGACAGATGACTTTTCTGTTCCTGTTAATAAAATACTCTTGATTTTTTTTTAATCTACTAACTGGATTACCTTGCTGAGCTAAACACAAGTAATTCAGTGATCTTGCTGAAATAATTTTTTTTGACCAGTGGCCCTTTGTTAATGAAAGTAATTAATAGTAATGTTATTATTTCTTAGTTCTTATTTTAAAGCAGAGTTACTTAGAGAAAAAAAATTGGTCACTAGTGCTGAAATAATATCCATGCCCCCACACGAAAAGCAAGAATACTTTATGAGGTAACTACTGAGTTAGGCCTAATACAACTGTTGCTTTTAAAACTGTGTATTCTGTATTCCACATGTGAGGGAGCAAAGGATACTTCTTCAGAAACAGACAACAAAAAACTATCATTTTGCCTTGAGTTTGTTCTGCTTCTCTCCATACATTTCCCATCTGTGGAAATCTGTCAGTATACATTTAGTTCTTATTTCATCCGAAAGGCATATTAGAAATAGAAGGACTAGAGAGTTTAGTATAAAAAGTGCACCGAATCAGAGCTTGAAGAGAAGACACGAGGGAAAAGATTTTAAATTGCTGGTTATGCTTAAGTTAAATGAATTTAGGCTATTAATTGTGCAAGGTTTTTGTAATCCCTTTCACAGTCCCATTCTTAGACAGTGATTCCTGCTAGCCATTTTCTTTCTGTTTCTTTTATGGCACATTCCTCTCTGGAGAACTGATCTAGCAATTGTGTTCCTAGTTTGTAAAGAGACCTACCGTGATAGGATTTGGGAGTGTGGCAGCTAGATTATGTATCCACCCCTCCCTCTTCTTTTTTGGCCAGTAGAAAAGGCATAGTTCGCCCTAATTCGCTTTTTAAATGGGATAACAAACTGCTCCTAAATCACCTCCTGTGAAAAGCATGCTTGCATCCAAAGGAAAGAAAAGGCTGGTGGGCCCCTTGCGGGCTTTTTGTATGATTGTTTTCCTTCCACAGCTGTGTTTTTTGAACTGCTCTTCCTGTGTTCTGTTATAGAATAGTCTTACAGGAACCAATCATTAGCGCTAAAATACCTCAGGTAGGAGTGCCAGTGTGACCTGCCAATCAATCAGATTGTGGATTGCAGTGAAAAAATTGAATTATACTAACCATTCCAGCTCCACGTTAGAGATGGGAACAGAGGCTTTTTTGGACAATCAAGACTTGTGAGCGTGTGATCTAAGCCCTGCTACCTCAGCAGTGCCCACAGTCACATTCCGTACATAATGGCACTTCCTCCAAAATTAAGTGCTCCTGTCCTCTTGACACATATCCCAGCCAGGTGTGTAATATGCACTGTCCCATCACTGCCACCTCTTTTAATCTGTCAGTCACATTTACCTGTGGTATTTAAACTGTTTTTTTATATTTAGATCTTAGCAGTTGGGGACATTTTCTTACTACTATAAATTTAGAAAAGAGAAAAAAGAAGAAGTAGAACTGTACAAATAGGATTCCTGAATCCCACATTGGGCCCTGTAGTGAAATACCAGTCGTAATTGGACTGTGTTGCTACATAAATTTGAAGTTGCCTTAAAAATCTAGACATACGGAACTCAAACATTGAGACATGCATTTCCCTTGGCCCCTTCTCCTTTCACCTAAGAAGATCAGTGAGTTCATTTGGATAATAGCATACTTGTTAGAAGGATTGCTGATAGCTGGATGCTAGGAGAAAGAAAATAGTTGATGGCTTTTCACAATCCAGTTTATTTATGTGGCTACCCAGCAAGATTTTGGAAATGAACTAATTTGGGGAGATGTGGAATAATAATGTTTGAAAGGTTTGATTTATTGAAAATCGTCTCTCATCTACCATAGAAATAATAGGTGGAAGACATCAAGTTGATCATAGCAATTTTTTTCTCTTAATCCCAATTTTAAATAATAATAAGATAAAATTTAAATACTTTAAAATTTTTTTCATAAGTACTTTTCAAAGGAGATAGACCTCAATCAAAAGCAGTGACAGTATCACCATTATTGTAAGTTTGTGTGTTACTCACATTTAATCAGTGATGCCATTTTGCCACAAAAGAACTCTATAATATCTCCTAGAACCATGGTTCTTAGCAGGGGTGGGGAGGTGGTGAGGAAAAAGAGGGAATTAGATTCATCCAAGGATAAAGTGATTCCTGGAGGCCCAGCATTAAACCCACGCTAGTTGGAATAGATTTCTGCTCTGCTGTAGTGATTTTAAGTATCACACCTGCCATTCCTTACCCACCCCCTGCCGCCATCCCCCAACCCTCCTGCTCTATTGATCTATACAGTACATGTAGGTAACAAGCTTTCATTTTGTCTGCTGGTCTTGAAATACACACTCTCCTCCTCAGTGTCACATAATGTCATTGTCTTCCAGGTAGAAAGAAGGTGTCTTGACATCACATGCTCACCAAAGTCCTGTTTTAATGTAAACCTGAAACAAAAATGTAATAAAATTAAAGCCTAGGTTAAAATCAAGACAAGGCAAAAGTCTACCAGTGTGAGATTAAACTAATAAATATGCAGATAAAGGTCAGATATAGGAGGGATTATATTCTATTGTATTTTGCTCTAGTTTAAAACCCAGCTACAGAACTGTGCCGAAAGATCATGTGGTCAATGTGGCAGCATCATAAAGTTAATTCGATGATAAAATTGGTTCAGAGCAGAGTAGAAAAGCCCTAGGAGATGACAATGAGCCATGAAAAACTGAGACTTTAACAACTGCAGAAAACACTGGAAAGGATCTTAAAGCCAACTTTTCAAAGGCATTTTCCTTTGAAGAAGCTGGAACTTGAAGTCAGAGATATGTTACAGATATGTGAAAAAGTAAAATTCCTAAACACAGGAAATATTTTAGCAGAATGCTGTGGATTAGAATATACGGTTGTTGACAGAGGGTGAGCATACATGTGAGTGCTGTGGGTCAGGACTGAATTATATTGCCAGTGTCAGGCAGGTTGAATAGCGGAGCGATGGAGCATTGGGCAGCCCCACTGGGGACACCAGGTGTCATTCAGAATGAATTGCAAAGGAATAAGAATAATTCTTTTTAAAGGGGTGTGTGTGTATCTGAATCAAGCTTAGCCAAGCCAAATTTATCCAGCTATCAGAGTTCCAAAAAGCCGTCCGTGTGTGCCCTCCTACATTAGGGTGTGCTGTGGCCATGCTAATCCCCATTTTTTGTTTTATTTCAAATCACACACAGATAGAATCTGCAAACTGCTTCAGATCAAACAGGTCTGATTGTGTGTAAATACATATGTCCTTTTTAATTTTTATTATTAATGGTTGCTTCAGTTTTGCATCAGTGCATGGTTAAAAGCAATACACATCAGCTATTTCATGACTTCATATCTCCAAATGAATTATTTCTCCTCTTTTTTTGTTTGTTTGTTTGTGCAGTCAGCTGAAGAAATGTTAACATCTCACTCTAAATCTCTCAGTGGAGTCTCTGTTCCCTTCTCTGATATAACAGATGGGTTACTGCTTGTTATAATTATTAACATTGTGGTGTGGGCCAGGGCTAGGGTGGGCAAGATTGACTATTTCTTTGGGCTGGGGAGGGGCCAGTCGTTAGGGTATGGAATGTTAACTCAAGTGGTGACTGACTGTTTCCGTAATACCAGGTCGTTGTGGCTGCACGCTCTAGTAATTGAGGCTGTGTACTTCACCGAGCTTGTGGTAGAGCCTAGGGCAAACCGCTGTCCCAAGAGAATGCTGGGATAGATAGAGTTAGCCAATACGAGTCTGAACGTGGTGATTTTGCTGGTTGTTTTAGCTCCAGATGTTGGCATGCTTAGTTTTTAATGTGATTAATAAATGTGGCGCCATATCCCTCCCCACGCCTGAACCCTGTCTCTTCTACCTCCTTCCCACCCTTGTTCTTTTTGAAAAACTTAAGAAACAGTAATGAAAACCTTGGTGTTTCAAACTGCACTTTGTTCTCATGTTTTATAAAAGCCTTTAGATTTGCTAGTAAGAGTGAAAGCTGAAGAAATGGTTTCTCAGCCTGAAATTTCTGTGCACTTTGAAATCTGGAATAGAAATAAGTATATCTGAATTTTCTTTGTCTCACATTTTATGATATGTTTTGTTGAATAAAGCAGCAAAAATACTTTCGAGTAAGTGTGTGTGTGTGCGTGCATGTGTGTGTGAGAAAGAGAGAGAGGAATACATCCATGATACACAATTTTTCTACTTTTGGAGTAGTCATTAGTGAATTGCCAAGTTAGTTTAGTAGGATATTGCCTATCCTAAAATAGTTCATCTTTTAACGGTTTCTCTGTAATGCCATTATTATAAAGTAATTAGGAGAATAATCATGTTAAAGTCATCTGCTTTAAAAAAAACCTATTAATGTGTTTTTTCTTAATGCTGATATTCTTCTCGAGCCTTTTGTTTTCAGTAAAATATTTGCAACCCTGTTCTGTTTTCTTCAACTTGAAAAGCAGAGAACTTCATCATGTTTAAACTTCAAAGTCAGAGTTGACTTATAAAAGAAGGAAACTGCTACAGATAGATTCTCTCCATCTCCTTCTGGATTGGAAGGAAGATTCTTTTCCATAGTCTGATCCATTTGAATTGTTTTGATTAGCAGTAACATTACTCCTAAACCACCAAGGTTCCGATGGCTTCCTGTAGGCCTAGGAAAATGAGGGGAAATTGGTTCTGTCAGCAACCTCACTTAGAACGTGTTTTTTCCAGAATGAGTAGAATACAGCTCAAAGCCATGATTTGATAGAATACTCAGAGATCGTACCTCCAGTACCTCACTCAGTCTTCCTGAGAGTCAGGTGTGAAACCTACCCTTGGATGAGTGCTTTTGAACCTCAGTATCCCTTTGCAAGAATTTATACCTCTGCCATATGGCATAAGACTTCAGTTTTTAATTTTTTTACTTAGGTAAACATGAATTGAGCTTTAACTGCTTTTATTGCCTAACTTTAACATTTTTTTAATGTTACTTTGATGGTTGGAGTAATACTAAAGAATAAAATGCTGAATTACCCTTGTTTGCAAAGAAGTTTTACTAAATAGCCCTGCTGTAACTTTACACTAGCAAACAAATTCTAAACTAATGGAACCATCTCTAGTTATAATGAAAAATTACTAGGGTTCATTTTAGTGTTAAAATTTCAACTGCAATTAACGTTTGCTTTAACAAATGTTTAAAAAAAAAAGGGAAAGAAATAGTTAAATTATGTTGTGGCCAGGGTGTACAGCTTTGCCCAGATCTGTCTGGCCTGCTAGAATTCCAAGGAACCATGTTGATCAGAAACGGCCCCCAAGGGTGCTTCCTGCCATGTTCCCATTCATTAGCATTTCATTGTCAGTGTTTGGTAATATTAATTAGAGTCTTCATATATCTCTGGAAGAATTCGTAATTAAGAAGGAAATGTTTACTTTCTAAGTCACTCATTTGAAAAACAAAGGAGGAATAATGTATAACCACTGAAAGCCAGTCAGGGATTTTTTAAAGTACATTTGAAACTATCCTGACTTCAAGCAGCATAAACTTGAAGAGCAGGAATAAATTTCCCTCACAATGCAGTTTCTTCATTTAGAGAAAGCACAAATTATATAAGAAAGAAGCAAAAGGCTTTAGAAGCTCATAAGAAATTATAGGTATTTCTAAAATAAGGTGTAACAGAAATAAAAGAAGCATGCTAGGACCTGCCACGTAAGATGGTTAAGAAGAACAGGGGTCCCATTAGAAAATAGTTGTTCTCAATCCCAAGAAATGATACAGAAGTAAATTTGAAATTTCTTTTGTAGATTTAGAAAAATCGAACATTTGAAAAAATAGAAAGTAGAAAGCGCAGGGCAAAAACCTTCAGATATCCATGAGAAATGAGCACATTTTATCCACAGAAATAAAGTGTTCATGCTATTGTTCACTACTGAAATGATGTTCAGTTGGGCCAGTTGAACAGAGTTGTTTTTGATAGTGAAAGGCCAATAATAAAAATTTGCATCTGAATTACATTTAGGTAAAATAGATGAATTCTAGAAGGGTAAAGAAAAATAATAAAAGGTAGAGTTTGCCACTTTTTAAAATATCATGTCTCATGTGGCAAGCATTTGTTGTTGTGATTGTCTCTTGAAATGCTTTCTGAAAGAGTACATGATTCACCCTGATAGTGAAAACCTTTTGTATATTTGGGTTATCGAAACTGAGGTGAAATAGAAGGATGTGATGGTTTGAAATTCTTTAGGACTGAGAGGATATTTGGACTATTGGAAGAAAAGCTCAGAGTCTACTGTAAGATTAATATGTAAGAATCTCAAAACCTTTTAGGGTAGGAAAATGCAGTTAAATGCTAGAAGCAGGGTTCCTGATCTATTTGAATCCAGCCAAAGAATCCCCAGAAATTTGTAATTGATTGGCTCAAGTATGATTTCAGTAGATCTGAATTGGCAGACTTTCCCTAAAGGGCCAAGTGGTAAATATTTTTGGCTTTGTAGGACATTGGTCTCTGTCACAAGTACTTTCAAAAACAGGTGGCAAGCTGCATTGGCTCACAGGCCAAAGTTTGCTGACCCCTGATCTACATTGTTTTTCCTTCTAAATATTACCTGATTATCTTAGCTTCTTGGCAAACATGCTAGGCCGGATGGAGCAGAGGTTTCTGTTGCATGCTGTAGTCTCTTATTAATGAATCCATCCAAGAACACGTTAGAGAATCTGAAGTCAACACATACAGATTTCATATGTTTTAACCTTATAATTTATATTTCTTGTCAGAGTTCTCCCAACTTGCTGTTAATATTTTCGCTTTTGAAAGTTCCAACAAAGACTGTGAAGTAAGACAGATCCAAAATTATATCTTCATTTCTTGTATTTAACAGGTACTACCAAACTTTACTTTTAATACTATCACAAATTGGAAAGCAAATCCTTGCATATCGTAGGGCCTAATTTTTTATTGGAGGAATAATAACATGCAGACTGATGCAGTTTGAAACATTTTCTTCCCATGTGTGTGTCTGTGTTTGTGTCAGTCCCTGTGTCTACATGTATGTACGTCTGTGTGTGGGCGGGTGTGTGTTTTTCTGTACACCTGGGGGGAGAGGTATCTGTAAAGTCAGTTCTCTTCTCTCCTGTAGGGTGGATATGCAGCCTACAGATATGCACAGCCTGCTACTGCAACCGCAGCCACCGCTGCTGCAGCCGCTGCAGCCGCTTACAGCGACGGGTATGTACAGAGACAGTGGTGAGCTTTGGGATGCATGAGAGCTGTTCCATCCCAGAATGTCACCCATTTTCCTCCCTTCACCGTTTCCACAGCAGCTCTTAGCACATCGGGCATCTTGCCAGCCTGGGCTTTCTGCAGACCTCTTAATGGCCTCTGTCATGCGACTCTGTCCTCCGCTCCCTCTTTCTTGTTCTCATCTCTTCTTTGACTTTGACTCCAGTCCCTCTCTTCCTCATCTCCAGCTCCTTTCTTTTCCATTTTATGGAAGTACTTCAAATTTCTTCAGGGAGTAGAATTAGAAAGGTTTTTTCCCATTCCTTATAATTCCAGTTTCCTTATGATAATCCAAGACCAAGTGACTCACAAGTCTTAAAGCACAGTAATCCCTTTAATTTTTTTAGATCATACACTTTTCTTTATCTGTCTGATTGTGTTTCTTCTTTCCAGTTATGGCAGGGTGTACACAGCCGACCCCTACCACGCCCTTGCCCCTGCCGCTAGCTATGGAGTTGGCGCTGTGGTAAGTATATAATATACCGTTGCTTTATAAAACCATTTCATTCCTTCTTTTACCCATAGACTACAGAAGATCTAGGGAGGTAGTAAATTCAGCCTTTCTTCCACCATCAAGGTATTAAAGCCACACAGATCTATCTGGAAGTTTCATGTCACCCTCTTTATTTGTGTGTTATTATAATGTGAGCCACATGGCCTAGTTAAGGGCAGCAGAAAGGAATGATCATTGATAGTGTGCCCCAAGTAGTGGCATCATCTGTGAGAGAAATAGGGGAACTGGTGAATGTTTCCTATTGGTTCAAATGTTGAGTGCATACCGCCGGGCGCGGTGGCTCACGCTTGTAATCCCAGCACTTTGGGAGGCCAAGGCGGGCGGATCACGAGGTCAGGAGATCGAGACCACGGTGAAACCCCGTCTCTACTACAAATACAAAAAAATTAGTCGGGCGTGGTGGCGAGCACCTGTAGTCCCAGCTACTCGGAGAGGCTGAGGCAGGAGAATGGCGTGAACCCGGGAGGCGGAGCTTGCAGTGAGCCGAGATTGCGCCACTGCACTCCAGCCTGGGCGACAGAGCGAGACTCCGTCTCAAAAAAAAAAAAAAAAAAATGTTGAGTGCATACCTGTGGCATAGTTTCACTGATAGGCGTTGGCAAAGGAGCATGGAGCATAAGGCGCTAGTATTCACAGTAAGCTTTTCAAAAACTTAAGTTTCAAATGCAAATCTAAAGGATGTCTCTGCTCTTCCTAAGCCTTCTGGTAGATAGTACTAGAAATTCCTAAGTGAATGCTTTATAGGATATTTTATTATTGATTATTGATAACAATTGTGGCAAAATATGGTGTTTTTGATAGAAGTATCGAAGAAGTCCATAGAACTAGCATAATTTCTTCTGACCAACCACCTTACTGCAGTATTATTGTGTTGGCTCGGATGCCTCCAGTTTCAGTGATTAGGACTCACAGGCTGCAACAAAGACAGGCCATTCCACAGTGACACCTCTGCCAGGCTTGCTCTCTAATCCAAAATGCAACTGGGCAACTACCTCTGAACATGGGCAGAGTTGTTTGAAAAGGAGACAGAGTGAAGTGTAAAATGTAAGACCTAAAGGAATATGAGAAAGCTACTTCTCACACCAAATTTCTACTGATGAAGATTTGCGGAAGGAAGTAATGGGGGACCCTGAGGGAATATATGTTTATAAATGAAGTAGAGCATTACAATATAAAGGCAGTGGTGGAAGTTCCTGAGGTTGTATTTCCTCCTAAACTGATATAAGTCCTATGCTAAAAGAATGACCTGAGAAAGATGCATTCCTGGGAAACTTCTAATTGAAAGAGATAAGCCATTAGATAGTCATTTGGTAAAGATAAAGGAGTAAAGCCTAGATAAAACCCCAGCTAGATATATAAATGTGAATGTGTCAAGAAACAGCCTAGTTGGTGTGCTTCGTAGATGATAGAGGAAACAGACTCTATTAAAGACTGGCTCAGGTTTAGATGCGGCACCATCTCAAACATGGGCTGTGACCACACATGGCAGGGATCGTGTCAGAAGTAACGTGCACTGCCGATGGGTCATATTTGAGAAGGGGAAACTGGTGATCTGTTTTCCACCAGGATTATAAGGCTGTATCAAGGTAAACAAAAACCTGTGCTTTTAAAAATCAAACTCTTTGCAGAACTAGTTTTCAACTGTGTATTGTTTCCCTTCTGTGCTAATTCATGTAAATAATGAAATAAAATGTCATCATACTCTCCTTGAGAATATCAGGTCAGCAATAAATATATTGGGCTCTGGTTTGAGCACCTTAGAAGCAGAAGTTGGTTTCCTGACTTCACTGCACAAGGCAATGCTTGATCAGTTGCTTTGAGGCTTCAAAGCAGGCTGTGTTTCTAGATCCCTTTCTGGACATTTTTCTTCACTGTTAATGCTTCTTTCATCAACCTTTTAATTATTTTTATCTCTTTAATTACTGCAGGCGAGTTTATACCGAGGTGGCTACAGCCGATTTGCCCCCTACTGAAGTGACGTGAGACCCCTGCAAATGGGACAGCCCCCCAGTTCATGAGGCCTGGCTATTGCAATATTTACTAGTAGAGGAACTCTATAGCAAGATGAAGAGGAAAAACAAACAAACAAAAAAAAACACAAAAAAAGAAAGAATACTTTTTTATACCTCACTATGTTCTTTGAATATGTATTTTTCCTTTAAATTTCTGCCTTTAATTCTTTTGTTCCAAAGATTGTGCATTTTTTTCTTTTTTTTTTTTTAAACTGTGGTAAAAAAAAAAAAAAATAATGCATTTCCATGTCTGTATGTCCGTGCTTAGCTTATTCTATCAATCACGGAAGAGGCAGTCAAGGAGGAAGGAGAGACATTAGGAGCCGATAAATGCATCTGATCAGAAATCAGCAGACAGAATTACCAAAGTGTATCTGGTGCTGAATGGCTGGGGGACAAGCAGAAGTGGAAGAGATCTTTCTGCAACAGGATATTCTTCTAGTCTTCTGAGTTTCTGGTCTTTGACAGGCAATTCTGGTTGGCTGTGGCTGGAATCCACATGCTGATAGATAGGAATTTGTGCTTATAAAGCAGGAGAATTAAAAAGACGCTTTCCTCTCCTCTTCCCTCCTGTCTTCTCCATTCTTTTTACAATCATCTTACACGCACAGCCTGAGACAGTTGGCATAGTTTTTGGAATTATAGTATTGATATTTCCAAACGTGCTCTCAGACTGTGGATAATAAACACCTCATTAGGAAACCGATCTCAGAATGAACTGTGGAGTGTGAAAAAGATCATTTCTTTTGTTCCTGTAACCTAGCATTCCTTCTAGGCTTCTTCTCCTTTAATTGAACCACAGCTTAGCTCATGTATTCTTTTATTAACACCCTGCTCTCATGTCGATAAGATTCAGGAATTTAGGACCCAGGGACAGAAAAACGAATAAGCCAGTGGCCAGATTTCCCCCAGATGTCTTGAGGATTAGAAGTACAAATTGTTCACAGCCATTAAAGAGGGCGAGGAAGAGAAAAGGAATATTAGAAGATCTGGTATTTCTTACTTTTTTCTTGCCTCAGAAAGTACAAAGTTTAAAAAATAGAATAAAGAATCTGCTGGGGAAAGATAGAGTACCAGGTCCTAGGTCAGTAGTCCCTGGAAGTTTTGGTGATGAGGACATGGAAGGGCAGGCAGAGGCACTTTGTACTTGCTCCAAAGCCATAGGAATTTTCATCTTCCAGAGCCTTTATGAGTCACTTCTCTATCCACAGTCCTGAGCCTGTGGCTATCCCGCTGAGCTTCTCACTGTCCTCCAAAACAGCCAGCTGAGCACCCGGACCACTTTGTGTACATTAACACTACAGGACATAAAATGCAGAGGCCCTGAGATTGCTGCCTTCCCATATTGGAAGGAGGGTCTGAAATGGCAAGGGTCTTCTATATCGCCAGAAAGAGTCACGCAGTGAGTCACTGCCATTGCCATCTGGCTGTAATTTTCTATGTTATCAAGGTAGGAGAGAGTGTTTCTCTTCTAGCTGTTAGATAGAACTGATAAAAGCAAGTGTCCTACAGCATTTCCCAGATGAAGGCATTAGGAAATAGAAAAGCATGGTCTTTTTGGCTCCCTGGTCTATTCACATTGGTACTAGGGTGACCTTTCACCCAAGGGACAGCTGCTAAAGGGAGTAATTCAGAGACATGGAGCTTCTGGTTTGTTATGGGTTTGTTTTGGGTTTGTTTTTAACTCCTGCCTCCACACACGTTCTTGACTGATAACTGACTCATGTCCCTGAGTTAAAATGACTGACCTATGACAGCATCAAGCATTCTTTGTAAGCAGAGTGATATATCTGAGAGGGCGTTGACCTGTCATGTAGAATACATATCCTTTCCCCCTTCAGAATCCTGTCTCGCCTCATAACTGGGAGAGAGGCTGTGCCTGAAACTAGGGGCGATGTCAAGGAAGCTAGAGGCCTCGATGCAATTATTGCTGATTCTGGGGAGGAAGACAGAGAATAAGGGGACTCCAACTGCCCAGTCCATTGGCCATTTTTAAGGGTCCCCCCACCCCAAGCCAAAGTTTGGTTTGTTGCTGTTAAGACAATTTTTGTTGTATGTATATAAATATTTTAGTTAGAGGAGCGGGGAATGGGATGCGGGCTTTCACAGTTCTAGGGAATGGGGGCAGGGAGGATTTTGCTTTTGCTTTTGCTTTGAGGGAGAACTTTAGCTGACTAAAAAAACGGAAGTTTGGGGTCATGATCACAAAGGGGCCATTCCCAAAAGATGGCAAGCCACGTACTCAGTGGAGACTAGGCCAAATTCTAAATGGTTGTATCCATAGCAGGGGAGAATAGGAGAATGAGTTTACGAGTTTTTCTCTTCTTTTTTCCTAGAAAGAGGTAAGGATAATGGGAAAGGTAGAGAAGGCATCTCCCACAGACCTTTTAAGAGAGGCAGAATCTTGAGCTTGAGGCACCTTGAGTGCATCTCAGTTCAGCTGGTTCTGGCTGAGGCCTCCAAAGGCAAGCTCTGTGCTTCCCAGTGGTTTCTGCTGCATTTCCAGGGATGGTGTTTAACACCGCTTCCTCCAGCTCTCTTTTCTAAGAAAGAATAAATGGAGTTCTGCTTTTTATGAAAGGGTCTTTGGTTTTCAGTGTCAACACTGAGAATTGGGGCTCTTACAAGCATCTAGATTTCACAGTATCAACCTCCCCGTCACCTTTTGAACTTTGAGACTCCATACAGTCAACTTCACCAGAGGCAGGTTGCTTGAAGCAGCACTGCTTGTCTGTTTCTGACTCTGGTTCTCACCGTATTAAGAAAGAGAGTCAGAGGAGTCTGGCATTTCGTGAGTTTGTTAGAGGATGCTGGCTGATAATTCCAGAAAACTCACTGATGCTAAATCACAGTACATGCATGATTCTTTTTCATGGCCTGTACTTTCTGTGCTCTTGGAAGCTGGGCTCCTTAAAGGAGGCCTCTAGTGAACACCTTTATCTCCATGTCGCTCTTCGAGCCCAGAGAGCTGCCCATAGGCATTTTCCAGAATTCCTTGTGTCACTTAGTTCAATTTCCATTAACTCAGATCAGCCATTGTGATTCACCGTTTGTCAGGCTCTCGGGTTTAACAAAACCTACTATCACCATCATCCTCCAACAGCCACAGTCTGAATTGGGCCAACATTTTTTTTTCTTTGAGAAATGGACTGGGGCACAACTGTTAGTCTGAGGGGAGCTAGTGGAAATCTAGACAATAGAAGTCATCGATAGCAGCTTTTCCTCAAATGTGTGACTCCTCAGGGGCTGAACTGCTCTTAGCTTAGAATTCTGCTTTACTAGAGATCTAGCAGATAAGTGGGTTAATCACTACCACCCTGTAACTAGTTATATAGCTTCCAGACATGAGGGAGACACCAAACAGGGATGGAAGCAACCCCAAGGATATGCAAGAAGGGCATGATGAACCCCCTTCCCTCTGGCAGGAGAACAAGGCCAACCAAGGGACAGACTGGAAAGCACTTAGATGTTTAAGGAGGGGAACGGGGAAACTGACGGGTCCTCCCCTTTTGCTAAGTTCAGCCAGTTCTCTGCTGCTTGCAATCCCCTAGCACAGTAACATTTGCAGAATTGCAGATTTTTCCCCCAGATACTAGGAGGAAAGGGACTTTGGGGGGTGGGGAAGGGGTCGTGGTGTTTTAAAAGCATAAGTTACCTGTTTGCACTGTTTTAAGATAGGAAAAAAATAGTGGGCAAGGTGAACGTCGGACGTAAATTTGTGTGTTTTTATTTTGTCATGCTCTTGAAAATGTTTGACCATTTGTAGTATACACAGTGAAACTTGATTCTCCCTGTTGCATAAAACACTATATTTTTTTGGAAATGTTACTGTCCAAAAGCCTCTTCCCTCCCTTTCCTTTTCCTGTGTACTTCCTTCATACTTGCTTTACTGATCAGCCAGGCAATAGCCATCCAAGAGCTAGAGCATGAAACAGGGCCCCTTCCAAGTAGGCTCTGGGTGTCCTAAGCCAGTGTGTGCCCTCTGGTTTAGTGAGTGTAACAGAGTCCCTGGCACCTTTCTTTGCAAATAAGGCTTACAGACCAGACCGCAGCAAGTTATCAAATTCCTCAATCAGATGCACTAGGAGTGAGGAGCCCAGGGATGGAGGGGGTTCCTGAAGTATTGCAGTTGGCTGTAGTAGCTGAGTTCTTTTCCATGTTACCGAAACTGTAGCCAGTTACAGTTTACTCAGGAAAACGGTAGATCAATTCAGCCATGGTAGTGCTGGTTGGCAGAGATTGGTAACGGAGAGAACTGCTCATCAGCCAAAACTCAAGCCTTGCCTTTTAGGAGGCCACCAGCAGAGGGACTTGGTCCTCCTTGTCTGGTACTTGTGTACATGCCGGTGACCTGAGGACTCCACTCACACTGGCGAGCAAAAAGGGAACGGTGATTCTCTTTTCTCTCCCCACCCCCTGCCCTTTGTTACCAACACCAGTTTCCCAGGGGGTACATGAGTTTTTGAATTTTTAAAAAATATGTTTTGGTTTGGTTTTTCCGGGGACTGATAAGTGCTTTAAGCAATGTCCATACCCCGTCAAGACTCCCAGCTTAGTCATTTTCTTGTATTTTTCTGTTCACAGTATTTGTGTGTGTGCTTGTTTTGGCAGCTCATTTTGGCTGTATTATATATCGAGTGATGAATTGATTCTCTTTTTTCCCTAAGGGATATGAATTGTTTTTCTTGTGTTATATTCTGCTTGTGAATAGCTGGAGCAAACCTGGGGCTGACACACGTAAGCTAGGGCTGCAAAGCGAGAAGAGAGCTGGTGGAGTGTACTTGTCCCTGACAGGCTGACCTACCTGAGTCTCTGAGCTTTCCAGTCCAAATCTTTGCAAGGCTCAAAATGCCACAGAACCTCTCCTCTTCTCCCCACTCCCCATGGCAGGGACCGGACCATCCCTACATGCAACATGCTGTTCCTCCAGCCCCTCCCATTGCCATGGCAAAACAGGTACCTTTGGGGCATGGGGGCATTACATGGGATGCTTATGTAATCGACCACCTAGCCTTCTCTCTCCCCTCCCGTCCTCCCCCAGAATCACTTCCTAGGACACCCGAGCTGCTTGCCCAGGGTCCTGTTTCCCTGCTAACTCCAGAGAAGCATCCCAGGGCTTTGTGACAGTCTCTAATTCCCTTCCCTTCTCGTTAAGAATCATATTGTATAGTAGCTTTCAGACCATACAGTATTCATTGGGTTACTCCTATTATTATCAAGTAGCTGGAATTGTGAAGGTCGGAGTAGTTAGATCTTTAGCTTTTATTCCTTATTTTTTTGTATTACTCTCCATGTGTATAAATTATTGATCATGTTGCTGGCTTTTATAAACTCTAAGCGAAGGAGGAGCCCTGCCTCTGCCTTTGCACATGGTAATGAAGCACTGTTTTTAAATAAAAGAGAGAAACACCATTCTTTGGCCTGTGTGTATTAATCCTCGTTCCCTGTTGCCTCTGCCTGAGGCTCCAAAGATACAACTTGGATTTGACTTTTTAAGCGGGGGGGTGGGGGGCGGGGGGAACAAGAAGGAAAAGTGCCAGGCGTTCTAAGGTGAGACATTCTAAATGGTGATGATAAGCCAGAAGGTAAACGAGGCCAGCAAGTGGGCCCATGTCAGCTGCTCTTAGCTTCCCCAGCTGCTGAACTCCAGTCTGTCCAAAAGCTGCTTCTGAGATCTTTCGGCTTCACTTCTTCCCCATCCACCCTCCCCTAGATTCAACTCCTGCCTTTACTGTACCACAGACACTGTCCTTGCCAGGGGCTGTGGCCCCACTTGACCTTATCAAAGTGTTATTTCCCTGCCTTGCCTCCTCTGTCCCTGCTGCCCCTGGCTCTCCGGCTGCCCCCCAGGCTCCCTCACTTTTTGTTCAACCGTAGAAAATATGTCCTGCCTAGCCCTTTCCTTCCTGTTTCTTTTCTTTTTTTTCCCCTTAAGACAGGGTCTCACTCTGTCGCCCAGGCTGGAGTGCAGTGGTGTGATCAAGGCTCACTGTAGCCTCAAACTCCTGGGCTCAAGTGATCCTCCCACCTCAGCCTCCTGAGAAGCTGGAACTACAGGTGCACGCCACCACACCCGGCAAAATTTTTTGTAGAGATGGGGCTTCACTGTGTTGCCCAGGCTGGTCTCGAACTCCTGGCCTCAAGTGATCCTCCCACCTCAGCCTCCCAAAGTGCTGGCATTACAGGCGTGAGCCGCCACGCCTGGCCTCTTTTCTTTCTCACCTGTGCTGAAACCCATCCCTTGCTGCGTTTGTTTTGTTTCTCAGCCAATAATTCCTAAATCTCTGAAATTCTCCATAATCCATAAATCTCTAACTCCCTTCACTTCACCATATGAGATCATCATGCTTCCTATTTCACAGAGAATATGGAGGTTGTCAGACACAATCTCCCTGAATGAATTCTCACTACCAGGTCTACAAGCCTACTTGAATTCCACACAGGGTGTCTTTCCCCTTCTCTCTCGCTCTATTAGAGGCATTCTTCACATCACTGTGAACCCCACACCTGTGCTCTGCCTCCCAGCCTTTCCCACCTTCTCGGTGCTTTGCTTCAGTTTCCTCCCTTGCCTGGTTTGCCTCTTCCTCTCAATAGTCCCTTTGGTAGTTAAGCGTGCTTAGATCTTAAAAAGTTAAAAAAAAAAATTGGAAAATCTCAAGCTATTCATTGAACTTTTTTTCTTTCTTTTTTTTTTTTTTTTTTTTTTTTTGAGACAGGGTCTCACTCTATCGCCCAGGCTGCAGTGCAGTGATGCTATCTCGACTCACTGCACCCTCTGCCTCCCAGGTTCAAGCAATTCTCTTTCGTCAGCCTCGTGAGTAGCTGGGATTATAGGCACGCACCACCAACCCGGCTAATTTTTGTATTTTTGGTAGAGACGGAGTTTCACCATGTTGGCCAGGCTGGTCTCAAACTCTTGACCTCAAAGATTCACCCGCCTTGGCCTCCCAAAGTGCTAGAATTATAGGCGTGAGCCACCACACCTGGCCCTAAGTTGTTTCTTTCATGGCAAACTTCTGGAATAAGTTTCTACCGGCTGACTCCAATTACTTGATCTTCACTCTGTGGCTGCCTGCCTTCTGCCTCCACTACCTGGAAGCAGCCCCTGAGGATGACAGTTAACGGATGCTCCTCTGTCCACTTGCTTGACTGCTGAGTGTTCCCAAGGCTGCTTCCCTTGTGTGTTGGACTGTGACAGGCCAAAGTGGGTGAGTACCTCACCACCACCACCCACTCCAAGCTGGCATGTCCTTGCCCGGCCTCGTCTTATCTCCTAAACTGGTCTCCTTGCCTCCACCTTTTCTCCGACAGCACTCCATGGCTGAAGTTTGTTCTCTCAACAGCCTGTTCAAATCGGATTGTGACATGCTTTTGTGCAAACTTCTTTGGCTTCCCATCCCGTAGCCAGTTCGAGGTCCTTATTTTGGTCTACAAGGCCCTGTACAATGTGCTCCCCTGGTAGTTTATTTGGTGTCTGTCTTTCTGTACTAAAATGCAGGCACCTGGAGGTCAAAGACTTTGTTCTGTTGGCTGCTGATCCGTTTGCCTGGTGCTTTGTAAGCATTCAGTACCTATTTGTTGAATTACTGCTTTCCATTTTGGATGTAAATGATGCAGTTTTCAGCCCTGCCTTCCTCCACATTGCCACCCCTAGTAACAACAGTGGACAAGTGTGCAGAGCGCTGTTGGTGGCACTTGCCCATTTTCACTCCTTTCATCTTCCCAGCAGCTCTGTGAGGCGGGTGCCCCCTGAGGCACTTCTCTCTGCAGCTTTCCTGCCTTCTTGCTGGGCTTGACAAGCATGCAAAGCCTGGATTGCCCCTTCCCCAGGCCATTTCTGGGGGTTGTGTTTGCAGCAAGGAAACTTGTATCCCCTCAGGGTAAAGAGCAAGCTTGCTTACTACCTGTTATAAAAGAGGTGGATCCCCTAAGCTCAGTGCTCCTCAGCTGCAGTGCAAACCTACTACCTGCACTACATCTATCCAGGCCTGTGGGACTCGGGGGCTCATGGAACTGTTCCATGTGCTGCTGCTCATGCTGCTTGCTGCACTGTGAGTAATAAAGTCCTTTGCCTTTCACCGAGTCTTGTGTCTTCCACCAATATCCATGAAACAATAACAGGCTAATGCATCAGCTTCTAAGGAGGGAGAAATCAAAGCCCATACCTGACAGTATTGTTATTCCTCTGTTAAAAGATGAAGCTGGAAGCATAGAGAGATTAAATAACTTTCCCAAAGTCACATAAGTAGGAAGTTGCAGAACCAGGATCCAAACCCAGGCAGTTGCTCCCAAGTCTATGCCCTTAACCTCTGACTGCTAGTGTTTGTAAGTACTGCTCTTGCAGAAACCCCACAGAAATCAGAGCCAGCCCTGCACTCATGTCTCTGG
This sequence comes from Symphalangus syndactylus, assembly GCF_028878055.3. Taxonomy (NCBI): domain Eukaryota; kingdom Metazoa; phylum Chordata; class Mammalia; order Primates; family Hylobatidae; genus Symphalangus; species Symphalangus syndactylus. The sequence goes on along the minus strand of NC_072440.2, from coordinate 72,714,145 downwards.
CTGCCTCTCTGCCTCTTCTAGGCTCCTCTTCCTCTAGCTCTTTTTTAAATCGTGTTATTCCTCTAGGGCTCAGTTGTAGGCCACCTTCTTCCCATACTCCACTGAAAAGATCACTGTTCAGACCAATTTCTGCCTGTAAGCTAATGACTCTTAAATCCAAACTGGAGTTCATAAAGCTTTCCTAGAGTCTAGACTCACATCCAGCTGCAGCCCCACAGGCTTCTAAAATTCAATGTGCTTGAAATAAACCCTCTTTCTATTCAAAACCTATGCTCCTGTCTCTAGTGCATTTGAGCTGATAACAAAATACCATAAGCAGAGTAATTTTTAAATAACAGAAGTTGGCTGGGCACAGTGGCTCACGCCTGTAATCCCAGCACTTTGGGAGGCCAAGGGGGGTGGATCTCCTGATGTCAGGAGTTCGAGACCAGCCGGGCCAACATAGTGAAACCCTGTCTCTACTAAAAATACAAAAATTAGCTGGGCATGATGGCAGGCACCTGTAATCCCAGCTACTCGGGAGGCTGAGGCAGGAGAATCGCTTGAACCTGGGAGGCAGAGGTTGCAGCGAGCGGTGATTGGGCCATTGCACTCCAGCCTGGGCAACAAGAGCAAAACTCCCATCTCAAAAAAAATTTAAAAATAACATAAGTTTATTTCTCACAGTTCCAGAGGCTGGGAAGTCCAAGGTCAAGGCTCCAGCAGATTCTATGACTGGTGCGGGCCCCTTTCCTGGTTTAGAGCTCCTTCTCACTATTCATCCAATGGTGGAAGAGGCTAGCTAGCTCTGTGGGGCCTCTTATAAGGGCACTAATCCCATTCATGAGGGCACCACCCTGATGATCTAATCACCTCCTGAAAGGCCCCATCTCCTAACACCATCACATTGGGGGTTACGGTATCAACATAGGAATCGGATGTGGGGGAGACAAAAAAATCACACCAAGCAGTTCCCCAGGTCAATAAGTTGGACAACAGTTGGCAATAACCATGTTAAAACCCTAAGGAGGAAAGAGAAAATGATGTAAAGAAAAATATTTTGCTAAAGGGGGGTGTGTTCCTACTTTCGTCTTGGGTGGCTGCCGGTCCTCAGTGAGGACTTCTCTCCGCTTGCAAACAGTCAGCAAGTCGAGCTGATTCCTTGGTCTCCACCCGTAGTCCTCAGGTGTAGCATGTGGCTGGCTGACCTTTTATCAGGCAGTGAGAGGTGCTGACCTCTGGACCAACTAGACAGACAGCATCCAAAGACAAGTCATCTTTGTCTAGCACATAGTAGATGCTTTATACATTTGATTTTTTTGGCTCAAACCCCTTCCGCTTACATAATTCTTCCTGTTTTGACAGGCTTTAGCAATGATGCTTTTCTCTGACTCAAGCTTAGCCCCAGTCCGCAGCTTCCATTCATCACATGAACATTGATTGGTAACGTGCAGCCATATATTGGTGCCATTTGGAAACAAAGCCTGGAGAAACTGGATTTTCTCTTAGGTAATTAGTACATGTCTCTTCCCACCACCAGACTGAGCTTCCAGAGGGTAAAGGACCAGATTAATCACGTCCAGCTTCCTAACGCCTCACTGAGGCACCTGCTGTAGCTCCCATCATATAAACCATACTGACGGTTCCACGAAGAGACACAGATTCAAACTCCCAGCCAGGAATACGACAAGCACAGGCAGAGTGTCTGAGAATGAAACTGCACATAGTTCTCTGAGACTTTATTTAAAACACAAGATGAATTTACAAAAAGTTTAAGATAAGTCAAAAGGTGGCCCTGGCCTCAGGCTTCCACTTCTGTTCGTCTGTTGAGGACAAGGAGTGCTCAGAGAGTAGCCTCCCCTCCGTGCTCCCAAGTGGCCAGTGGCCCCTGCGATGGCAACCAATGATGCAGTTTTTTTGTTTGTTTGTTTGTTTGTTTGAAAAGAAAACTGGATTTCAAGGAGCAGCAGCCAAGTGTTTCTCCCTGAGCCATAGGAAACTGTGTGGTCTCAGTCAAATCTCTGCCCATCTGCCCCACAGCTTCCCCTCTGTAGGATGTCAGGATAGATAAGCTATTCTGGCCAGGCATGGTGGCTCATGCCTGTAACCCCAGCACTTTGGGAGGCCGAGGTGGGTGGCTCATCTGAGGTCAGAGTTCGAGACCAGCCTGGTCAACATGGTAAAACCCCATCTCTACTAAAAACACAAAAATTAGCCGGGCATGATGCCACGCGCCTGTAACCCCAGCTACTCAGGAGGCTGAGGCAGGAGAATCGCTTGAACCCAGGAGGTGGAAGTTGCTGTGAGCTGAGATCGTGCCACTGCACTCCAGTCTGGGTGACAAAGTGAGACTCTGTCTCAAAAAAAAAAAAAAAACTATTCTGTGGGGCCCCTCCCAAGGTGGAAGTGCTGACTCTGTATTGTTGATAACAGAACTTGTCTCTCCAGGTGGAAATCAAGCCTAAACAAATGCTCAGTCCCAGGCATGGGGCTGACCCTATCGTGCACTCCCACCCGAGCGCTCCGCCTTCCCCTGGGAGATCGTAAAATGCCTGTGCATTCACTAAGTCCCGTCAGAAGCTGTACAGGAGCAATTGTGACCAAGTGGCCACAAAAGCTGGCACCACACAGCAGCATATCGGGAAAATGGTGCCTCCGTTTTGGAGACTACCCAACCCAGTTCTAGGCCAAATATTGGAGGTTCTCAACCAAAGGAGCAAATCAGAGCACTATTTACACACCCAGGCTGCAGACCCGCAGGCTCCAACTCATTCGGTCCAAGTGGGGTCTGAGCATCTGAATTTTGTGAAGAGGCCAAAGATAATCTTAATGTGAACGCTGGCTGGAATCCGCCACTACAGGATTTTGGATCCTGCCATCTTCTCAAAGGGTGCTGAGAGACAGAGAACAGAAGAGCTCTTTTTATTTGTTTGTTTTGTTTTGAGGTGGAGTTTTGCTCTTGTTGCCCAGGCTGAAGTGTAATGGTGCGATCTCAGCTTACTGCCACCTCTGCCTCCTGGGTTCAAGTGATTCTCCTGCCTCAGCCTCCCAAGTAGCTGGGATTACAGGTGTGAGCCACCACGCCTGCTAGTATTGTATTTTTTTTTTCTTTTAACTCGGAGTTTCATCACGTTGATCGGGCTGGTTTCAAACTCCTGACCTCAAGTGATCCACCCACCTCGGCCTCCCAAAGTGCTGAGATTACTTACAGGCGTGAGCTACTGCACCGGGCCGAAAAGCTCATTTTTAAAAAGGCTGGGATTGATGTCTCTATGAAGGTTCATCAGTGGTAACCAATGTTACCACATGGTGCTAGATGATGATGGCCTAGGGTGAGGGGAGAGGGTGTGGGGGAGCTCTCTGTGCTTTCCACTCAAATTCACTCTAAAAAATAAAGTCTATTAATGTTAAAGCCTATTAATTTAAATGCAGGGAAGAGGCAGCCAGGGTATGAGGGAGTCAGTGGAAATATTCAAGGATTGTGGTTCTGTGCCTCTCAGCCAGATCAGTCTTCCTAAACACCTTTGTTCTCACATGAGCTCCTGCTCCATCTCCGTGGACAGCTTGTGTTGTCTGTGGGCAAAATTCTAAACTCCTTAGCCTGGCATTGAAGGCACCTCCCAGTCCTGGCCTCAAACCATCTTTCAGGCTTAGAATCAGTAATGAGGAGTCCAAGCTGAAAGGGACCTCAAAGACCATCCCCATGAGATTGTAAGTCCCACAAGGGCGGGGGCCTTCCTTGTCTGTTCACCGCAAGGACCTAGGACATGACCAGGGTCTGCAAGGGCAGGCACCTACACCCGGATCTGGCTCAAGGTAGGAGTGCATGCCCTGGCCCAGCCACCAGCCATTGAACTCCCCCCCTCACCGTTTCTTTCTTTCTTTTCTTTCTTTTTTTTTTTCTGAGATGGAGTCTCACTCTGTCACCCAAGCTGGAGTGCAGCGGCACGATCTTGGCTCACTGCAACCTCTGCCTCCCAGATTCAAGTGATTCTCCTGGCTCAGCCTCCTGGGTAGCTGAAATTACAAGCATGTGCCACCACGCCTGGTTAGTTTTTGTATTTTTAGTAGAGATGGGATTTCACCATGTTGGCCAGGCTGGTCTCAAACTCCTGACCTTAAGTGATCTGCCCGCCTCAGCTCCCAAAGCGCTGGGATTATAGGCGTGAGCCACCATGCCTGACCAGAAATCTCCTTTTTTTTCCCTCCCACACAGCCTATCCTTCCACCTCCTTTTCCCTCAAGACCATTTCTCTGAACATTTCCGACATACTCCAGCCCCCATCATCTCACTTGCCTCTGAGCTCTCTGCAGCATGACTTTATTCTTGCCATACTTGGCTTCGTGCTGTGTTATTTTGAATTCTTTGAGGCCAGGCCTCTTTTGTATTCAGCTCTCTGTCTCCAGTACCAGAGCCTTGGAGCTGCCACGCATCCCTCAATGTCTGTGGCACCTGCCAGGCCAGCTGTGGGCATCAGAACTAGGATTGATCTGAGTAGAGCCTTCATGTGGTTCTTTTTTTTTTTTTTTTTTTCTTGAGACGGAGGCTCACTCTGTCACCAGGCTGGAGTGCAGCGGCACCATCTCGGCTCACTGCAACCTCTGCCTCCTGGGTTCAAGCAATTCTCCTGCCTCAGCCTCCCAAGTAGCTGGGATTACAGGCATGTGCCACCACACCCAGCTAATTTTTGTATTTTTAGTAGGTACAGGGTTTCATGATGTTGGTCAGGCCGGTCTCAATCTCCTGACCTTGTGATCTGCCCCCCTCCGCCTCCCAAAGTGTTGGGATTGCAGGCGTGAGCCACCGCGCCTGGCCGTCCTCAGGTGGTTTTTACCACACCCCAGCGTAACTGTAGATATGCTCGCTCCACAGAAGACAGCTGATTAACCCAGAAAAGGCGAGGGATGTGCCTGAGAAAGAGGCTCTAGAGGGTCTGCTCCTCTGCGCTGAGAAAGCCTTATTCTTTCAGGATGTAAAGCGTGGGCTCCGGATCCCAGCTGTCTAAACTTGAAATCTGGCTCTGCCACTTCCTGGATGTGTGCCTTTGCAGGAGTTGCTTAGCGTGCCTCAGCGTTTCCATCTGTCAAATAGAAATGGTATTAGTCTCTACTTGAGAGGGTTGATGTAAGGATTTTAAAAGTTCACATATGGGCTGGGCGCGGTGGCTCACGCCTATAATCCCAGCACTCTGGGAGGCTGAGGCGGGTGGATCACCTGAGGTCAGGAGTTCAAGACCAGCCTGGCCAACATGGTGAAACCCTGTCTCTACTAAAAATATAAAAAAAATTAGCCAGGCGTGGTGGCAAATGCCTGTAATCCCAGCTACTCAGGAGGCTGAGTCAGGAGAAGCACTCCAACCCGAGAGGCAGAGGTTGCAGTGAGCCAGGAACACGCCACTGCACTCCAGCCTGGGCTACAAGAGTGAAACTCTGTCTCAGACAAAAAAAAAAAAAAAAGTTCATATATGTAAAATGCTTAGAAATACATGGCACATAGTATTCACTCAATAAATGTCTCATTATTGTTATTATTAATCGTGTGATCTGCTGCAGGGATGAGCCAAGCGCTCTGGACAACCGTCCTAGGTTCCAAAGACAGGATAATGACATGGGTTCTGAGACTTAAGTCCCAACATCCCCTTGACCTCTCAGTTCTAATTGGTCAGGTCGTATCTTCCCTGCTGAATTGTTTGCTTCTTGTGTCCTCAGGAAACTGAGGCACAGAATGGTCATAGAGCGAGGCCTCAAACCCCAGCAAGAACCCGGGCAGCTTTGCTGGGGTCGTGCCTCTAGGCCCTGCATGGATCCTGGCACCCAGTGGTCATGCGGGCTCTGTGAGTCTTTCTTCACTGAGTGGAGGCCCTTCCACTCCTTCCCCCAGTCTTATTCTCTTCATCTGTTCATGCACTCAAGGTTGTGGAATTGTAGAGTTGGGCACAAGCCTTGACGTTCAAATAGTTCAAGCCTCTATTTGACCAATACAGGAGCAAAGGGCCCAGAGAGGCTAAACACAAGAGCATACGGCCAGTTATTGGCAGGAGTGGGGGCTAAGGAGCCTCCCCTTTTCCAAATGTTGCCTTGCCTTGCTGGTGTTTGACAGTGTTTGCCTGATAGAATAAACAGGAGCATAAAATGGTTTTTCCAGCGGAATGGTAAGTGCTCTGAGGTTGGGGTCTTCTGTGCTAGCTCGGGGTTCCTGCTCCAGGGTTCTCTTCATCCAGAGCAGTCAGTAAATGCTTCCCGAGTCTCCTGTCGTGCTTTCTGGAAGCACAGCATTGGCTGAACATCTGTCAGGTACCGGGGGTGACCGTAGGTGCCTTCGCATACGAGATCTCATTTAATTTTCACTTAAAAATGAAACTGAGTTCTTCATAAGAACTCCTCATTCTCGTCTCCATTTTGTGAGAAAGTCAAAACGGTGGCAAGAGGAGACTTGCACAGTTTCACACGGGCGGAGTGTTTTCTGAGCCTGGATCCGCGGGTCTTGCACAGTTTCACACGGGCGGCATGTTTTCTGAGCCTGGATCTGCGGGTCTTGCACAGTTTCACACGGGCGGCGTGTTTTCTGAGCCTGGCTCCGCGGGTCTTGCACAGTTTCACACGGGCGGCGTGTTTTCTGAGCCTGGATCCGTGGGTCTTGCACAGTTTCACACGGGCGGAGTGTTTTCTGAGCCTGGATCCACGGGTAAGCCGATGAGTAGTACAGAGAGAACCGGTCTGCGGGCGGAGAAAGAGGCCAGGTGGAAAATGAGGCAGTGAGCTCTGTGGGGGAGGGACAGGGTAGACTGCCCAGTGCCAGGCCTCTCTTGAGGTCAGCACTGAACCTACCTCCAACCTTTCACCTTACTTGCTTGAGGGCTGCCTGGCCCTGTGATGGAAAGGAGGCAAGTGTGCAAAGTGCTCTCACAGAAACACCATCGCCCCCTGGTTCCTTACAGGTTCGGAAATTGGTTTCCCGGCTCACAGATGGCAATTTCTCATTTTGAAAGCCAGAATTCTAGATACTCAAAAGTTGCTTGTCTTGAATCCTCTGGACCAAGGGTCAACCCGCTGTTTCTGAGTGTCACCAGATCGCAAATATTTTAGGTTGCACAGGCCTTTCGGTCTCTGTCACAGCTTCTCAACTTGGCCACTGTAGCACAAGAGCAGCTGCAGACAATCAGTGAAGGACCTGGTAATCTTCCAATGAAATTTTAAGAAACAGGTGGTAGGCCTGGTTTGGCCCACGCACTGCCGACCCTTGTCTTACACAAATCTGGGAGAGTTTGGATCAATGCTTGTGAAAAATCCCTGCCAAGTGCAGACTGAATGTAACTATTAATTTTGATGTGTGTGTGTGGAAAATATTAATCTCCAAATCATTTTAAGAGTAAGTGTTGCCAGCATTGGCGACACTTGCTCAGGCTCAAACTTAAAATTTCTGCCTTAGGCCTATAAGCACAGGCAGGTATGAATTTCGGCCCTCCCATGCTTTAGTGGTGTGACCTCAGGATAACCAAGGCAGTGCAGGGTAATGGTTAAGAGCAAGGAACCAAGAGTTGGAGGGTTCTGACTCAGATCTGCCACCTGCTGGGTGGATGACCTTGAGCAACTTACTAATACTTAACAGCTCTGCACCCTAGAGTCCTTGTCTATAAACTTCAGACAATAAATGTTCCTACTGTAGAAGGGTTTTGCAAGGACAAGATAAGACAGGACGTGTAGAGTACTCAGCACGGTGTCTAGAAATTGCTAAGTTTTCCATAACGATTTGCCATTTGTCATTTGGTAAAGTTGGGAAAGCACTTAGCAGAGTTCCTAGTGCATAGCAAACTTTCAGTGAATATTTCTTCTTCCCTTTTTGTGGAGGAGGGGAACAGGGATCAAGGAATTTCTGGGCAGGCTGGAGTGCAGTGGTGCAATCTCAGCTCACTGCAGCCTGAACCTCCTAGGCTCAAGCGATCCTCCTACCTCAGCCTCCTGAGTAGCTGGGACCACAGGCAAGCACCACCACACCTGGCTAATTTTTGTATTTTTAAAAGAGATAGGCTTTCACTGTGTTTGAGACCAGCTGGGCAACTCCTGAGCTCAAGCGATCCTTCCGCCTCGGCCTCCCAAAGTGTTGGGATTATAGGCATGAGCCACTGCGCCCTGCCTGAAATGAATCTTGTGGCTGGTAGGGGATACAGCAGGAGTTTCCCCAGGAGGGTATTCTTAACACATCCACACTGAGCTCCTGTGTGTGTGAAAAGGAGAACTTACCTACAGAATGTCGTATATCAGATTTTATTGGTACGTTGCCATGTATCTCTAAAAACCATGTTGCAGAGGCTGCTTGGGAAGTGGGATGGAGCTGGGATGGTACCGTCAGGATGTCAGGTCTGGAGACAGGGTTCCAGTGCAGGCTGCATCCAACACGGGCACTGGGAGCTGAAAGGGTGGGGGACATTCCCCGGGAGTTTCCTCCACCATCTCTTCCTTATTGGATCATCCCCATCAGCACAGAACCGTACTAGCATTTCTTCCATCTTGAATTCTTTTTCCTTTTCTGACCTCACTTCTTCCTCCAGCAAAACCCCTCCAAAACATTGCTTGTACTTTCTGCTTTTTTTTTTTTTTTTTTTTTGAGACAGAGTCTCACTCTGTGCCCCAGGCTGGAGTGCAGTGGCACAATCTTGGCTCACTGCAACCTCCACCTCTTGGGTTCAAGGGATTCTCCTGCCTCAGCCTCCCAAGTAGCTGGGATTACAGGCGCCTGCCACCACACTTGGTTAATTTTTGTATTTTTAGTAGAAACAGCGTTTCACCATGTTGGCCAGGCTGGTCTCGAACTCCCGACCTCAAATTATCTGCCCACCTCGGCCTCCCAAAGTGCTGGGATTACAGGCGTGAGCCACCGCGCCCAGCCTCTTTCTGCCTTCTTTTAAAACTTCTCCATTCAGGCTTTTTGTCCTCAGCCACTTCACCATAACCACTCTCATCAAGGCCACCAGTGGTCTTCGTGTTGCTAAATCAGATCGATTCTCCTGTCCTTGGCCTGTCAGCAGCACTGGTCCGGTGTATACCTTCTACACTTTGAGTCTTTCCTCACTTGGTCTCCTGGACACCCACTCCTGGTGCCCCTCCTCCCTCCGTGGCTGCTTCCGCCTCAGTCTCCTTTGAGGGTTCCCCCGCTCTCCACATTCTCTTCAAGCTAGGGGTGCCCAGGGGCTGGCCTTCGACATATATCTCAAACCCGTGTTCACTCTTTTGATAATCTTACCCACTCTTACGGTTTTAGATACCATCTATTTACAAATTTGTATCTCCAACTAATTTGTTGTTGGAGACCCCACATCTTGAATCGGATGCATGGATCTCATCACCTACTCAGCACCTCCCCTCGCATGTGTCTTTGGGCATCACAGACGTGACACGTCCACCCTGAGCACCTTGCTCTCACCCCACCCCCGCTCCCACCTGTCCATTTCAGGTGCCAACAGCTCCATCCCACCAGTTGCGCAGGCCACAAGCCCGCGTTATCCTGGCTCTTCTTTCCCTCACGCCACAGGTCCAGTCCATGAACAAATCCTGCGGGCTTTTCCTTCAGAACACATCCAAAATCTGACCACGTCTCACCACCTCTGTTGCCACCACACTGGTTCAGGCCACCATCCTCTCTCCCGAGGGTCGTTTCCAACATTTGCTAACAGATATCTCTGGCATCGCCTTGCCCCGCGGTCTCCTCTCAACACAACAGCCAGAGCGGTCCTCCTAAAACCTAAGCCATTAGGTAACTCCTCTGCCTGAAATCACCCATGTGTCCCCGCCTCACTCAGAGTACAAGCCCAAATCCTTACTGTAGCTCTAAGACCCTGCACCTTTTGGCCTCAAGCTCCCTCTGCAGCCTCCTCTCCTACCCTCCCTTCGAATTCCCCCGCCTCCCTCTGCTCCCGGCACCGCACCCCACCTGCGGCCCCCCGAACGTCCCAAGCAGGTGTTTGCCCTTGCTGCTCCCTCCGTCTGGAATGCTCTTCTCCCAGATACCTTCATGGGTATTCTCCCAGACACCCTCACCTCCTTCATGTCTTTGCTGAGAGATCAGCCTCTCAGAGAGGCGTGCCCCGAGGATCCTATTTCAAACTGTGCTCCTGCCCCATCCTACACGCTGTATAACTCCTTCCCAAACTGATTTTTCTCCCCAACACTCATTACTTTATAATACACTGTAACACTGATTTACTGTATTTCTCTTCCGTGTTCCCCTACCTCCGCCTTGAGAATGAAAACTTCGTGAAGGCAGGATTCGTTTTGTTTACTGCTTTTCCCCAGTGCCTAGAACAATGCCTTTTTGGTTTTGGATGGATGGATGGGTGGATGGACAGATGGGCTGGAGGCTCCCTACGCTTTCCAGCCATTGCTAACAACCATGGGGTGGTCTTCCGTGGAAACAGCCATTCTTCCACTGTTGCCTTGTTCCGTGATGAGAAGGAGTCTGCACGCACTCAAGCAACTTACAAAGCTATTAATACATGAAGACCCGCTGACTATGAGTTTGTCCTCTTTGGTTGTTGTTTCGAGACAACTCTGTCGCCCAGGCTGGACTGCAGTGGCGCGATCTCAGCTCGCTGCACTGAGTTGGAACATTAAAATGTTCCAACACTAGGGAACTGGTTACATACAAAATATTCATCCACTTGATAAAACACTATGTAGCTGTCAGAAATGATGCTCACTCAATGACTGGGTTAACGTGGAAAATGTTGATTGTATTATTAGGTGGAAAAGGACTTTCTTACCTTTTACCTAAGGGGAAACACATCTCTCAAACTTGTGTGTAGGAAAACAAAACCCCTTAAAGGAATACAGCAAGGTCACAATGCGGCTATTTATTTAGAGGTAAATTTGGTGATTCCTCTGCCTCCCGGGTTCAGGCAATTCTCCTGCCTCAGCCTCCCGAGTAGCTGGGACTATGGATGCCCGCCACCATGCCCAGCTAATTTTTTGTATTTTTAGTAGAGACAGTGTTCCACCGTGTTAGCCAGGATGGTCTCAATCTCCTGACCACGTGATCCGCTCGCCTCAGACTCCCAAAGTGCTGGGATTACAGGCGTGAGCCACCGCGCCCGGCCTCTTTTTTTTTTTTTTTTTTTTTTTTGAGATGGAGTCTCCCTCTGTTGCCAGGTTGGAGTGCAGTGGCATGATCTCAGCTCACTGCAACCTCTACCTCCTGGGTTTAAGCGATTCTCCTGCCTCAGCCTCGCGAGTAGCTGGGACTACAGGCGCCCCCTACCACGCCCAGCCAATTTTTTGTATTTTTAGCAGAGATGGAGTTTCACCATGTTGGCCAGGCTGGTCTCAATCTCCTGATCTCGTGATCTGCCCACCTTGACTTCCCAAAGTGCTGGGATTACAGACGTGAGCCACCGCGCCCGGCCAAGTTTGTCCTCTTTTTAAACATTTTATTTCAGATTTGATGTAAATATTTATTATCTATATTCTATTTTATAAAACAGTAATGTGCATAACTGAAAACTTGAAAAACACAGAAAGGCAGAAAGAAGAGGGGAAGGAATCATCAAATTTACCTCTAAATAAATAGCCGCATTGTGACCTTACTGTATTCCTTTGAGGGGTTTTGTTTTCCTACACACAAGTTTGAGAGATGTGTTTCCCCTTAGGTAAAAGGTAAGAAAGTCCTTTTCCACCTAATAATACAATCAACGTTTTCCAAGTTAACCCAGTCATTGAGTGAGCATCATTTCTGACAGCTACATAGTGTTTTATCAAGTGGATGAATATTTCATATGTAACCAGTTCCCTAGTGTTGGAACATTTTAATGGCTCCACATTTTTCATGATTATAAATTATGCTACAGTAAAGGGATGATTTTCTCTCAATAACAGCTTTTCTCAAATCATTAACTTGTCATTGCAGGGCCCTGGAAATGGAGAATGGATCTTAGCTTGAGCAACAGTCTCCACGCAAAGGTGTTGACTGCAGAGTCATGACAGATGACAGGAGGGAAGAGGGGGAGGAGTGGCAGGTGATAGTTTAAAAATTTTTTCATTTTCATTATAAAGGTACTATGTAGTTACATACAATTTGGAAAATACATGAGTTTGGAAGGTGTCCCAGCTCCAGTTTTAATTAACATGAACATGTAGGTCTTCTTGGCCTCCAACTCCATCTGTACACACAAAAATCCTGGTCTCTTGCAAATTTCTCTTCCACCCCAGGTATGTCTGGAGTCCCCAAGGGTTGCCACAGACCATTGCAGGTTTGCCTTCTATTATCATTGCTGCTGGTTTTATCATTGCCACTAGAAGTTTCCCTACCTCCAGTATTCTTCATGGCAGACTTGCATTTTGCCTCTGTTAAATCAAGGTTCTGTGGTGACAGGGTGACCAACTAGGGTATAAAAAAAAAAAAAGAAAGGAAAAGTTTACTCACTTCTGCAGCATCTTAGGGATCCCACAGTGGGTTCACTTGAGCTCCCACATATTACAGGGCTGGGCGAGGTCATTCTTTACTTTGCACACCTAGCCCTTTTCTGTCTTATTCACTGCTAGGCCTGGCATGATGCCCGGCACAGAGGTGTGCCCAATTGAGATTTGTGCATTGATTAACTTCATGAATGAACGAATGGCCCATCTGGCAGGAAGTACAGAGAGAGCTCAGTGATCTCACTGACTGGCAAAGGCACCAGGTGGCGTGGCAGGTGGCCGGATGGAAAGGTAGCAACAACCTCTGTCCCTGTTAGGCCCTCCCTCTCCTTCCCCGAAGCCCACCCACCCAAGGAGGGGTTACTTCACTGTCAGGGGTTCCCACAGCTCCTGGCTTCCTTGCATCCCACTTACCCCTTCTCATTGTTGGTGTCTTCCTGGGGCCTGTCTCCCCTTTCTTGCTGGTGCTGGTGGGGCTGGCTGGTGGCCAAGCATCCTTGGGGCAGAGACTGTCCTCTCCGGTGTCCTCAGTGCCCTGCCAGGGCCCAGCCTAGGCTGGTGCTCTGCAACAGGCCAGGGGAGAGGTGAGCGAGACCCTGTGGAACATGAGTCCCTGTGTCTCACAGCTTCCAAGAAAGAGATCTGCCCCTGGATGTTCAGAAGCTCAAATATGTCCCCAGAGAGCAAAATTCTATTGGTTTTGAGAAGAGGAGAACCCCTCCCTCCCCAGGGCAATGGGTCCCAAACTTGGCTGCACCACAGAATTACCTGGAGATCTTTAAAAATGTCTAAAGTCGGCCAAGCGCAGTCGCTCATGCCTGTAATCCCAGCACTTTGGGAGGCTGAGGTGGGTGGATCACGAGGTCAGGAGATCGAGACCATCCTGGCTAACACGGTGAAACCCCATCTGTACTACAAATACAAAAAATTAGCCAGGCGTCATGGCGGGCACCTGTAGTCCCTGCTACTCGGGGGATTGAGGTAGAGGAATGGCATGAACCTGGGAGGTGGAGCTTGCAGTGAGCCGAGATTGCGCCACTGCACTCCAGCCTGGGCAACAGAGCGAGACTCCGTCTCAAAAAATAAAAAATAAAAATAAAAAGGTCTAAAATCCAGGTCATATCCCAGACCAACTAAAGCCCAGTCCCCGGGGGCGGGACCCACCCACTCATCAATATTTTTTGCAGTTTCCAGATAATTCCAACATGCAGACACATTTGGAGCCACCTCCTAAGTCCTCGGCCCATCACAGGCCCCATTTAATGAAAATCTGTTGAATGGACAATGAGTGAATGAACATTTGAGCCTTCACATCTTCGGCAAAGACTTATGTGTCCCTTTCCCGGGTTTCAGGTTGTGACCTTGCTACCCCGTCATTCTATTAAAGATGAATCTCGAAATTCTCCTTTATTTTTTGGTAGCAGTTTTCTTGTTTCAGTTTTTACATCTAGGAATTTAATTTCTCTACACAGGAGAGTCTAGAAATGTAAAATATTTTTCAAATAAAAATCCTTTCCCAACTCATTTGAAGTGTCATTTTTATCACGCAATGCCACATTCATGTCATTCAACACATATTTCCAGCACACTGGCTATGTGCCAAGCACTGCTAGGTGCTGGGGATACTGGTATGGACAAGAGGGACACAATGGCTCAGCTGTCGCCACCCAGACTGATAAACTGGCTCATCTGATCTTGTGGCCTCTACCCAGGAACCGACTCAGCGCAAGAGGGCGACTTCGACTTCCTATGACGTCATCTCCAGTCCCAGCAACCAGCACTGCTCACTCCCTGGACCCCTATCCGCCAAATTATCCTTCCCTGCCGAGCCTGCAGACCACAGGAGAGGCAGACAGGGAGCATCCCTGCAAACACACAAATATGCGATTTCAAGAATTTATGGTTATTTATGGTCAGGGCTTTGAGAGAATAGAACGCAATTCTGGGAAGAACAGAGGGTGCCTAGTTAATGTCAGGGGTGTGCGGCAGGTCCTCTCTGCAGAAAGGACAGCTGTAGTTATGCACTGATGTGTCCGTTTAGCATTCCTCGCCCCTCACCCCCATGGTAAGCTTTTAGAAGAGCAAGACCATGTCTGTGTTATTCGCTGCCTTCCTACCTTCTGGTTTAACCACACGGGATCCTCGAACAGCCCTGCCCCGGCAGCTGGAAGAGGTCAGGCTCGCCTTCTGCAGCAGGTGCCGGTGGCGCTGGGTGAGCCGGTCCAGCTCCTGCTCCAGCTTCTTAGCAAGTGTCCTCAGTTCCTCTGCTGTCTCCGTCCTTGCCCCATCCTCCAGGTACTTCCAGCTCTGCAGGAAGCTGCTCATGTCTTTCTTAAGTAAGAAGCCAGCCCCAGCAGCACCCATCACCCGGGCACCATTAGTCATGGCCAGAGTTGTGTCCTCAGAGGCTCTCTGCACCCCTCTAGCCCTCCAGAAAGGGATGTGTCTTGTGGCCACAAAATTCTTGACCATAGCCATGAAGCCAGAGTTGGATTTGGCCATCTGGTAGGCACAAAGGTCCTTGATGCCCTTGACGGCTTTTACACACTTATTAACACAAAAGCCAGCAGCCTCGATTTCAGACCAATTTATTCCTCTGAAAGCCTCATGTGATCTTGTCAGAGGCCCCAGTCGGCTGGCTTTGTCTCTTGCTGCTGAATTGCTTCTATTTTCTAAGACATTTGTTACTATGTTGGTGATGGCAGCTGCTGCCCCCAACCGTGTCCCAGCTGCTGGGAGCATGAGACTGCCTCCTGCTGTCACAGGTGCTAGGGCCAAACCCAGGATGTTCATGACCCCAGAAACAGCTCCAGAAGAGCTGGCCACCAGGCTGGTCTTGGTGAACAACTTGTGAGTGGTGTCAACTTGGTCCGCAAGGGTGTTAAGTTCTTTGATGTTCTGTTCTAGCTCAAACTTGTGCAAAGGAAAATATGAGAGAAACAGTTTTTCCTCCTCTGACAGATTTCCATCTGGCATGGAATCTTTGTCACATCGCATCAGCTCTTCCGACAGAACGTAGGACAGCATATCAGCCTCATCACTGTGGACAGTTGACATCAAATTGTTGATTTTCCAACTCTGGCACAGGTTCCCCAGTGAGGCTAAAGACATCTAGGTAATCTGAGTTCTAAAATGTGTGCAGGAGGCAGAGCCCTGGGAATCGAGGTACAGTGTCGAAACCACCTTTGCAAAAATTCTAACAGTGGGGAGATTACAGCAGTGAAAGGGGTCTGACCTAACCGGCTTCACCTTGCTTCTAACCTCCAAGCTGTTCTTGTTCATTCTTCTGGGCATAAGCTGAACTAACTTTGGGAGGAACTTAGTTTATAGTTTAACTTTGAAACAAAGATGATAACAGCCCTTTCCCCGAAACAAACCCCCTTCTTGCCTAGGGACCAGACTGCCTTTATAGGACTAAAAATCTGGCCACAAGATTAGAAATTATAGTTTAGGTGTTATTCAGCCAGAGGCCACAAGATTCTAAACCTCCCCAATTGCTCCTCGAAATGACATCAGTGTTGTAAAACCTAACATGAATGCTCGAGATATTGTTCAGAACCTGCACTCAATGGCTCAGCGGTCGCCACCCAGACTGATAAACTGGCTTATCTGGTCTTGTGGCCTCTACCCAGGAACCGGCTCAGCGCAAGAGGGCGACTTCAACTTCCTGTGATTTCAGCTTCAACCCCAGCGATCAGTACTCCTCACTCCCTGGACCCTTACCCGCCAAATTATCCTTTAAAAAAAAAAAAACCAGTCCTGGCCAGGCGCGGTGGCTCACGCCTGTAATCCCAGCATTTTGGGAGGCCCAGGCGAGCGAATCACAGGGTCAGGAGTTCAAAACCAGCCTGGCCAATATGGTGAAACCCCGTCTCTACTAAAAATACAAAAGTTAGCTGGGTGTGGTGGCGGGCGCATGTAGTCCCAGCTACTCGGGAAGCTGAGGCAGGAGAATCACTTGAACCCGGGAAGCAGAGGTTGCAGTGAGCCGAAAACGCGCCACTGCACTACGGCCTGGGTGACAGAGCAAGACTTCATCTGAAAAAACAAAAAACAAAAAACAAAACACAAAACAAAAGAAAAAACCCAGTCCTCGAATTTTTGGAGAAACCGACTTGAGTAATAATAAAACTCCAGTCTCCCATTCATCTCCTCTGTGTGAATTAAACTCTTTATTGCAATTCCCCTGTCTTGATAAATCAACTCTATCTGGGCAGAGGGCAAAATGAACCCACTGGGCTATTACAATGTGGGCAGCAGACAGACAGACAGACAGACAGACAGACAGACAGAAGATCCACTCTGGCCTGGAACCCTGGGTGGGGGTGGCCGTGTGTTTTTAGCAGGAGCACAGTTCAAACTACCCCTATGCAGGCCTAGGCTGATGGCTTACTATTCCATTCATCCACAAACAGCTGTCTTCTAAATGTATGTGGATACTAGGCCGGGCACGGTGGCTCACACCTGTAATCCCAGCACTTTGGGACACCGAGGCGGGTGGGTCACCTGAGGTCAGGAGTTCAAGACCAGCCTGACCAACATGGTGAAATCCCGCCCCTACTAAACATACAAAAATTAGCCAGGCATGGCAGTGGGCACCTGTAGTCCCAGCTACTCAAGGAGGCTGAGGCAGGAGAATCGCTTGAACCTAGGAGGCAGAGAGGTTGCAGTGAGCCGAGATGGCGCCATAGCACTCCAGCCTGGGCAACAGAGTGAAACTCTGTCTCAAAAATAAAATAAATGTATGTGGATACTGATGTGATGAATAAAATGTAACTTAAAAGCTTTGCTGACTTTTGTCACCAAGTCTTTTCCTAATAAAGATATACATACATGCATACATTTATAATTTATACATATATAACAAGTTGTGACTAATTTGATTAAAAAACAGTACTAAGAGTATACGGAGCAGATGCTTTGATTTTCTTTCTTTTTCTTAAAAAAAAAAAGGGTGGTTGCTTGAAAATTGTGGTTGCTTCTGGGCAGGGAACCTGAGACATTGGGAAACAGGATTTAAGGAGAGACCCTTTTTTTTTTTTTTTTTTGAGACAGGGCCTCACTATATTGCCCAGGCTGGCCTCAAACTCCTGGGTTCAAGTGATCTTCTCCAGCAGCTGGGACTAGAGGAACATGCAACCACACCTAGCGACACTTATTTTTTACTATTTGCCCTTTTGTTCCTCTTAACTTTTGTGTCAAATGCATGTATGAGAATTTTTAAAAATTAATAAAAGTCTATATTTCCAAAGCAAAAGTTTGGGGATCTCCAAGAAGACAACCACAAATTCCCCTTCCATGGGAGAGGGCTCACTGTCATTCAGTGGGACAGTGTTGAATATTTTGAAAACAAAGTAGATTTTTTTTGTTTGTTTTGAGATGGAGTCTCACTCTATTGCTGGCGCTGGAGTGCAGTGGTGCGATCTCGGCTCACTGCAACCTCTGCCTCCAGAGTTCTAGCCATTCTTCTGCCTCAGCCTTTCGAGTAGCCGGGCATGATGCACCACTATGTTGGGCTAATTTTTGTGTTTTTAGTAGAGACAGGGTTTTGACACGTTGGCCAGGCTGGTCTCGAACTCCTAACCTCAAGTGATCCACCTCCCCTCGGCCTCCCAAAGTTTTGGGATTACTGGCATGAACCACTGCGCCCGACCCAAAGTAGATTTTTAACAAAAGTGTGGTCACACTTAGAAATAGTGAGATCTCCTTTGGCCACTTGTTAACAGGCAAGTGGGGGGAGCTTGTAAATCTTAAGAAAAAGCGAGGAAAAGGGAAAAAAGGCACAACTGGGAAAATTCTCTCCACTCAAACTTTTCCTGTAATTTGAAAAAAGAATCACCATTCAATTTTCCTGTTGAATCATTTTGGCTCAGTATCTGGAACTTCAGAGTTCTGCAAGAACTTTGAGAATCACTGTTCTTAAGTACCTTTTTCTTATGGAATTTGGGGTTTCCAGCGTGGGTATTGCTGGACTATGGACTGTATGTGTGACTTTCTACAGCACGTAACAGGGTTTGACTTGTATGTCCCTTAGGTTGGTTCTGGCCTGTCTCCTAATTGAGCATCTACAATAGACTTGGCTTGGGTTTGATGGATAGTGAGAGAGGATCTATGGGAATGGATGCAAGGCTGTGGGCAAACTGTACTTGGACCAAGGAACCCCAAGGCCTCAAAGGAACTGTTGACAATGGCCTTAGAATCCTCTGCTCCCTAGCCAAGGCCATCAGCAGCCTCAAGTGAACCAGCCCTGGGTCCCTCCCTCCTCCCTCCTGGGGGAAGTGGGAGGGGCCTTCTGACATCCTTCCTCATCTTCAAGTCACTCTTTTAAGAAAGGACTTCATCAGGGCTTATCATCAGGGCTTAAGGTGAACATCTCTGTAAACCTAGGAGTTCAGTGCCCCCTCTCCAACCTAAGCTTTAGAACTATGAGATGTTAGAGCTGGAAGGCCCTTCCAGGTCGCCTGGTACGCAGATGGCAAAGAGGCATAACCTCCCCGCTGTTGTTAGTGAGGGTGTCTAAAGCACGGGAGAATCGTGATGACACATCTAGGCTCTTTGGGAAAGAGTGCTGCTGTGAGAGTATACGGAGCAGATGCTTTGATTTTCTTTCTTTTTCTTAAAAAAAAAAAAGGTGGTTGCTTGAAAATTGTGGTTGCTTCTGGGCAGGGAACCTGAGACATTGGGAAACAGGATTTAAGGAGAGACCTTTTTTGTGCCCTCTAGGCACAACACAGAAGATAAATAGTAATCTGCCACATTTTTGCCATCAATGAGCCCAGTCCCTCATTTGTAGAGGAGAAAACCAGCTCCAAAAAGGAGGGACATTCCCTGATTACAATTGAGTTAGTGGTGGAGTTAGGGTAAGAACCTAGGGCCGGGCGCAGTGGCTCATGCCTGTAATCCCAGCACTTTGGGAGGCCTAGACAGGCAAATCACTTGAGGTCAGGAGTTCCAGACCAGCCTGGCCAACGTGGTGAAACCCTGTCTCTACTAAAAATACAAAAATTATCCAGGTGTGGTGGCGGGCACCTGTAGTCCCTGCTACTCGGAAGGCTAAGGCAGGAGAATCACGTGAACCTGGGAGGCAGAGGTTGCAGTGAGCCGAGATCGCACCACTGCACTCCAGCCTGGGCGACAGAGGGAGACTCCATTTCCTGAAGCCTCTAGTCTGTCTCAACCACTGGCTGATTTTCCCCAAGATAGGAAAAGTCATCCCTCTCCCTTCACCAAAGGAGGAGAGGTAAACATTGTACAAGCACATAGGAAGGGCCCCCGTTAACTCTGGTCCATGCAGCATGCATTGGCCCGTAGCCAAAGTCAAGGACACGGATAAGAAAAACGGCTGTGCCTGTGCCTGAAAAGTCAATGCCTTTTTTAGGAGCTTTCTCAGACTTAACGGGAGCACTGGGGGGAAATCTTGACAGTGGAGGTGGGAGAGAGAACAGTAGAGGGAGGCTGGGCCAAGGACACAGAGAAGTCACTAACTGTACCTGTGTCTGAAAGCGCAGGCAACCCATTTGCATGACGCATGAAGATTTTATCTTTAGGCACTTGGTTGCTATAAATTGCGGGAGCATTGCAACCCACTTTAGAGCACCTTATGGACGCTTTGGCAAGAGTTAAGTGCAGCCTCTGTTTGGCAGCAGAGTCTGTTGTGAGTCTGTTGCTGCAGCCGAGCCCTGTGGGAGAGTCTGAATGCCCAGGCCAACGCAACGGAGAGGCACGTCCCAGGAGCTTGGATCTCAAGGCAAGACTCATTGTCGTGGGTTGGGAAAGGGTGAAGGCAGACCCAGGAAGGAATATTCCTGGATTGGGAGAAAACCAGCAAATTCTGCTTCTAGGATTCCATTGCCCTCTAAGCCATGTGTCTGGGCATCTATCAGTGTACCAATGTACTTACCATTACCAAAGGACTTTTTTTTTTTTTTAATGAAGTCTTGCTCTGTCGCCCAGGCTACAGTGCAGTAGTGGTGCAATCTTGGCTCACTGCAACCTCCCCCTCCTGGGTTCAAGCAATTCTCCTGCCTCAGCCTCCCATGTAGCTGGGTTTACAGGCATGCTCCACCACACCTAGCTAATTTCTGTATTTTTAGTAGAGAAGAGGTTTCACCGTGTTGGCCAGTCTGGTCTTGAACTCCTGAACTCAAGCGATCCGCCCACCTCGGCCTCCCAAAGTGCTAGGATTACAAGCGTGAGCCACTGTGCCTGCTCTTACCAAAGGTTTTACATTTTTTTTACTAAGATATTTTTTATGCGGATGTGTACATTTTTTCCCTTTTTTGCATATCTCCAATTGCACATGAGACAACATGAGCAACACTTCAGCCAACTTGCTTGGAACCCATTTGTGTGTTTCATCCTATGAAGGTGGCTACAGATCTGGATGTTAACAATCAGATTTTATTCCTTCATTCAAATACTTATTGACGGCTGGGCGCGGTGGCTCACACCTGTAATCCCAGCACATTGGGAGGCCAGGCGGGTGGAGCATTTGAGGTCAGGAGTTCAAGACCAGCCTGGCCAACATAGCGAAACTCCATCTCTACAAAGAATATAAAAATTAGCCAGGCGTGGTGGCAGGCACCTGTAATCCCAGCTACTCAGGAGGCTGAGGCAGGAGAATCACTTGAACCTGGGAGGCAGAGGTTGCAGGGAGCCGAGATCATGCTGCTGCACTCCAACCGGGGCAACAGAGAAGAGACTCTGTCTCAAAACAAAACAAAACAAAACCCAAATACTCATTGAGTGCTGGGTCTGTGACAGACATTGTTTTAGATGCTGGGATTGTGGCCATAAGCATAACAGCCCATTCTCTGCCCTCACGGAACTCAGGTTCTGGGGACTTCCCCCAGACCTCACCTCCGTAGATTACCTTTCGAAGCCACATTTCTTTACAACCTTCTCCCAAGCCTGGAGATGGACGAGGATCAGGGACATTTATTCTCGAGTCATCTCAGCCTGAAAAGACATAACAGCGCTCTGGGAAAGTCGGCTGTCTAATTACAATATTGGAGAAGTAGGAAAAAAAAAAAAAAAAAACAAGTTAGAATACAACAAAAATCTTAATGTCTCAGAAATGTCACATGATTTTTGTCTAGTGATTTTAAATGAACAAACCATGGGAATGCCCAAGGCTGACTAGGATGCAATAAAACTGGAAATCGCTTAGGCTTCTGGTGGCAAAGTAGATTGGTAAAGCACTTTTGAAATGTTGACATGATACATTAATGATATGGGAGCAGGCGGGGAAGTGCTGCGTAGAGAAAGGCATGGTCCCCGGCGAGGGTTCCACCCTTGGGCCTGGGCCCATGGATCTAAGTGAGGACGAGCATTTCTGTTTTTGCTCCCAAATGCTGCATTTTCTAAGACCACTCTGGCCTGCCATATCCCCACCTAACAGGCAGACACACACAAGCAGCTGGACATCGAGAGGAACACACAGGCAGAAGAACACATCGACAGATGCTGACAGGTCATCCACGGCTGGATGACATGAAATTCAACCAAAGGCAGTTGGAGGAGAACCCAGCCGCTGAGTGGCCCAAATCCAGGGGAAGACCACCTTCCCACTCCATCCCCTTTCTGGCTCCCCATCCATCTGCTGAGAGCTATACTCAACAAAACCTTGCACTCATTCTCCAAGCCCACGTGTGATCCAATTTTTCTGGCATACTAGGGTTAGAACCCTGGAGTACAGAAATTAGACCCTCTGCCTTATCGTTCCAGTAAGCTCACTGGGGCTCGGGAGCTGCAAACACTCAACCCTAGATGGCGCTGCTGTGGGGTCGGAGCCCACGCTCCCCATGACCTGCCTGTCCGCATGCTCCCCCTAGGGGTTTGGGCCGCAGGGCACCGAAGAAGTGAGCCACACCCTGTTTTATACCGTGCAAAGAGGATAAGGGAACTTTTCCCCTTTCATTAAGTCACAAAAGTCTTCTGAGAATCATCCAATAACACAATGATAGGAGCCAAGACAATCGGGGCCCTGTTAATCGATAACATTGTTAACTTGGGAGCAAGTGAACGATCATTCTGTCCAGTGCCTATCATCTATAACCCTGAGAGAGGCACAGTCCAGTCCCTGCTGAATGACACTTGCCTGATGACAAGCCTCGTGGGAGGGATGGTGGTTGGTTTTACCCAGGCAGGCAACACGGCAGAGTCCACCTTGTTCAGACACTCTCTCACATTGCAGCTTTTGTTGCTCAAAAATCACTTTAAATGTATTTTCAATATAATTTGACAAAAAGCCAAATTTGACAAAAAATATAATTTGACAAAAATTACCCCTAGTTCTCCTGCAACATAACTATTGATTTTATTCTCTGCTTCCAGTTATTTTTCAAATCCATATTATTTTTCGCATGGCTTTTATACTTATAATGGTGTGTCCTGTTTTTATTTATTATTATTATTATTATTTTCTTTTTTTTTAGACGGAGTCTTGCTCTGTCCCCCAGGCTGGGGTGCAGTGGCGCGATCTCGGCTCACTGCAAGCTCCGCCTCCCGGGTTCACGCCATTCTCCTGCCTCAGCCTCCCGAGTAGCTGGGACTACAGGCGCCCGCCAACACGCCCGGCTAATTTTTTGTGTTTTTAGTAGAGATGGGGTTTCACCGTGTTAGCCAGGATGGTCTCGATCTCCTGACCTCGTGATCCGCCCGCCTCGGCCTCCCAAAGTGCTGGGATTACAGGCTTGAGCCACCTCGCCCGGCCTTATTATTATTATTTACTATAATTTTTTTTTTGAGACAGTCTCACTCTGTCACCCAGGCTGGAATGCAGTGGTGCTATCTCGGCTCACTGCAACCTCCGCCTCCTGGGTTCAAGTGATTCTCCTGTCTCAGCCTCCCGAGTCGTTGCAATGATAGGTGCGCACCACCACGCCTGGCTAAGTTTTCTATTTGTAGTAGAGATGGGGGTTTCACCATGTTGGCCAGGCTGGTCTCAAACTCTCAACCTCAGGTGATACAACTGCCTCGGCCTTCCAAAGTGCTGGGATTACAGGCATGAGCCGCTGTGCCCAGCCACATGCCCTGTTTTTAAAATGTAATGTTATACAAGTATTTTCCATCTTGCTATACAGTTGTTATAACTATTATTTTTGATGACTCTATGCTATTTCCTTAAGAGAAGATGTATTGTCATGTTTATAGAAACACTCCCTTATCATGGCACTTTGGCGTCTTTTTTTTTTTTGAGACGGGGTCTCTCTCTGTTGTCCAGGCTGCAATGCAATGTCGCGATCTCCCGGTTCAGGCAATTCTCCTGCCTCACCCTCCCAAGTAGCTGGGACTGTAGGTGTGCACCACCAGCCTGGCTAATTTTTTGTATTTTTAATAGAGACAGGGTTTCACCATGTTGGCCAGGCTGGTCTCAAACTCCTGGCCTCAAGTGATCTGCCCACATTGGCCTCCCAAAGTCTTGGGATTACAGGCGTGAGCCACTGCGCCGAACCTGCTTTGGGATCTTAACACTTTTGTTATCCAGATGAGTTCTTTGATAATGTCGCCGCCTTGTCCTGCCTGCTGCCTCTGCTTTAACCAGTGATGGAACCAGTGATTGGCCCCTTCCCCCCTGCCACACTGCTTCACGCAGGGGCCTGAGGAGCTGTTTTTAGTTAAACTTTATATTTTCAGTTAAACTTTACAAAGGAAGTTATTTGATGTAGTATTTTCAAACATGAGCAATTGAGAGGGTATCACGGTATCTCCCTCATTAAAGCCAAGGATCTGCTATATCTCCACCCAGCAATAGCATATGGCTTCCCAGGGAGTCATGATTTCCGTTTTCTTTCACATGAGATTTGCTGTTTCTTTACATTTCTTGCTCACATGTATTTCTTTGATGTTTTACATTGTTTTGATGCAATTATGAATAGTGGTCTTTTAATGTAATGTTTTCTAACTTGTCTTGTTACTTATAGAAATGTTATTCATTTTTAACACTCTTGTGCTTGACTACATGTTTACTAATGTAGTAGTTATTGAATGAATAATTCATGAATGAATAATGCTGGGCTTTTATTTCTGACTGTTTTTAATATTTTGTTTTCTTATGTTGGTTTCACGCATTATTTGGTTTGCTTGGATCCTTATTTTATATTATCATATTGACTAGTATTTCACGGTTGGCAGTTGGCTTTCATCATAAGGCGGTGTGTTTTATTCCTATACTTAAACATTTTTATTAGGATTAAGTGCCGAATTTTCAAACTCCAATGAGATGATTATTCTCTTCCTTTTTTGTTTATCCCATGAATATGGTGCATTCTTAGCATAAATTTCCATATATTGAATTACCCGTACATTCCGTGAAAATCCCCAACTTGGTCATTGCATATTTTTGAATCAGAATGTTATAGGTTTATATTCTCTAGTATTTTATTCATATATTCATCATAGAAAAATACATGATATTGAACCATAGTTTTATTGTGATCACAGTTTATCATTAGTGTTATATTTGCTTCACAGAATATATTCAATAACGTATTTTTTCTATTTCTGGGACAATTTGTACAACGTGAGAATTGCTCGTTTTCTGAAAGCTTAAAAGAACTTACCAGGTAACACCTTGGAACCAGGAACTTGCAAATTTCCTTGTTTGCCACATGGGATGCTTTAGATTTTTTAAAATTTAAGCTTATAATATGATTAATAAATGTGACTCCCTTCCCCATGCCTGAAACCTGTCTCTCCCAGTCCTCACCTAAGTCTATTTTTTTTCTTCTTTTTTTTTTTTTTTGATGGAGCTTCTCTCTGTTGCCCAGGCTGGAGTGCAGTGGTGCAATCTCAGTCACTGCAGCCTACACTTCCCAGGTTCAAGTGACTCTCCTGCCTCAGCCTTCTGAGTAGCTGGGATTACAGTTGCCTGCTACCATGCCTGGCTAATTTTTGTATTTTTAAGAAACAGGGTTTCACCATGATGGCCTCAGGTGATCCGCCCGCCTCAGCCTCTCAAAGTGCTGAGATTACAGGTGTGAGCCACCACACTCGGCCTGCCTATTCTTTTTTGAAGAGACTTAAGAAACCCTAGCAAAGTCTGTGGTCTTTCAAACTGCACCTGGTTCTAATTTTCCATATACAGTTATTTCTTATGTTCTTTGAACAGGTGTTTCACACAAGAAGTACTGTAGCCAGTAAATATGGGACAAGGCACTTGACATCACTAGTAGCCCTAAAACGCAAATTTAGACCATGGCCAGCTACTGTTTCATTGATTAGTTTGGCAACCTGTGTGCGTGAAAAAGAGACAGGAGAACATGTACACTTGGTTGAGACGTAAGACAATTGGTTGAGCATAAAATGAGATTGCTTGCTTTTTTCTTTTTCTTTCTTTTTTTTTTTTTTGAGAGCGAGTCTCGCTCTGTCACCCAGGCTGGAGTGCAGTGGCACAATCTCAGCTCACTACAACTTCTGCCTGCCGGGTTCAGGTGATTCTCCCACCTCAGCCTCCCAAGTAGTTGGGATTACAGGCACCCACCACCACGCCAGGCTAATTTTTGTATTTTGCGTAGAGATGGGATTTTGCCCTGTTGGCCAGGCTGGTCTCGAACTCCTGACCTCAGGTGATCCACGCACTTTGGCTTCACAAAGTGTTGGGATTACAGGCGTGAGCCACTGCAGTCAGCCACTATGGCTTTTGGAAGGATGATTTAGGGTATCTTTCTTTCTTTTTTTTTTTCTTTTGGAGATGGTCCCATTTTGGCACCTAGGCTGGAGTGCAGTGACACAATCTCGGCTCACTGCAGTAACCTCCCGGGCTCAAGTGATCCTCCTGTCTTAGCCCCCCAAGTGGCTGGGACTACAGGTGTGCACCACCACGCCCAGCTAATATATATATATATATATATATATATATATATATATATATATATATATATTTTGTAGAGATGGAGATTCACCATGTTGCCCAGGCTGATATCTAACTCCTGAGCTCAAACAATCCACCCTCCTTGGCCTCCCAAAGTGCTAGGATTACAGGCGTGAGCCACTGCACCTGGCCTTCTTGGGATGTCTCTTAACATGAGAATTACATGTGCCTGACACTCAGCATCCCACCTCTGGAAATACACCCATCACGGACACAACACAATGGCAGGAACACAGACAAACATGTATGGATTTTCATCCAGTTATTTGAAGTTGTATAAAGAAGTGGAAACAATTTGAAAAATCCATGTTGGGGACTGTTTACATGAAAATAGAACAATACAAAATAAAGGCTTATGGATGTGAAAAGGAACGAGGCAAATCTATGTAAAACTGACCTAGAAAGAGGTCCAGGATATATTAAGTAAAACAAAAGAGGTTGAAGAATACGTTCTTTATATTCTTTTCTTATTTTTTTTAAGTACTATATATGTGATGTAGGAGTAGGGGAATATTCTCGAAGGAGATACACCAAACATGAACAGGCTTAGCTCAAGGAGGGAGATTTAGGGCTGGGGTGATAAAATACTTTTGCACTTTTCACTCATCTATATTATTGAGCTTTGTTACCAAAGTAACATGTTAGTTTTATAATAAAAGCCAATACGCCTGTAATCCCAGCACTTTGGGAGGCTGAGGCAGGTAGATCACCTGAGGTCGGGAGTTCGAGACAAGCCTGGCCAACATGGTGAATCCCTGTCTCTACTAAAAATATAAAAATTAGCTGGGCATGGTGGTGGGCACCTGTAATCCCAGCTACTCAGGAGGCTGAGGCAGGAGAATCTCTTGAACCCGGGAGGCGGAGGTTGCAGTGAGCTGATATTGCACCACTGCACTCCAGCCTGGGCGACAGAGTGAGACTCTGTCTCAACAACAACAAAAAGCCAATAGAATAAAAAGATTTTAGTAATGAGATTTATTATTCATTATTTTCTCATTATAAAATCTCCAGCTTGTACAGTAATGCGTTTGGTATAGGGAATGCTGCCAAGTACATGGTAAGACAAAGTCTGACAAATTAATACTGTTAAATATTAATATTGTTTTCTTTTTTTGTTGGTTCTATGTAAGTTTTTCTAACTTGTTATTTTGGCCTTTTGTGTCCTATTTATTTCAGGCTATCTCTTGGATGTAGAAAATTACTCAAATCTGATTTTGACCCAATTTGATGCTTTTCTTAATGTTATTCATATTCATATTAATTATTTTTTGTTATAATTGTTCAACTTTGATTTGTCGCATTATTTTAGGTATTCTGCTTTTTATTTCTTTGCTCTCTTCCTATGCTCTACATAGATAGGTACAGTGCAGAGGTTTCAGCTGATGCAGTGAGTGGTTTATTGTGGCAGCCCGGAGCTTCACCTTGAAGGTAGAGATGTGTCTTATCTATGCTTTCCTGCCTACTCTGTGTATACCCAATAAATGACAGATACAGAACAACATTTAGAATAAGACCTCATCGTTTTGACACTAAGTTTTGTTTTTTTATGTATGTATGTATATATTTATTTAATTTTTGATACACAGTCTTCCTCTGTGGCTCAGGCTGGAGTGCAGTGGCAAGATCTTGGCTTTGCAACCTCTGCCTCCCTGGTTCAAGTGATTCTCCTGCCTCAGCCTCCCGAGTAGCTGGGATTATAGGTGTGCACCACCACGCCCAGCTAATTTTTGTATTCTTAGTAGAGACGGGGTTTCACCATGTTGACCAGGCTGTCGACCTCCTGGGCTTCAGGTGATCCATCTGGCCACCTCAGCCTCACAAAGTGCTGGGATTAAAGTCCTGAGCCACTACGCCCAGCTGACCCTAAGTTTTTCGTGTTTAAAATCTTACTCAGCCCTCCCTGCTGTCCTGGGCTAGAATAGATCTTGGGAGATGACTCTATTCGACTTTATTTTGGGGAGGAGGGAAGAAGGGAGTGAGCAGAGCCGAGACCCCGCAAAGGCAGAGGATGATCATATAGCGGGAGTGGGAGAACCACTGGACAGTTTCTGGGTCTGTCCATGAAATGGGCTCATAGTTCCCTTCCAGATAAATTCATCTCCTATGCAACTTTTGTGCTTTGTACATAGGATGAGAGGTCAAACAACATCAACTTGTGTTTGATTATGTACACAGCTGTTTCACGAATCATCATATTTCATAATCTATCAATTTCTGATAATTTAAAAATGCATCTTCCACTGAGAAAGCTCAGAATATCACACTGAGGGGCGAGAAAGAACTACCCTTCTCCCCCTGCTTTGCCTCACGTCTCCCAAAGAGGGCGTTAGACTCTTGAGTGGTTTCCATTACAAGACACCCAGGGGGCCACGTTTAGTGAAGGCTGTGGCCACTGTGCTCAGAGATCACACACAGATGCAAGGAGCTCGCTCCTCTCTCCTGCCTCCTCTCTCAACACGGAAGAAGTGATCCGCTGGCCCCAGTTCATTTATCTTGCTTTCTCACCTCTTCTCAGTCGGGCACCCTGCATTCATCGCTGGAGGACACAGTGATCCTGAACTTGGAGTCTGGTTTTAGAGGCAGGGAGAGGCTCGCGAAGACCTAAGCCATATAGTTCAGTCCATTCTGCCAGAGAGCTCTGCTCTGGAGAGTCAGCCCCAAGCCAGAAGACTAAAACGAGGCATTGTGCTCTTCTGCTACTACTGTTTACCATTGTCCCTCATGCTAATATCTCCCTCTAGGGCCATGTAGTGAGAAGGCATGGCTGGGCCAAAAATAAATCCAGGCACATCTGGAATTCTCGACCACACAACCAGATGACAGTGCCTGGACTGACCACAAAACCGGACCCTTTAAGAGTTGCAGGCGCCGGAGAGTTAACACAGATTTTTATTTATTTTTATTTTTTAAGACAGAATCTTGCTCTGTCACCCAGGCTGGAATGCAGTGGCGTGGTCACTCAGCAATTTGTTGGAGGGCTAAATGAGTTAACACAGGTAAAATGCAAGGTAATTCTGAGATAGCATCAGTATTGTTTTGGTCTTGGTTGTTGTTTTACTGCCAATTCTAAGCCTTTCTCAGAAAGATATTACCCCCAATATCGCAGGGGGTGTACACGCCCTTGTGATACTGTTCCTTATATGCTGGGAGGGAAACGATGATACTAGTGGCAACATCGCAGGGGGTGTACACATCCACTGTGATATTGTTCCGAACATCCTGAGGGGGAGAAAATGATATTACTCCCAATATCGAAGGGGGTGTACATCCTCCTGTGATCTTGTTTCTTGTATTCAGGGTGAGAGGATGATATGACTCCCAATATCACAGGGGTTGTACACACCTCCTGCGATATTGTTCCTAATATCCCGAAGGGGAGAGCATACTATTACTCTCCATATCGCAGGGGGTGTACACCTCCTTTGTAATATTCTTCTTAATATCCATGATGGGAGAGGATGATATGACTCCCAGTATCGTAAGAAGTGTACAGTCGCTTGGCCGGGCGCGGTGGCTCACGCTTGTAATCCCAGCACTTTGGGAGGCCGAGGCGGGCGGATCACGAGGTCAGGAGATCGAGACCACGGTGAAACCCCGTCTCTCTAAAAAACACAAAAAATTAGCCGGGCGCAGTGGCGGGCGCCTGTAGTCCCAGCTACTCGGAGAGGCTGAGGCAGGAGAATGGCGTGAACCCGGGAGGCGGAGCTTGCAGTGAGCCGAGATCGCGCCACTGCACTCCAGCCTGGGCGACAGAGCGAGACTCCGTCTCAAAAAAAAAAAAAAAAAAAAAAAAAAGAAGTGTACAGTCGCTTGTGAAATAGTTCCTAATATCTAGGTGGGGAGAGGATATTACTGCCCATATTGCACGAGCTGTAAAACCTCTTCGATATTTTGCCTACAGTCCTGAGGGGAGAGGATGATATTACTCCCAATATGGAAGAAGGTGTACAACTCCCTGTGACATTATTCCCAGTATCCACGTTGGGAGACGATGGCATTATGCCCAATATCACAGGGGCTGTACGCCCTTCCTGTGATATTGTTCTTAATATCCTAGGGAAGAGAGGATGATGCTACACCCAATATGGCAGGGAGTGTACACACACCCAGTGATATTGTTCGTAATGTACTCCACCTCCCCCCACCAGGGATATTGTTCCTCATATCCAGGGGAAGAGAGGATAACATTATGCCCAATATCGCAGGGGGTGTACACACCCTCTGTGATGTTGTTCCTAGTATCCAAAGGTAGAGACGATGATATAACTGGCCATATTGCAGGGGGTATACACCCTTCTGTGATATTGTTTTTGATATTCAGTGGGGGAGAGGATAACATTCATCCCAATACCGCAGAAGGTGTACAGACCCCTCTGATATAGTTCCTAATGTACAGAGAAAAGAGAATAATATGACTCTCAATATCGTAGGGGGTGTAACCCCCCCGCCCCCCCGTATATTGTTCCTAATATGCAGCGCGGGAGAGGCTGATATTACTCCCAATATCCCAGAAGGTGCACACACACACCTGTGATACAGTTCCTAATATCCAGCCGGAAAGAGGCTGATATTACTTTCGATATCGCAGTGGGTGTACACCACCCCAACCCCGGGGTATTGTTCCTAATATCCAGGTGGGAAGAGGATGACATTGCTGACAATATCGAAGGGGGTGTACACCTCTTCTGTGATATGGTTCCTGATAGCCGGGGGCTGAGTGGATGATATTACTCTCAATAACGTAGGAACTGTACAGCCACCCCAGGATTTTGTCCTTAATAACCACATGGGGAGAGGTGATATTACTCCCAATATTGCAACGGGTGTACCCCCCTCCTATGATATTGTTTCTTATATCCAGGAAAGGAGAAGATGGTATTACTACCAATATTGAAGAGATGTACAGCCCCCATAGGATATTGTTCTAAATATACAGGTTGGAAGAGGATGAGATTACATCCAATATAACAAGGGGTGTACACCCCGCTTGTGAGATGAATCTTAAAATCTAGAAGAACAGAGACTGACATTGTTTCCAAAAATAGACGGGGTGAACACCCACCCTGTGATATTGTCCCTATCATCTAAAGGAAGAGATGATGATATTACTCCCAATACCGGAAAAGGTACACACACACCTTTGATATTGTTCCTCATAACTGGTGGGGGAGAGCATGATATTATTCCAAACATGACAGTGGCTTGACAGCCCTTCTGCGATGTTGCTCCCAATTTCCACGAGGTAAAGTTTGATGCTCCTCCCAAGGCAGAAGTGGAAGGACACCCGCCGTGTAATATTTACCTGAATATTCAGGGGAACACGGGAAGAGATAAGCCCAAATCTGCCAAAAAGGGTACACCCGTTGTGTGATACAGTTCCTAATATCCGGAGGTGCAGAGGATGGTATCAGTGTTCATATCTCAGGCTATGTAGGTACACCCAGTGAAATTGTTCCTAATATCGTGGAAAAGAGACACTGCCAATAAGGGACATTCATCAAAGGGGGTGAGGTACCCCCCGCGATGCGGGGAGTAAGAAAGAGCCAACCCCGCTTCCCCCCAACCCCCGCCGGCTCTTAGGACCCGCGGTGGACTCACAGCCTGTTTACCGTATTGTGAGTAATATCATCTCCCCCTCTGGAAATTATGAACTATTTCACAGACGGGTGGACACCCTCGGTGCACAGAGGGTGTCCACCCGTCTGTATTGGGAGTAATGTCATCCTCTTCCTCCCTGAATATTAAGAACACTATCGCAAGGGTGTTTCTCCTCCCTGAGATATTGGGTGTCATTTCCTCCTCTCCCACGTTGCAATTAGAAACAATATCGGTGGGGGCGTGTCCACCTTCTGTGATAGTTAAAGTAATATCATCCTCTTCCCTCCACGATCATGGGAACAATATCCCCGGGGGGTGTACACTTTCTGCGATATATGTAGTCATATCATCCCCTCCGCCTTGGAATATTATTAAGGACCATCTCACACGGGGGTGTACACTTCCTGCGATTTTGGGAGTAATATCAACCTCTCGGCCTCTGAATATTAGGAAGAATATCACAGGGCGGGTGTCCACCTCCTGCTCTATTATGGGGAGTAATAGCTATCTATTATGGGGAGTAATATCATCCTCTCCGTTTCAGGATATTAATAACAATATCACAGGGTGGGTGAACACAGCCTGCGTTGCTGGAATTATTATCATCCTCTCCCCCTCGGGATACTAAGAACAATATCACAGAAGAGGTGTGCACTCCCTCCGATATTGGGAGTAATATCATACGCTTCTTCCGCGAATATTAAGAGCAATATCACCGGGTGGCTGTACATTCATTGCTCTGTTGGCAGTCATGACATACTCTACCCGCTGGATATTAGGATCAGTGTCACAGGGTGAGTGTACACCTACTGAGATATTAAAACTAATATCATGCTCTCCATCCCTGGATATTAGCAACAATATCACAGGTAGGTGTACACCCCCTGGGGTATTAGGAGTAATAATATTATGAATTATTAAACATCAGTCTCATTAATAATTATCAATGGTAATATTAATTAATAGTATAATGTTATTAATCATTGATTATTTTAAATATATGGTTATGCATGGTTAAAACTAATTATTACTATTAATGTCATTTTTAATAATATTAGGTATTAATCTTAATATTAATCATTGTTTTATTACCAACATCACTTATGATTGATTTAAGTAACATTAATTACTGATATCATTATTTTATTATTAATAGTGATATTGCTATTAATTATTAATAGTAATCTTTAATATATTTAATCCGTATTAAGTTTTACTCTCTACTGTAATTATTAACATCGATGATTACAATTGTTATTATATTTACTAATATTAATCATTAATAAAACTGTTCCCGATATCCGTAGGGAGAGGACATGACTCCCAATATCGCAGACAGTGTACACCCCTCTATGATGTGACTCCTAATAGCCAGGGGGTAGAGGATGACATTATTGAAAATATCGCAGTGGGTGTACAACCCTTCAGTCATCTTGTTCCTAATATCCTGGGTGGGAAAGGATGATACGACTCCCAAAATCGCAGGGGGCGGAGACCTCCCCCGTGATACTGTCCCTAACATCCAAAGGTGGAGAGGAGGATATGTCTTCCTATTTCGCCGGGGGGGGGGGGGCGCACACCACCCCTGTGATATTGATCCTAATATCCAGGCGGCGAGAGGATGATATTGGTCTGAATATTGCAGGAGGTGGACACTCCCTAGGGATATTGTTCCTAATATCCAGGGACGGAGAGGATGCTATCACTCCCAGTCTAGCAGGGGGTGTACACCACTTCTGTGACAATGTTCCTAATAGGCAGCGGGGGAGAGGAAGATAATACCCCGAATATCGCAGGGGTGTACACCCCTGGTGACATTGTTCCTTCTATCCTGGGAGGGAGAGGAAGATAGTGGCGGCAATGTCCCAGGGGCTGTACACACCCACTGTGATATTGTTCCGAATATCCCGAAAGGGGGAAAATGATGTTACTTCCAATATTGCAGGGGTGTACACAATCCTCCTGTGACATTGTTTCTTGTATTCAGGGGGAAAGGACGATATCACTCCCAATATCGCAGGGGTTGTACACACCTCCCGCGATGCGGGGAGTCAGATCCGCAGTGGACTCACAGCCTGTTTACCATATTGTGAGTAATATCATCTCACCCTGTGGAAATTATGAACTATGTCACAGACGGGTGTACACCCTCGGTTTAGAGACCTCGTACATCCGCCTCTATTGGGAGTAATATGATTCTCTTCCTCCATGAATATTAAGAACAGTATCACAGGACTCTTTCTACTCCCTGCGATATTGGCTGTCATATCCTCTTTTTCTAAGTTGAAGTTAGAAACAGTATCACTGGCGGCTTGTACACCTTCTGTTATATTTAAAGTAATATCATCCTCTTCCCTCCAAGATCATGGGAACAATATCCTTGGGCGGTGTACGCTTTCTGCGATATATGTGGTAATATCATCCTCTCCGCCTTGGAATCTTATGAAGGACCGTCTCACGTGGGGTTGTAGAACCCTTGCGATATTGGGAATATTATTATCGTCTTTCCCCCCTGCATATTTGGAAAAATATCAGAGTGGATGTACACCTCCTGCGATACGGGGATTAATATCCTTTTCTTCCTTTCTGGATATCGGAAACTATCACACTAGGGTTTACACTTTCTTCGGTATCTGGAGTAATATCCTCTCCTGCTCTGAATGGCAAGAACAATATCTCAGGGGGGACGTACACCCCCTGCCATATTGAGAGTAATATTACGCTCTCTCCCCCTTGATATTAGGAACAAAATCCCAGCGTGGGTGTACACCTCCTATTCTATGGAAAGTAATGCCGTCCTCTCCCTTCCTGGATTTTAGGGACAATATCACAGGGTGGGTGCACACAGCCTGCGATATTGACAGTAATATCATCCTCTCCCCCTCCGGATACTAGGAACAATAGCACAGAAGGGTTGTACACTCTCTGCAGTATTGGGAGTCATAGCATCTTCGGCTTCCCTGAATATTAGGAGCAGTATCCCCAGGTGGATGTACACCCACTGTTGTATTGGGAGTAATGTCATACTCTACCCCCTGGATATTAGGAGCAATCTCACAAAGTGGGTGTACACCCACGGCGATATTGGGGGTAATCTCATGCTCTTCCTCCCTGGATATTAGGAACAATATCACAGGTGGGTGTACAGCCCCTGCAGTACCGAGAATAATATTCTCTTCTCTTCCTTTAGCTCTTGAGAACAATATCACACTGGAGGGGTACACCCCCTGCTCTATTGGGAGTAATATCATTCTCTCTTATTCTAGATAGTAGGAAAAATATCACAGGCGGGGTGTACAACCCCTGTGATATTGAGAGTAATATCATCCTCTCCCAACGTGGATATTAGGAACCATATCACACGGGGCGTGTACACTTCTTCGATATTGGTAGCAATAGCATCCTCTCCTCCCTGGACATAAGAAACAATATGACAGGCGGGGTCCCCCCCGCCCCCCATATGGGGAGTAATATCCCTCCCTGAATATTAGGATCCACGGTGGACACACAGCTTGTTTACGATTTTGTGAGTAATATCATCTCCCCCTCTAGAAACTACGAACAATATCAAAGACGGGTGTGCACCCTCTGCAATATAGGAAGGAATATCATCCTCTCCCCCCCTGGATATTAGGAACAATATCAAAGGAGTGTTTATAACCCCTGCGATATTGGGAGTAATATCATCCTCTCCCACGTGCAAATTAGGAACGGTATCACTGGGGGCGTGTACACCCCCTGCGATGTGGGAAAGTAATATCCTCCTCCCTCTTGGATCATGGGAACAGTATCACTGGGGGGTGTACACTTTCTGCGATATCATCTTCTCTGCCTTGGACTGAGAAGGACATGAAGGACAATATCACGGGCGGGGGTGGGCGTGTACATCTGCAATATTGGGAATAATATCTTCTCTCCCTCTGCATATTAGGAAAGATATCACAGAGTGGGTGTTCATCTCCTGCGATATGGGGATTAATATCATCTTCTCCCCTTCTGGGTATCAGGAACAGCATCACACGGGGGTGTACACTTTCTGCGATATTGGGAATGATATCAACCTCTCGGCCTTTGAATATTAAGAACAATATCACAGGGTGGATATACAGCCCCTGCCATATTGGGAGTAATAGCTGCCTCTCCCCTCCAAGGAGATTAGGAACAATATCCCAGGGTGGGTGTCCACCTCCTGCTCTATGGGGAGTAATATCATCCTCTCCCTTTCCGGATATTAATAACAATATCACAGGGTGGGTGAACACAGCCTGCGCTACTGGAATTATTATCATCCTCTCCCCCTCGGGATACTAGGAACAATAGCACAGAAGAGGTGTACACTCCCTGCGATATTGGAAGTAATATCATACGCCTCTTCTGTGAATATTAGGAGCAATATCACCGGGTGGCTGTATATTCGTTGCTATATTGGGAGTCATGTCATACTCTACCCGCTGGATATTAGGATCGATGTCACAGGGTGAGTGTACACCCACTGAGATATTAAAACTAAAATCATGCTCTCCGTCCCTGGATATTAGGAACAATATCACAGGTAGGTGTACACCTCCTGAGGTATTAGGAGTAATAATATCAATTATTAAACATCAGTTATCAATTTTAATAACAATTATCAATGTTAATATTAATTAATAGTATAACATTGATAATTATTTTAAATATATCATCATGCACGATTAAAATTAATTATTGATATGAATGTCATTTATCAATATTGGTTATTAATCTTAATATTAATTATTATTTTATTACCAACAGCACTTATTGATTTAATTAATTACTGATATCATTATTTCATTATTAATAGTGATATTACTATTAATTATTAATACTAATCGTTAATATTTTTAACCAGGATTAGTTTTTACTCCCTTTACTGTAATTATTAATATCCATGATTAGTATTAATTTTTATAATATACAAATATTAATAACTAATATATTTTTTCCTGATATCCAAGGATGAGAGGATGATATTACTCCCAATATCTCAGAAAGTGTACACCCCTCTATGATGTTCTTCCTAATAGCCAGGGGGTAGAGGATGTCATTATTGAAAATATCGCAGTGGGTGTACATCCCTTGGGTCATCTTGTTCCTAATATCCTGGGTGGGAGAGGGTGATATGACTCTCAATATCGCAGGGGGCAGAGACCTCCCCCATGATATTGTCCCTAACATCCAAAGGTGGAGAGGATGGTATTTCTTCTGATTTTGCAGGGGGTGTACACCACCCCTGTGATATTGTTCCTAATATCCAGGGGGTGAGAGGATGATATTAGTCTGAATATTGCAGGAGGTGTACACTCCCTAATGATATTGTTCCTAATATCCAGGGACGGAGAGGATGATATCACTCCCAATCTAGCAGGGGGTGTACACCCCTTCTGTGACGTTGCTAATAGCCAGCAGGGGAGAGGAAGATATTATCCCCAATATCGCAGGGGTTGTACACCCCCTTGCGATACTGTTCCTTATATGCTGGGAGGGAGACGATGATACTAGTGGCAATATCACAGGGGGTGTACACACCCCCTGTGATATTGTTCCGAATATCCAGGGGGGAGAAAATGATATTACTCCCAATATCGCAGGGGGTGTACATCCTCCTGTGATATTGTTTCTTATATTCAGGGGAGAGGATGATATGACTCCCAGTATCGCAGGGGTTGTACACACCTCGTGTGATATTGTTCCTAATATCCCGAAGGGGAGAGCATACTATTACTCTCCATATCACAGGAGGTGTACACCTCCTTTGTAATATTCTTCTTAATATCCATGATGGGAGAGGATGATATGACTCCCAATATCGCAAGAAGTGTACACTGGGGTTTCACAGAAGGAAATCTCACCATGGGAACTTGTACTACCTTCAGCATTCAGGCACTGCTTGCTCCTGTGTTATCAGCTCGTTTTTATTTTGAAGAGATGGGGTCTAACTCTGTTTCCCAGGCTAGAATGTAGCGATGATATCATGGCTCACCGCAGCCTCAAATTACTGGGCTCAAGCGATCCTCCTGCCTCAGCTTCCCCAGTAGCTGGAACTACAGATGAGCGCCACCACACACCATCAACTCTTCATTGCTTCTGTAGGCCACGTGGCTCCACCTTCACTTCCTCCCACCTGAAACACTTGACCCATCTGTCTGCAATGCAGTGCATGGTGTAGTAAGAGAGAGCCTTTACCTCTTTAGTTTATTAGAATCTTCGGACCTGGGCTGTCTCTAAGCTGCTGTTCTATAAATGAGCCAACAATGGCCTGGCGTATGGACCCATGGGGTTTTTTATTTCTTCACTACACATTCACATCTGTTAGCTCAAAAGCCCACTGCTGCCAAACTCAAATTTGTTCACATCCAGTTATTTTAAAAACAGTCCCAACAATTAAACTGTCATCCATTTAGAGCCTGCCTGCTTTGCATGCCCTGTGAAACCTGACAGGACAGGTGTTACCTATGGATGAGCTGGAACCTCGAAATTCTAAGGCCCCCAAGCTGCTGCCACCCTTGGGAGCTCTCTGACCCAGAGACCCTGTGAGACACAACTAGACACGTAAGCGCCTCTTCCCTCCCCTTCTCCTCCAGAGTTCCCCTCCCCTCCTCCTCTCCCCTTCTAGCCATAAACCTTTACAGAACAAATATTTAATCATTTAACAAAATCCAAATAAAGGCTTCCATTAAGCTAGAAATACAAGCAATAACGATCACATCAAAGTCGACTATCAGAAACCAACAGCAAAATCACACTTTGTCAAAAATAAAATCGGATCAAATTTAAGAATTTTTAAGGTGATTGTGCATGCAAAAGAATCATTTGTGAATATGGTAAGAGGTAGCCCAGCAGTTACAGTGCAGCTTACGAAGCATGAATGAGGAGGCTCCTTCATCTCTATCGTGCAGACAGAGCTGCACAAGCTTATTTGTGTTGGCTTAATGTTTTCAGGTTGGCAAGGAAGAAAAGCTTAATTTTTATTTGTGATTAGAGCCAGCATTTGAGGGGAAATCAGGATCAATTCAGTTTCAGTTACATGGCCATAGCTAGTCGGCTCAGGGCCTCTTTCCCTTCCTTCCTTCCTTCCTTCCTTCCTTCCTTCCTTCCTTCCTTCCTTCCTTCCTTTCTTTTTCTTTCTTTCTTTGTTCTTTCTTTCGACAGGGTCTTATACTCCAGGCTGGAGTACAATGGCGCGATCTCGGCTCACTGCAACCTCTGCCTCTTGGGTTCAAGTGATTCTCATGCTTCCGCTTCCGGAGTATCTGGGATTACAGGCATACACCACCACACAAGGCGAATTTTTTTGTACTTTTTATAGAGAGGGGGTTTCATCATGTTGGTGAAACCCGCCTCGGCCTCCCAAAGTGCTGGGATTACAGGCGTGAGCCACCACACCTGGCCATCTACTTTCCTGTTTCTTTTGAA
This sequence comes from Symphalangus syndactylus, assembly GCF_028878055.3. Taxonomy (NCBI): domain Eukaryota; kingdom Metazoa; phylum Chordata; class Mammalia; order Primates; family Hylobatidae; genus Symphalangus; species Symphalangus syndactylus. The sequence goes on along the minus strand of NC_072440.2, from coordinate 72,674,853 downwards.
CAATTGCCCAATTTGGGTCATTCTCTCAGTCGGACTCAGAGTGTGACCCACTGCTTAGCGCTACGCTCGATTTCCACATGTCTTTGTCTCCATGGCCGTCTGAAGATCATGAAGCAGGGTTTCAGTAGGCTTTTTTCTTTTTTTGACAATTCCAATTGAAGCAGTTTTTGTTCCTCCATCCTCCTGAGATCATGTGATGAGTCAGTGGCTGCTGACAAGCATTTAAGACTCTTGAGAGAAGCAATATATAGGAAATGATATCAGCAGGACTAATGAGAGGATAATGCCAAGAGTTTGGAAAGTCCCCTGAAACTAGGGTCCCCAAGAGCCGAGATTTAATCTCTTGATTTAACTAGATCAGTTGATGGTATTTCCCAAATCTGGTGGAGCACCTGGACCTGGTCTTTTATATTTCTAAAGATCCAAGATTTGGGCATCTATTCCTGACACATAGAAAGAGCATTTGTTTTTTCTTCTTCTGGTGTGGCAGTTTCAATCCGATGGGTGTTCCCGGCTTGCAGCTTGGATGTCTCTGGTGATATCATCAGGTTTCTGGTGAACTTTCTGTGTGGCCAACACAGCCTCAGGCACCAAGGTTGTCCAGGTATAAACTGTTGTAGCAATTTCTCTGAAGTCTCTATCAAGTCATCCAGCTCCCATTCGCAGGGCTGTAAGGCTAAGAACAACCCCAGTTTAATGGGTTCAACAGTGTGATTGAAAAGTTATCAGACACCTGTGCTTGAGTCTTTTTTTATGAATCTCTTGAAATTTTGTGTCATAGTGATTTGCAAGTGCTTCCAGGAAAGCATCAGAGTAAATGATAACTGCCTGGTGGATGACCAAAAAAATTAAAATGGCCATGGTTAATGATCTCATTAGAGTTCATTTGAATTTTCGTAAGAAAATTTAGTTATTCATGTGGTATATGACATTTTAAGATAACAACTGGAATTAGAGTTGATAACATTATACCAGGACATATCAGATTTCTAGGAATTTCATACAATTTCTGGAACACTTATATTAATAACATATATCTATACAAACATAACATGATACTGTATAACAAATAGCATCCTTTCTTATTTGATAACATAAAACCTAAAAGTATAAAATACCAGAAGAAAATGTAGGACATTTTTATAATGTTAGATGAATAAAGGCCTTTCTTAGCATGGCATGAAATCCAGGTACCTAAAGGAAAATGTCTGACTATGTCACATTTTAAAACTCTGAATAGAAAAAAAAAAAACTACAAGGAAAGTAAAACGGCAAATGACTGACTGAAGAATATATTTGCAGTACATATGACAGACCATGGGTTAAATGCATCATATGTAAAGTGTGTCTACAAATTAACAAGAAAAGTATAGGCAGAAAGCAAATGGACCACAGATTTGAAAAGGTGTGAGGTGTGGTAGGGCATGGCCAGGCTTGCTGCACTGAAACCTCAAGTGGGTGCGATGGTGCAGTAAGTAGTGGGATGTGGTGGGATGTACCTGTGATATAGAAGCATTCCCTTACATGTCGCAAGAATGAATCTTTTTTTTTTTTTTTGAGACGGCGTCTCGCTCTGTCACTCAGGTTGCAGGGCAGTGGCGTGATCTTGGCTCACTGCAACCTCCGCCTCCCGGGTTCAAGTGATTATCCTGCTTTAGCCTCCCAAGTAGCTGGGATTACAGGTGTGCACCACCACACTCGGCTAATGTTTTTATATTTTTGGTCGAGATAGGGTTTCACCATGTTGGTCACGCTGGTCTTGAACTCTTGACTTCAAGTGATCCACCCACCTTAGCCTCCCAAAGTGCTGGGATTACAGGTGTGAGCCACTGCGCCCAGCCCAAGAATGAATCTTGAATGCCGATCAACCCTTGACCCCAAACTAAAATATTGTGAAAGCCACAAGTTCTGGCTTGCTCTGATCTCCTCTGTAATAATGCATTCTTCACTCCGTAGGGGCTGCTGAGAGCACTGTACTTCAGGCAACCTCCTCAGGAAACCAAGGGAGATAGGCAAGCTACGTTCTCTTCCTGGCACGATTGATTTTGCCAAGTGCAAGTGCAGGCAATGACATCAAATGTTTCACCTCTCAGATGGCAAAAATGCAAATGATTGAGTACCTCTAATTTTGATGACAGTGTAGTGCAAGAGGCCTGTCCACACGCTACTGATAGAAATGAGAATCTGGCAATATCTATAGACATTTTGAATGCGAATCCTCTATCAGCAGAATGGCATCTGGATTAGCTTGAGAAACTAGAGACTAACACATCTATGTCTTTTTCAGCCCAATTAGACAGAATCGAGTCATTTTAACCTTAGGGACTGCACTAAGAGTGCCAGTTACAGGATTTATTGCTAATGACTTATAGGGCTCCAAATGACAGTGCTTACAAATCTATAGATTCTTGAAGAGAAAGGGAGCACTGTACAGCTAACATTAAAGTCAGGATGTGTGCAGGGCACGGTGGTGCACACCTGCAATCCCAGCACTTTGGGGGGCTGAGGTGGGAGGATTGCTTGAGACCAGGAGTTCGAGACCAGCCTGAGCGACACGATGAGATTCCCATTGTTACAAAAAATTTAAAAATTAACTAGGCCTGAGCTGGGTGCAATGGCTCACGCCTGTGATGCCAGCACTTTAGGAGGCTGAGGCAGGTGGATCACCTGAGGTCAGGAGTTTGAGACCAGCCTGGCCTACGTGGTGAAACCCTGTCTCTACTAAGAATACAAAAAATTAGCTGGGTGTGGTGGTGCACACCTGTAATCCCAGCTACTTGGGAGGCTGAGGCAGGAGAATTGCTTGAACCCAGGTGGCAGAGGTTTCTGTGAGCCGAGATCATGCCATTGCACTCCAGCCTGGGTGACAGAGCAAGATTCTGTCTCAAGAAAAACAAAACAAAACAAAACAAAACAAACAAACAAAAACTAGGTGTGGTAGCACACACCTGTAGTCCTGGCTACCCAGGAGGCTGAGGTGGGAGGACGCTTAAACCTAAGAGTTGGAGGCTTCAATGAGATATGATCATGCCACTGGACTCCACTGTGCAACAGAGACCAAAAAAAAAAGAAGATGTGCATCACAGCTATGGCCAGCTCACAGCAAGGGGTCTGGCGGGGCCGGTTTGGGTTTCTATTGTCCTCTCTACTGTATGCTCATGGCAAAACGCACTTCCTCTTTCAGATACAGAACCCTTGGCAAGTGCACAGAGCACTACAGAACTAAGGGGCCCAAAAGAGAGTCTGGGCTGGGGTTTTTTATGTTTCACAGGTCACATACACAAATTCCTGTTACATAACTAGCTTCTGCAGCACAGCTCTCCGGGGGTCTCACCAGGAGAAAATCAGTCTTACTGCTATCAATAAACAATGCTGACAAGTTGGTACAAACCACGCCAAACTCCTCCTTGGCCCCCTGCCTACAAAGCGACACTACTCATCGGCTTTCCTGCCTTGGCCAACATCAGGGTCAGGCAGCAAGTTTAGTACAACCGCTCAGTTTCATTCTAGACATGCTGCAATTCACCCTCAGAGCACAGGAACTAAACAAGGAAGAGGTGTGTTTATTGGGTTTTTGGGCAAAAGGAGGAAAGATAAATGCAACTGATTTGTCCCTTCCCACAGTTCTGCATCCCTCATTCCAAATGCAGTACTCATGTCCCGGGCCCTCCCCCTCAAGATGGAGCTCTCGGGGTCATGAATCGGCTATTGGGCCTCCATTTTTGGTGGCGTGGCTTGTTTTTACAGGTGATGTAATAGGCTCCAGGTTGGGGTACAAGCATCCTATAAATAAACCAGATGCACTGCACAGAGCCCCAGCCCCAGGCCAGGTCTTCTGCTGATCATCTGCTACCTATCACACACGCACACTCTGTTTATATCTACCAGACACCAAGGCTGCCAAGGCTGCCAAGGCTGCCCCATCAGGACAGAGGAATGGTGGATATCTTTTATACTTTGCCCATCATAATTTTCTTCCTGGAAGTGTGGCTGCACCTCCTTTGCAGAGGTGGGTGCATGACTCAGCCAGCCTATCCCATGACTGGATTGCAGAGGTTCACAAACCATTTGGGCCTAGCCACTTGGTAATTGAACTGTTCGGTATTTCTGTGACCTAGGGAAGCTGTGAAAAAAATTGCTGAAACACTGAGGCTCTCAGACACTAACTAGAGAACCTCTGCCATGCTGGTTGCTTTGGGCAGAGCCATTCCCAGGACTTCTGTGGGAGAAATAGGTAGGAAAGATGGACGCCCTTCCCGCTGGGGCTGCTAGTTTAAGGACAAGTTAAATCTAGATCTCTGATGGCCATCTTTTCCATATTGTACCAAGGTCATTCCTGGGAAAGAAACCCACGCGGAGGAAAGCAGACCTGAGAGAGACAGGAGTCCTAGGCCAGGCGCAGTGGCCCATGACTGTAATCCTAGCACTTTGGGAGGCCAAGGTGGGGCAGATCACTTGAGGTCAGGAGTTCGAGACCTGTCTGGCCAATATAGTGAAACCCCGTCTCTACTAAAAGTACAAAATTAGTGGGCTGTGGTGGCACTTGCCTGTAATCCCAGCTACTTGGGAGGCTGAGGCAGGAATCACTTGAACCTGGGAGGTGGAGGTTGCAATGAGCTGAGACTGAACCACTGCACTCCAGCCTGGGAAACAGAGTGAGACTCTGTCTCAGAGAAAAAAAAAGTCCTAGTATACAGTTGAGCACCTAGAACCAACCTTACCTGAAGCAGGACTATCGCTGGACTTTTCATTATATGACCTAATTCATTCCTGAACCAGTCAGCATTCCTAGCTGCTAACAAAAATGAACCCAAACTAGCTTAATCAGAAAAGCAATGTATTACCTAATATTAGGTATCTCAGAAGCTCTCTAGGAGAGAAGGAAAAATGGCCTATATACATTCTGTGTCCAGAAGAAACACCCCCAGGAACAGCACCCAAAATCACACTGAAAAGTGGTTTAGTGGGAAGCACTGGTAGGCACAGACAGCTCTGACTTCAGCACCGTTGTCACCAACGTGACCAATGCTGGATACACGACTACAGCCTCTTATGCTGTTGGTTCTGGAAACAGGATGTAACTGCTGCCATTATCCCCAGAATAGATTCTGGAGGGAGCTCATGATTTGAAGTCTAATATGGGTACATCTGTTTGGCTGCATCTCTGCATCAAGAGAGGCTGGGAATGAGTATCTGATTTCTGTAGTCAGAGGCTATTGCCACGACCCACCAAGAGCTATAGAGCAGGAAGCGCCCCCAAATGGAGGAAAAGTGTTTACTGGGCAAAAAGAATCACCAAAGTCTACAAAGTCTTTGACTACCCAACATCAGCAAGTGTGCACACACACACACACACACACACGCTTAAATAAAACAAAGTAACAGAAGATAATATTTATAAACCCCTTTTAGCCCACATACACACAAAAATACTCTTTTCAAAAGGCGATCAGGACACATCAGTTACTGCATCCAGCTCCAAGTCAGCTTCCAATTCCATCCCAGGGCAGATCACCTATGTCTTCATTCCAGCTTCTTGGTGGCTGGGAAAGTGAGTTTACCGATCAAGTGCTGGGTGGCTGTGATGTTTTACAAATGTCCACCAGAGTCCATGTCAATTTCTCTCCTCCTCTCCTTCTCTCTCTCTGTCATTCCTTCTCTCCTCTCTCTCATTCTTTCTCTCTCTTTCTGTGTCATTCCTTCTCTCCTTCACTCTCTCGCTCATTCCTTTTCTCCTTCTCTTTCTCATTCCTTCTCTCTCGTTCCTTCTCTCTCTCTGTCATTCCTTCTCTCTCATTTCTTCTCTCCTTCTCTCTCTCATTCCTTCTCTTTCTCTCATTCCTTCTCTCCTTCTCACTCTCATTCCTTCTCTCCTTCTCTCTCCCTCATTCCTTCTGTCCTTCTCTCTCTCATTCCTTCTCTCTCTTTCTGTCATTCCTCTTTCCTTCTTTCTTATTCCTTCTCTTTCTCTCATTCCTTCTCTCCCATTCCCTCTCTCCTTCTCTTTCTCTCATTCCTTCTCTCTCTCACTCTTTCTCTCCTGTCTCTCTCATTCCTTCTGTCCTTCTCTCTCATCCCATCTCTCTCTCTCATTCTTTCTCTCCTTCTCTCTCTCATCACTTCTCTCTCTCTCTCATTCCTTCTCTCTCTCTCGCTCTCTCTCTCATCCCTTCTCCAATCTGCATATAAGTGGACCCATACAGTTCAAACCCATGTTGTTCAAGGCTCAACTGTAATTGTACATGTAGAAAATCCAAAATAATCTATGGATAAGCCATTAGATTATAATAAATTTAGTGGGCTCCCTGGATACAAGGTCAATATACAGAAATGCATTGTATTTCTTCATACTAAGAGACAAACAATTATAAAATGAAATAAATAATTTATGATATTAGAACACATCAAATACCTAAGAATATATCTAGCAAACAATTTTCATGACACTGAAACTACAAAGCATTGTTAAAATAAGTGAAAGACCTAAATAACTGGAGAGATACTATGAATTGAAAAATTCAATTTTGTCAAGAATTCAATTATTTTCAAATTGATCTATAGATTCAATAAAATGCTAGCAGATATTTTTATTGAAATTGACAAGTTGATTTGATTCTAAAATTTATATGGAAATAAACATGACCCAGAGTAACAAAAGCAATCTTGATAAAGAACAAGTTGGAAAATTTACATCATGAGATCTAAAAGATTCATTGTAAATCCACAGTAATTAAGAGTATGGTATTGCACAAGGCCAGACAAATAGACCAATGGGACAAAACAGAGAATCCAGAAACAAACTGTGTAAGTTCTGTTGGTCTATTTGTTTAATTAACCTTGTGTTTGTACCATCACCTCATTTACAACAAAGGCACCCTGCAATGCAGTAGGAGAAGGATGGTCTTTGCCACAAATGGTGATGATCAATTAGATATTCATATGGGAAAAAAGTGAAATTTTTTTGAGATAAGGTCTCACTCTGTCTCCCAGGCTGGAGTGCAGTGGCATAATATTGGCTCACTGCAACCTCCACCTCCCAGGTTCAAGTGATTCTCACGCCTCAGCCACCTGAGTAGCTGGGATTACAGACACGCACCACCACGCCTGGCTAATTTTTGTATTTTTAATAGAGATGGAGTTTCACCATGTTGGCCAGGCTGGTCTTGAACTCCTGGCCTCATGTTATCCACCCACCTCAGCCTCCCAAACTGTTGGGATTACAGGCATGACCCACTGTGCCCAGCCAAAGAAAGTGAATCTTGATTCCTTCCTCACATCACACATAAAAATCAATTGCTGATTATGACAGATTTAAAGGTTAAAATAAAACAATAAAACTTGCAGAAAAAATCAGAGGAGGATATGTTCACGATCTAGGGATATGCAAATATTCTACACAACATTAAAAGAACGGATAGAAGAAAACATTTATAACTTGGACTTCACTAACATTAAGAAATTTTGTACATTAAAATATACCAGTAAGAGTACATCCATGTTTATAGCAACACTATTTACAATAGCCAAAAGGAGGAAGCAACCCAAGTGTAAATGCTATAGAGGCAGGAGATGGCCAAATGCTGAGGCAGATAGGAAAGGGTCCCTGGAGAAACTCCGACCCACCCTAGGTTACACCAGATGTAATCACCAGATGTTTACACCAGACACTTTATGCAGATAAGGGAACCTGCACAGGGGGCTTGCCTGGGCATACCCACAGCAGACTGGAGGCCCACATGCCCTGGGGGAATGGGGTGGAGCTACCAGAAATTCATGCTTTATGCCGGGGAGGATCCTGACCTCTTCAGCTTGTGTCTGGTGGCTCCGGTATTCAATTTGTGAAATGGAAATCTGCTTGCAGAACCCCTCTCTTTGCTGAGAGCTTTCCTTTCACCGAGTAAATTCTGCCCTCCTCACCCTTAAATGTGTCTGCGTGCCTAATTTTTCTTGGTTGTGAGACAAAAACCTGGATTTAGCTGAACTAAGGAGCAAAAACCCTGCATCAAATGGATGAGTAGATAAACAAACTGTGGTACAACAAAGATTGGTGCAAAAGTAATTGCGATTTTCATTTAATTTGTAACTTTTAATTGCAAAACCCACAATTACCTTGGCAACAACCTAATATATATATCCAATATTAGTTAGCCTTGAGAAGAAAGGACATTCTGACACATGCTACAACATGGATTACCCTTGAAGACATTATGCTAAGTGAAATAGGTCAGGCCAGGTGCGGTGGGTCACGCCCGTAATCCCCGTAATTTGGGAGGCTGAGGCGGGTGGATCACTTGAGGTCAGGAATTTGAGAGCAGCCTGGCCAACATGGCAAAACCCCATTTCTACTAAAAATACAAAAATCAGCTGGGTGTGGTGGCATGGACCTGTAATCCCAGCTACTCAGGAGGCTGAGGAGTATTGCTTGAACTCAGGAGGTGGAGGTTGCAGTGAGCCAAGATCATGCCACTGCACTCCATCCTGGGCAACAGGGTGAGACTCTGTCTCAAAAAAAAAAAGAGAGAGAGAGAAATCAGTCACAAAAAACAAATACTGCATAATTTTGCTCATATGTGGTATTTAGAGTAATCAAATTCATAGGAACAGAAAGTAGAATGATGATTGCCAGTGTGTAGGGGAAGGGGGAATGAGGCGTTATTGTTTAATAGGTAGAGAGTTTCAGTTTTGCAAGATGAAAAAAGTTCTGGAGATAGATGGTAGGGATGGTTGCACAATGATGTGAATGTACTTAATGCCACTGAACTGTACACTTTGCAATGGTTAAAATGGTAAATTTCATATTATATATATAGTACCAAAAATTTAAAAATACATATACCAGTAAGAGGGTATATATCAGTAAGAGACTATCAGTTTAGGGATCACCTTGAAATTGTTAGTGCCTCAAGCCACAGGCTGAGAGAAGATATTTGTGATAAATATATCTGACAAAAGACTTAAATGTAAAAAAAAAATAAAGAAATTCTTCAATCAATAAGAAAAATAACAGAATAAAAATGGGCAAAAGGCTTGGACAGCCATCTCACAAAAAAAGAGATTAAAGGGGCCAATAAGCACATGGATACTCAGTATCATACGTCATCAAAGAGTCCGGGCACTGTGGCTCACGCCTGCAATCCCAGCACTTTGGGAGGCTGAGGTAGACGGATCATGAGGTGAGGAGATCGAAACCATCCTGGCTAACATGGTGAAAACCTGTCTCTACTAAAAATACGAAAAACTAGCCAGGCGTGGTGGCATGTGCCTGTAGTCCCAACTACTAGGGAGGCCGAGGCAGGAGAATCCTTGAACCCAGGAGGCGGAGGTTGCAGCGAGCTGAGAATGTGCCACTGCACTCCAACCTGGATGACAAGAGCTAAACTCCATCTCAAAAACAAACAAACAAAAAAAATATGTCATCAAAGAAATATACATTAAAATCACTATCACAAAGATACCACTACATGCTCAGCAAACTGGCTAAAATTTTTTAGTGACAATACCAAGAGATGGTGAGGATGTGGAACAACTGGAACTCTAATCGTTACTGGTGGGAATGAAAATAGATACAATCACTTCAGATGTGTTTATTAAAGCTAAAATATATACAGTCTACAACCTGTGGTTCTACTGCTTGCTATATGTCCAAGAGAAGTGAGTGTATAAAACTACCAAAACATACTGTATTCATCTGTTCTAATGCTGCTCATAAAGACATCCCTGAGACTAGGTAATTTATAAAGGAAAGAGGTTTAATGGACTCACAGTTCCACATGGCTGGGGAGGCCTCACAATCATGGTGGAAGACGAAGAAAGAGCAAAAGGGCTTCTTACATGGCAGCAGGCAAGAGAGTATGTGCAGGGAAACTCCCATTTATAAAGCCATCAGATCTCGTGTGACTTACTCACTATTATAAGAACAGTATGGGGGAAACTGCCCCTATGAGTCAATTACCTCCCACCGGGTCCCTCCCATGACACGTGGGGATTATTACAGTTCAAGGTGAGGTTTGGGTGGGGACACAGAGCCAAACCATATCACACACATTAACAGGGATATACATAACACCTTCATTTATAATAGCCTCAAGCATGTTCATCATCATTAGAATGAAGAAATACATTTTGGTATATAACGGAATTTCACTGCAGTAAAAAATAATTAACTAAAGCTACACATAACCACACAGATGAATTTCACAGATATACCTCTGAGTACAAAAGAGTACTGTATGATTTTATCTATGTGAATTTCAAGGACAAGGAAGACTAATCGATGGTGACAAATCAGAAGAGTGGATATGGCAGGCAGAATAACAGTTTCCCAGAATGTCCCATCTTCATCCCTAAAAACTATAAATATGCTATGTTACCTGGCAAGAGGGACATTGCAGATGTAATTAAAGTTACTAATCAGTTGATGTTAGAAGAGAGAGATTATCCGAATGGGACTAATCTAATCATATGGGCCCTTAGAAGCAGAGAACATTCCCTGGCTGGAGGTAGAGAGATGCGGCAGAAGAGGAAGTCGGAAGTCTCAAAGTGTGACAAGGACTTGAGTCATTGTTCTGGAAATCATGAGAAGTAGTGAGTTCTACCAATGACATGAAGGCACCTAGAAGCAGTTTCTCCCCTGAAGTAGCCAGACAATAGCCCAGGCCATCCAACACCTTGACTTTGGCCCCATCAGAAGCTAAGACAAGGTTGGGCATGGTGGCTCATTCCAGTGATCCCACCACTTTGGGAGGCCAAGACAGAGGGATTGCTTGAGCCCAAGAGTTCGAGACCAGCCTGGGCAATGTGGCGAGACCCTCATCTCAAAAAAAAAAAGGCCAAGATAAGTTTGGGAACCCAGTCAAGCTTTACCTAGACTTCTCACCTACAGAACTGTGAGACAATAAATGTGCATTGTTTTAAGCCACTACATTTGTGGTAATTTATTGCAGCATCCATAGAAAACATATACAGTGAGTATGGACTGGATGAGAATAAAAGGGAGCTCTCTGGAGTGCTAGAAACATTCCATATCTTCATCAAGTGGTAGTTATGTGGTGGATAAGTATGTAAACATTAATTAAACTGCACACTTCATATTTTAAAACCTAATTTAAAATAGAAAATGAGCAAACAATTGATCATCCTTATACTGTTAAGTTACAGCTCTATCGCAGTGTGGTCATAGAAGGCAGCTTCTATAATTACTTTTTTAAAAATCTTATTGGGATTTTCTTTGTAGATTAGTGCTTGATATATTTTTACAAATGATCCCAAAGCATTTGAAAGAAATTTATTCTTTGCTTGTAAGGAGCAAATGTATGGGTGTAAATTAAGGTTTTAAATTGCTTTATATAGGAGGAAACACTTATTTTGCTTTTTCTTGTTTCTATGTGCTGGAACTTTCATGAGAGCAAAGCTCCCAGCCTCCTGCAGGGAGGGGGCGAAATGTATCTGTGAATCTTTGAAGGAGTGGGGCCATGCCTAGCTCAGCCTTTTCTTCTCAACTTTCCTTAGGATCTACCTACATACAGGAGGGCACGTATTTTGTTCTGCTCCTTCAAGCTGCAGGTGTCAGAGAGACAAGCCCTGTTGGAGAGGCACACAGTTGTCCAGGGTTCCTGCTCCAGGGATGGAAAATCTGTCCAGTGGTGGGGTGAAATATTCATAAGCCCACATGGCTCAGAGAGAAGGAACCTCATTCTCTAACAGCTTCATCAGTAATTAAGGCACTATTTCTATCTCCATCTGCCTAATTCTTGTGTCTATTTCTGGGTTATTGCATGGGGCCAGAAACTTTGTACAAAGAGTGCAATTTAAGGGGCAAAAATAATATCCAGAGATTGTTTTGCCCGAGCCTAAATTCCGGCCTTTGGCTTTGGGTTACAAAAGTCACGTGGGGTCATGGACTTGGCACCCACAGAGCTGGGTGGCTTTATTCTCAAGAGCGGCTGCTGAAAATAGAGCCAGGGTTTTTTTTGTTTGTTTGTTTGTTTGCTTTACCGGAATAGCTCTTAGTTGATGACAGCCCCTGTGTCCTTAACAAACAGGTGCAGCTGAGAGAATGAATAAATTACAGGAATGAAAAATTCTGCTTACAAATCTTTTAGGTATTGGTTGCTGGGGCTGGGGAAGTTTTTTTTTTCTCCTTTTACAGAGTTTCTCAGCCAGGGCTGTACTCGGTACCTTTAAACTGCAACATGAGTTGTGTTTCACATTTGCTGTAGGGAACTACGGTGGACAAGAACCAGCTTTAAATTGTTAGTGCCTCTTAACTGAGGAGGTGAAAGACTTGTATACTGAAAACTACAAAATGTTGCTGAAAGAAGCTAAAGAAGACATCAATAAATGGAAAGACATCCTGTGTTCGTGGATTGGAAGACAATACTGTTTAGATGTTAATACTACCCAAAAAGATCAACAGATTCATTGTAAGCTCTATCGAAATCCCAACAACATTTTTTGCAGAAGTAGAAAAATTCATCCTAAAATTTATGTGGACTCTTAAGGAACTCTGAATAGCCATTACAATATTGAAAAAGAACAAAATAGGAGGGCTCAGCCAGGTGCAGTGGCTCACACCTGTAATCCCCTCACTTTGGGAGGCCAAGGCAGGTGGATCACTTGTGGTCGGGAGTTCAAGACCAGCCTGGCCAACATGGTGAAACCCCATCTCTACTAAAAATAGAAAAATTAGCCAGGCGTGGTGAGGGCGGGGGGGTGCCTGTAATCCCAGCTACTTGGGAGGCTGAGACAGGAGATCGCTTGAATCTGGGAGGTGGAAGTTGCAGTGAGCCAAGATTGTGGCACTGCACTCCAGCCTGGGTGACAGAGCGAGGCTCCTTCTCAAAAAAAAAAAAAAAAAAATTAACACTCCCATGACTTCTTATAATTTTTTTTTTTTTTACCAAAAACACATTTCACTTTCCTTATAGGCCTCACATGTGGAACTGTTTCTTTAGTAGTCTTAATTACATGTTACAATGTTAACTCTTAACAACTTTTATTTTTGGTGAAAAACCTGGTTAGTAAGTGGTATTAATTATGTACCAGGTGTGGAGACTAGGCTACCAGAGGGTCTGACTATTTCCAACATAACTAGAGGGCGTGGCTAACTCCATATGTCCCAGGCCTTATCTAGAATCTAATACTCCAAAATAAATTGAACAATTTTTAAAAGCCAAAGAAGCAGTTTATGACCTTACTATATTTAGTAAACCTAATATCTGACCTGCATAATTTAGACCAAATGTTTACATTTTTAAAAATATTTTTATGTTACCAATAATCTTCAAAACTGTCTTTGTTTCCCAAAGGTTACTTAAGTTACATGAACTAAATAAAAGGCATTATACTTATTAATTTTCTGACAAAATATTTGATTTAAGCTCTTATTATTATTAAACCAAATTAATCAAACCTCCTTCATATATAAACATCACACACACAACCCATATAAAAACACAGACAGACAGAAGATAAAGGACTCATTCCCTAAGCCAGGAATTGGACTCTGAATCCAGGTCACCATTGTGAAAAGAGAAAGCACAGCCACATGGTTATAAGGTCAAGTTCCCAAGGACATACAGGACAAGAAGGAAACCTCATTCAATTTTTTTCAGGGACCTGCAGAAAAGTTTGTAACTTTCCAGTTTGCTGGGCCATCTGAAAACAGGCTTACAGGTGTCCTAAGCCCATGTTTTATCCTAAGGTACCCCTCTTGATGCCAGAGCAATACAGAAAGACACACAAAGCACACCAGATTCACTACAGCTTAAGATTAGCCTCGTGAATCCTTTTTCCCATTAATCAAAAGTTTATAGGAGATAAACAGTGATTTTTACCATTCCTTCGACCAGTTGGCAGAGAAGAGAGAGGAAAAGGAAGGGAGAAAAGCATTGCTTATGGCAGGGCGGGGAAGGCAAGGTGCTCAGGGAGACCAGAGAAAGACCTGCCCATTGCAGCAGACACCGAATCAAAAGTTCAGGCGGTCACCTGTCAGTTGAGAAGGGATCTTTTCCAGCAGTGCCAGCAGCTCTCAAGTTTCCCCTTTTAGGGAAGAAAAAGCTCCTCATGTCCCATGATCCTGTACATGCCCAATCCTGTCACCCACAGCCATCAGCAAAGAGTGCAACACAGATTAATCCAAAGAGAATGGCAGTTAACATCCCTTAGTGCCAAACCCGTTCTTAACCGTGAGGGACTTTACCGAGAGGGGCCCCTAACCCCCTAAATCTTAGGAAGGACTCTAACCCTCCTAAGTTGGCCCTCTAAACCAAGTTTGGTCAAGCATCCTTGCCTTTTATTAAGAGGGGCCTTTAACCCACTCTGTCTTAGGAGAGACTCAAACTTCCCTAAATTGGGCCTCTAACCCAATCCCATCCTTTACCTGGGTACCCCACCACTTGCCCAAGGTCGGCCAATCCGTGCTGTAGTCTATTTCCTTTGCATTGGGAGGTTCCTTCAGTATTGTCCTTTTGGGTTTGCCAGAAAGATGTTACAGGACTCCATCACTTACTCAAAGTTAGCCTTTGGGTTGAGGGTTTCTGCACTGTAGTCCCTTCTGTGGTTGCCAGAAAGATGTTACAGGAAAGGGGTCCCAATCCAGACCCCAAGAAAGGGTTTTTGGATCTCGCGCAAGGAAGAATTCAGGGCAAGTACGTAAGGCAAAAGCAAGTTTATTAAGAAAGTAGAGGAATAAAAGAATGTCTACTCCATAGAGCATCCCTGAGGGCTACTGGTTGCCCATTTTTATGGTTATTTCTTGATTATATGCCAAACAAGGGGTGGATTATTCATGCCTCCCCTTTTTAGACCATATAGGATGACTTCTTGACGTTGCCATGGCATCGTAAACTGTCATGGCTCTAATGGTAGTGTAGCAGTGAGGATAAACGGAGGTCACTCATCGTCATCTCAGTTTTGGTGGGTTTTAGCCAGCTTCTTTATTGCAACCTATTTTATCAGTAAGGTCTTTATTATCTGTATTTTGCTGCCCTCCTATCTCATCCTGTGGCTTAGAACGCCTTAACCTCCTGGGAATGCAGCCCAGGAGGTCTCAGCCTTATTTTGCCCAGCCCCTATTCAAGATGGAGTTGCTCTGGTCCAAACGCCTCTGACAAACGGGGAACTGAAGAAGCAGAGAGACAGAGTTACAGTGAAGGAATGAGGATGGAGATGGGGGTCAGGAGGATCATTACAACACTCACTAGTGAGGGCTGACAGTGCCCTCTTAGGTGGACTTGTCCCTCCCAAGTCTAAGGGACCTACTTGGACCTCCCAGTTGGTAAGTCTCTGGGTTTCTCCTCTGCCAGCCTTGCCAGCCCTGCCCTGGTCCCCTGTAACTCCATTCAGAGGCCCCTGGGGTAGTTAAAAGCCCACCTTTGTGTTGACAAAAAGAGTCAAACTCTGTAAAATATTTGAAGAGATTTATTCTGAGCCAAATATAAGTGACCATGGCCTGTGACACAGCCCTCAGGAGACCCTGAGAACATGTGCTCCAGGTGGTCGGGAAACAGCGTGGTTTTATACATTTTAGGGAGACATGAGAGATCAATTAAATACATTTAAGACATACATTGGTTCTCTTCAGAAAGACAAAACAACTTGATGTGGGGGCTTCTAGATTATAGGTAAATATAAGAATTTTCTGATTGGCAATTGTTTGAAAGAGTAATTATCAATAGAAAGGAATGCCTGGGTTATAAGAGGTTGTGGAGACTAAAG
Source organism: Symphalangus syndactylus (assembly GCF_028878055.3). Classification (NCBI taxonomy): domain Eukaryota; kingdom Metazoa; phylum Chordata; class Mammalia; order Primates; family Hylobatidae; genus Symphalangus; species Symphalangus syndactylus. The sequence goes on along the minus strand of NC_072440.2, from coordinate 72,659,136 downwards.
TATTATCATGCAGATGAAGCCTCCAGGTAGAAGACTTCAGAGAGAATAGATTGTAAATGCTTCTTATCAGCCTTAAGTTCTGTGTTGATGTTAATGCTGGAGGGTATGATGAGGCATGTTCGACTCCCACTTCCCATCATGGTCTGAACCAGTCTTTCAGGTTTAATTTTCGAGTGTCCTGGCCCAGGAGGAAGTCCATTTAGATGGTTGAGGGGGCCTCAGAATTTTATTTAGTCCCCATGGCTCCCTCCAAAGTTGAACTCATAGTCCTTTCTACTTGCAAGAATTCCTGTAAGAAAAAAAAAAAACCACCACCAAAAACACTAATCACAGGAAAATGCCAAAGCTTTAGGTGCAACGTGGTGGGGCAGTTAAAAGCACAGCTTGGAAGTCAGGCTTCTTGGGCTTGCTGACCCTGGTCTACCACCAGGTAGCTTCTACAGCTTGGTGCTATAGTCTGAATGTCATGTCCCCTGAAACTTTATATGTTGAAACCTAATGAATGTGAAAGTTGCGGATACCAGGATGAAATCACTTTTCATCCTGGCTCATGCTTACATGTCTGAAATGAGAGCTGTTTCCAAGGACTTTCTAAAAATGTTTTTATGTCCTTCATGTATCTCTTGCTTTGCTAGATCCCTAGATGTTCTTCAGGACTGCTGTTATTCATGTTTTCAGAACACTTGAAAAGATGTTTTCAGAACACTTGCCCAGTGATGGCATCTCTACCAATGAACTGACAGCAACTCTGGCTTTGAACCTCTGGAACCAATTAACTTTGTTCCACAGGAGGAATCTCAGATAAGACTTTTTTAAAGTCATGCCCAGCCATGGATTTGTGCCATCAAATACTTATGAATTGGGTGAATTTCCTCTCCTCTTGAGGTTCTGAGGTAAACCTGGGGCTTATGTGCCTGTCAGAAAGTGACATTCTTTACTTACTACAGGTCAGAAACCCTGTGCAGAGACTGTACACAAAATATGGGGCCAGTTTTTCCAAGGACTTTATTGGTTCCACAAGTCAAATTTGATTCCTTAAAGAAAAGCACACCATTCCAGTCAAAGTTTTAGTAAAACAACCAATTTCTCCCATTGTGTCCTGTTAAAAATGAGAACAGATTCTTACTGCACTTATGCAAATAACTGTATCACCATAAGTTAAGAATACTTACAAATAGTTTCCGAATTCTGGAGAAATCAGGTAGAGAGAAACAAATATGCTCCAAATTTTGTCATAGGAGTATACTAAATTGTTAAAAGCTGTCAATAGCTCAAAAGAAAAGTTTTAAGACTGAAACACAAAACAAAGGATCAGCAAACATTTTAAGCAAAAAGTCAAAAAGATTGGTTCAGTCTATGCAGTTAATTCCTGTTCTGCTTGATACTCATGAACATTTTAGCTCTCCATGAGTCCTGAAACTTTTCCCTCTATTCTGATGTCACAATCTCCAAAGTTATCAGAAACTTGCATGTAAGAGTACCTGTTGGAGTTTTACAGATGATTATAAAACCACCTTCTAAAGAGGACCAAAACAGGCCAGGTGTGTGACTCACACCTATAATCCCAGCACTTTGAGAAGCCGAGGTGGGCTGATCATCTGAGGTGAGGAGTTCAAGACCAGCCTGGCCAACATGGTGAAACCCCATCTCTACTAAAAATACAAAAAAAATTAGCTGGGCATGGTGGGGCATGCCTGTAATCCCAGCTACTCAGGAGGCTGAGGCAGAAGAATCGTTTGAACCTGGGAGGTGACAGTTGCAGTGAGCCAAGATCATGCCACTGCACTCCAGCCTGGGCAACAGAGTGAGTCCCCATCTCAAAAATAATAATAAAAATATATTTAAAAAAGAGGACCAAAACAACAATTGTGCAAGGATGAAAAAAGTTTTAAGGCAGCCATAGTCAACAGACAAAACTGACAAGGAAATTTGTTACCTCTGTGACACACAATAATTTTAATATAACAATTATGATTATTACTAATAATGTACACTAAGTTATATCAGAATCATAGGAGTTTCACATAATTTTGGAACATATACCAATAACATATTTATACAAATACAGCCCAAAGAAAACCAAACACCATTTCACATTTGACAATGCTTCCTGTATAATTTTTATACCAAATAAGCCAAATTATGTCATTTTTGGACTTTAGGGAACCTAATATCTTAAAGGATTAATTAGGTTAGAAAAATACATAATTTATAATTTGATTTTGGAACGTTTGTCAAATACAAAAGGTTTAAAACACTTGATATTACAAAATAAAATTACAGGTCATTGTAAAGTCATTTATTTAATCCAAGTGATAATTCAAGGATTTCAAAAAAAGCAAAAACCTTCATTCTTTGAGAGAGGAGACTTAATTTTCTAAACAAGAAGCCCTAATAAAGCCAATTACATTTGATTTTCAAAATTTTATAAACAATCTATAAGATTTAATCTTGATTATAAAATATAACTTCCATAAGCCTTTTATAACTTTTATTAAGGAGTTGGTTAATGCTTCAAGAAAACTTTCTAATCAGACACAGGGGTCCATATACTGATTTTGCATCAGTGTGCCTTTGACTTTAATGATTAGTTCATATAGAAACTGAACTTATTGTATCTTTCCAAATCAGCCCTTACAGTCTTACGCGCCCACCTCTTCCGCGATAGTCCCTGGGCCTTGAGGAGTTGAATAGCTTTAATTTCTTGCCTAGTGCCTCAGGAATGCAGTTTATTTTGAGTGGCATCTTCTACAGGGCCTTAAGATGAGGCTTTGATTGCCATCAGTGTTTGTGATTTTTCAGACACAGGAGTTAAAGCCCTGTAACTCAATGTCACAAGGACTTTAAAAGCATATACAGGAAGATACATGGATGTAATAACCTTGATTTAAAAAAAATTAGCTTTTTCTTCCCTAAGCAAACCAAAACTTAATAATAATATGACAACTTGATTATATAAAAGCTTTTGGTGTGTGTGTGTGTGTCTGTGTGTGTGTGTATATATATAAAATCTTATCATGACTTACACCAATGTTCATGACGTGCTTGGACTTTCTGGTTTGTCCTGAACATCATTCCTTGTTAAACAACCAGTTATTTTATTTTAGGACTAAATTTACCATATAAGATTCTTTCTTATGTAAAATTATTTCTTTTTAAGCTTTTTAACCTTGAAAAAATTCTTTATTTTTATAACTTTATTTACATATTTTTTTCTTTTCTGGTTCCTTTTACCTTGTTTTATACATAACCTTTTAATAAGTTTTGAATTAGACAAAACTTGTTCACCTTTTTTTAAAAAAAGGACACACTTTTTATTAAGCAAGAATGTTTTCCTTCCAGATATATTTATTGGAAAATACCCAAATAATAAATTATCTATTATTTAATTTAATATGACTTTATATTCTAAATTATGTCCAGTTGGTCTATAAGTATGTATCCCATTACATTTACCTAGTTATTTTATTTTAATTATTTACCTAGATTATTTATAAAAACTGTGATAGTCATGATTTAAAGTTATGAAACTTCCATTGCAAAATTACAACTGAGACAGTGAAAAACGATTCGACCTAACTGATTCCACCTTGCTGTTAACTTTCAAGCTGTCCTTGTTCATTCCTGGGCCGAATGACCTTTGGCCGAATGACCTTTGGCCGAATGACCTTTGGAAGGAGCCTAGTTTAAGTTCAGCTTTGAAACAATGACAGTAGCAATCCTTTCCCAAAACAAACCTCCTTATTGTCTGTGGACTAAACTGCCTAAAGCCACAGGATTAGAAGTCATGGTAATCTTACTAAATTCAAGATGCAGCTATTTTCATTAAACCCATATCAATGTCTTATTTATTAAAAATTACACAAGCAAAGATCATTCTGTTTTGGGCTGGGTTTATAGTTTTGTAACCCCTGTGCCAAGTTTTGACACCTATGGTATTTGGCAGGGATAAGAATAAAACTGTTTGATTAATATAATGCAAACAAAAATGTATGCTGGCAATTCTGAAGACATTTCTAATATTACTTTACCCATAATTTTAAAGCTACCTTATTTATTAAAGATTTTACTTAAGTTACATAAACTTGAAAAAGCATTTGACTAGCCTTTTCTTTTTTAGTATCTGATTTAAGCACTTTTATTTTTCTTTAAGCCAAGTAGAGTTCTTTTATATTTTTAGCACTAAAACATTGTGTACCCAACACAGACAAACATATAAAGACATATTAGGCATGCCAATAGAAGTACATTTTATAGATTTATAATGCCACCCCCCCCTTTTTTTTTTCCTATCTTAGACTTTCAGATTCTTGATAACCTGTTTTACAACCCTAGGCAGTTGTCAGCTAAATAGCCTTAAATTTTTGCACATTAAAGGAAACAACCCAGGTGAAAATCAAATAGCAAAATTTACATGATAAGGTACAGAGAGAAAAAGTCTGGTGGTGTTAGAGGGAGATGCTTTTATTTTTCTTTGAGCCATATTAAGCATAAAACTAAACTACATTCTTCCTTAACCCAAGAGTAGCCTCTGTTGCAATAGCTATTTTAGTCAAAAAATCCGGTGAAAACAGAATTCAGTCAACTGAGAAGTAAAAGGAAAAAAAAAAAAAAACTTTTGCTACAAAAAAAAGACAAGGTCTTAGGAGAGAGAAACAAACATGAAACAAAAACACGAAGGCCTTTCAAATGCAAACATGCACAAAACACACATCTTGGATTAGGGATTTTTCTGGAAGGAGCCCTCTCAGACCTCAGCAAATTGTCCTATTGGTTTGAGCCATAAAGTTAGCTCATGCTGGTACCAAGCACCGATAGATTTGTCGAGGGTTAGGGGCATCTCCACCCAGAATCCATTTATGGTTTCCAAAATGTGAACCCAGAAAATCTGAGATAGGTCTCAGTTAATTTAGAAAGTTTATCTTGCCAAGGTTGAGGACACACCTGTGACACAGACTCAGGAAGTACTGATGACGTGTGGCCAAGATGGTCGGGGCATAACTTGGTTTTATACATTTTTAGGGAGACATAAGACATTAATCTATACATGTAAGAAGAACATTGGTTCAGTGGGGAGAGAGCTTCCAGGTCACAGATAAGTGAGACACAAACAGTTGTATTCTTTTGAGTTTCCGATTAGCCTTTCCAAAGGAGGCAATCAGATATGTATCTATCTCAGTGAGCAGAGGGATAACTTTGAAGAGTGGGAGGTGGGTTTGCCCTAAGAAGTTTCCCTAAGCTTGAGTTTTCCTTAGAGATTCTTAGTCCCCAAGATATTTTCCTTTCACAGTTGACATCCCCAATGTGATAGTGTTTAGGGCTCAGAAAAAGATACCCTAAAATAGGGTGCTTTGGCATGCTGAGTGCTTTGAATAAAGGAGACTGAAGGGCCTCAGAAATAAGAGAACAAAGGTCTGTCTCTGACCCACTGCTGCCCACTTCCCTTCCCTTCCAAAGCACAGGGAGGGATTTTCTTTGAAGTTCTCTTATTTGATTAAGGGAAGTTTCTCCAGAAGGAAGGCAATTGTCCTGGACACCCATTCCTGGAATCTACATCAATCAGAGAAGATTAACTCATATTGCAGGACAGGAGAATAATTAAAAGTTGCTCAAGACACCACACCTAGATAGGCTTTTTGCTTATTCTTTCAACTATAATTATGTGTCCAATAACAATGTTTCGGTCCACTGCATATACAACCATGGTTTGATAAGATTATAGTGGACTTGAAAAATTCCTATTGCCTAATATACTGAAGGAAGAAAATGTTTTAATATGCATTTTGTGTACCCTAAGTGTGCTGTGTTTATAAAGCCTACGGTAGTATACCGTAATGTCCTAGGCCTTCACATTCACTCCACTCGCTGACTCATCTGAAGCAACTCTCAGCCCTGCAAGCTCCATTCATAGTAAGTGCCCTGTACAGAAGAGCCAATTCTTATCTGTTATGCCATATTTTTACTTTCTTTTTACTCTGTTTACATATGTTTAGATACACAAATATTTCCCATTGTGCTGCAATTGCCTATAGTATTCAGCAGTCACATGCTGTACAGGTGTGTAGCCTGGGAGCAATAGGATCTCCCATATAGCCTAGGTATGCAGTAGGCTATGCCATCAAAGTTTTGTATAAGTACACTCTGTGATAATCACACCACAATGCAATTGCCTAATGACACATTTATCAGAATGTATCCCTGTCACCAAGAGACACATGACTGTATTCTTCTTCTTCTTTTATTTATTTATTTATTTTTTTGAGATGGAGTCTCATTCTGTCACCCAGACTGGAGTGCAGTGGCACGATCTTGGCTCACTGCAACCTTTACAGCCTGGGTTCAAGCGATTCTCCTGCCTCAGCCTCCTGAGTAGATGAGATTACAAGTACCCTGCCACTACACCTGGCTAATTTTTGTATTTATAGTAGAGACAGGGTTTTGCCATGTTGGCCAGGCTGTTCTCAAACTCCTAACCTCAGGTGATCCATCTTTATTAGTGTAATTACACTTTATCAGTGTAATAAGACAAACTTTGCTCACCACACACTTCCTCCCCCTACCCCCTCCCACAGCCTGTGTCACTACCTCCCCATCAGAGGCCTTACTTCCTGTAGCTTGGGGTGCTATTTAAGCTTCCGCTCTCTGGCCCACATTAAAAAATATATATGCCTTTTCTCCTGTTAATCTGTCTATTGTCAGCTTGTTTTATAGATTCAAATTCTTAAACCTTCAAGGTCTAGAAAGGAAGTTCCTTCTACCCCCTCCAATAGTTTAAAGAAGTGGAGCCTTTTGGTAGGTAATAGAGTCATGAGGACCCTGCCTTTAGGCATAGAATTAGTGCCTTTATAAAAGAGGCCCAGGGGGGCTTGTTTGCCCCTTCTGCCATGTGAGAACACAGCAAGACAGTGCCATCTGTGAAGCAGAGAGTGAGCCTTCATGAGATGTGGAATCTGCTGGTGCCTTGATTTTAGACTTCCCAGCCTCCAGAACTGTGGATCTCTGGATACATCTCTGTTGTTTGTAAATTAACCAGTCTAAGGTATTTTGTTATAGCAGCACAAACAGACTAAGACACTTGGCGAGTGACATAACCTGCCTGGCTTAGCCATCTTCGGTTGCTATAACAAAATAGTAACAAACTACTATAGATTGAGCTGCTTACACCACAGAAATTTATTGTTTCACAGTTCTAGAGGCTGGAAGTCCCAGACTGACTGACTCATTCAGTTCCTGGTGAGGGCTCTCTTCTTCTGCCTTGCAGACGGCTGCCTTCTTGCTGCATCTGCAAATAGACTTCCTTCAGTGCAGGTGTGCAGCAGGGGTGGGGAGGCCCTCTTGTATTTCCTCCTCCTCTTATAAGAAAGTCAATTCCATCGGGTTAGGACCTCACCCTATGGCCTCATTCAACCCTAATTACCTCCCAATGGGTCCATCTCTAAATACAGCCACATTTTGGTTTAGGACTTCAACATATGAATTTGGAGGAGGAGACAATTTAGTTCCTAACTCCCCCTGTTGCTCAGTGACCTCTTTGTTAAAACTGGGAAGACCCGGCTGGGCAGGGTAGCTCATGCTTGTAATCCTAGCACTTTGGGAGGCCAAGGTGGGTGGATCACTCGAGGTCAAGAATTCGAGACCAGCCTGACCAAAATGGTGAAACCCTGTCTCTACTAAAAATACCAAAATTAGCTGGGTGTGGTGGTGCGTGCCTGCAATCCCAGCTACTTGGGAGGCTGAGGCAGGAGACTTGCTTGCACTCAGGAGGCAGAGGTTGCAGTGAGCCAAAATTACGCCACTGCACTCCAGCCTGGGCAACAGAGACCCTGTCTCAAAACAAACAAACAAACAAACAAACAAACAGGGAAGACCCTTTTCCCAGCACATAGGCCTTAAGGAGCATTGAAGGAGAAACAGAAGGCATGCCCAGGTCTGTCCAGGACAGGCACCCTCATCTCCAAGATGTACTTGGTATTATTTGGACCTCCAAGGCCTTGTATGCCATGTCCTGAGGAACATTCATGTAAACTGTACGTACGCACAGACACACAAACACACACACAGCCACACCCACATCCACACATGCTCCCTTAACCCCTTCCAGTAAGCCTTGACCTTCCCCACCCCTCCGGCCCTTGACCTCACTTTCTGCAACAAGCTCTCGTAAAGCTGGGTGAGTTCTGTGAGTTTCCTCTCCAGCTCCGAGGCCTTGGCTCTCAACTCTTCTGCAAACTTTGTCCTTGTTCCTTCCTTCAGGTGCGTCAATTCCTTTGAGAGAGAGGCCAAGTCACGGCCAAGGAAGAAGACGGACATCACACCTTCCCATATGAGAGCTTTTTTGGTCATCGCCAGTGTTGTTCCCGCAAAGGCCTTTTGCACCTGCGCCCTGCTCCGGGAGGAGACTTGGCCAGTGGTCAGAAGACGCTTGGCATCATTGGCCAAGCGTGGGTTGGCTCTGAGTTTCTGAAATGCACGGATGTTTTCCTTGGTATACTTCATGGTGTTTCCAACATTATCGATAATCTCTCTAGCAGCTGTGACATAGTGTGCCTTATCTTCCTCATCCTCCCTGTCCTCTTGGTCACGGGTGGGCAGTATGTCTTTAGCCTGTGCTTGGGCTTTTTTATTTTTGTAGCGTTCCAACATACCACTCACGATGCGGGTGACCTCAGCTACTGTTGCCAAACCTTGACCAGCGGTGGAGAGCAGCAGGCTTCCTGCTCCTGTTGCTGGGGCAAGGGCTAAACCCAGGAGGCTCGTCACTCTAGAGATGACAGCAGCAGAGTTGGCCACCATGTTAGTTATGGCGAATTTCTTGTGGGTTTTGTCAATACCGTCTGCGAGGGCACGGAGCTTGTCAATGGTCCCTTTTAGATATTCTTTCAATATGGGAAAGTCTCTCAAAAATATTTTTTCTTCAGGGGACAGATCTCCGTCTTGTAGCTCCACGTCTTCACACAGAGGAGCGTCATCCTCATCCCTGAGGAGAAATGAAATAAAGATTTTGCTTCAGCTTCCCAGATGGGAAAACCGATGTGGCTCTTGGATATTCTTGCCACTCTCAGCTTCGAACCCTCCCTGTACCGCCCTACGAAATCCTCTGAAAAGTCCTAGAGCACTGTAGAATAGTTCAGCCTTCGCTGAAAACTACTGGTTCCATGGAGAAAAGAAACACATAAGAGGGGCATGTGGAAGGACAAATGTGAATCACCCCAGCCTTGGCCAAGGAATGGGGAAGGAAAATTAAGTCCTGAGGTATGTTTTCAGCCTTGTTCAGAGAAAGCACAGCACTGCTGCAGAGGAGGGGCAGTGGGGAAATGTTAAAACCCCACTCAAGATAAAGAACTTGGGAACAATGGCGGGAGAGTTCTGGGAAAAGTAGGAGAAAGAGAAGACAAGGTGGTGGGCAGGGGATGAGAGTCCCAGATGTGTAGAAGTGAGTAGGAGGGTGGAGGGCGCCATACTGCATCATACATCCTCCACTCTGATGACCCTGAATCTGGCTACTCTGGGGTGTGTCTTTGCTTCTCTCAGGAGTTGCACATTGAGAGTTGAGATAAATTATTATTCGTGTCCTGAATGCTCTCCTTGCTCTTGGTCAGCTTTACTTGGCTCTTCGAGCAGATGGGATTGGTCCTTCATGGAAGAAGTTTGGGACAAAGAGACCCAAGCCCCTCTTCCTCCAACATTTTACAGGACAAAGTACGAAGGGATCTTTGCCAGGCCAGTTGGCTTTGACCTTCAAGGGGAGAGCTGCATCAGGGTGAGAGCAAAGCCTACTGCTTGGGGCATTTTCTCATGCAAGGTGCCATTTGTGCATTTCCTTCAGGGCGAGCTGAGGTGGCCTGGTGATAACAGATGCCCTGGCCCAAAGGAGAACATCAGAGCTGGAGGGACCCCTGGAGAGGATCTGGGCCATCTCCTTTATGATTCAGTGGGGGGCCTCAAGCCCTGAGAGAAAAGAGGACACTCCCAAAGGAACAGGCAAGGTAAAGATGGAGCTATGGGTGGGCTCTAAGTCCTAAACTTGGTGCTTTCTGCCCTTCCTTTCACTTGTCGGTTGATGTCAGGGCCTCCTTATTGAAGTACATGTATGTCCATAAATGTATTTATCTTTAAATCTCTCTTTCCACACACACACGCACACACACACAGTTCCTCAGTGGGAAAGATTAGAAACTAAATATACCATCGAGCAGATGTTTTAAGTGTTAATGAATTAATAAATTTAGGCCCAATTATCCATTAATCCACAGATGTAAATCAGTTAACAGAGCAGAAGGTCACCAGGGCTTGCAACGGGAAAAGGGTGGGATGAAGGCAAGCGGGGTGGCCCTGATGAAGAACCCCAAACATAAAAGATGCCATAGGTTAGCCCACCCTGATCTCTGTGTTTCCTCAAGGTATGCTAGACAAAAAGAAACAGCAAATAAATATGTAGCTGCAAAGATCAACAATGCCACTGCGTATGAACTGTAAAGTTTTGGTTTTAGCATGGTTGATAACTAACAGAAACTTGACTTCATGTGTTTCTTTTTTTTTTTTTTGAGACGGAGTCCTGCTCTGTCACCCAGGCTGGAGTGCAGTGGCGCGATCTCGGCTCACTGCTAGCTCCGCCTCCCGTGTTCACGCCATTCTCCTGCCTCAGCCTCTCCGAGTAGCTGGGACTACAGGCGCCCGCCACCACGCCCAGCTAATTTTTTGTATTTTTAGTAGAGACGGGGTTTCACCGTGGTCTCAATCTCTTGACCTCCTGATCCGCCCGCCTCGACCTCCCAAAGTGCTGGGATTACAAGCGTGAGCCACCGCACCCGACCATGTGTTTCTTAATTAAACCAAGCATCTCACATGTGAACACCTCTGCTCCAGTAAATCCTGTATCAGCTGGTGATGCCTACTGGCATTGGATAACATTTCAGTCCAGTTCCATGACATACTACACAAAGAGTTTGCCTAATTCACTCAGCAAATATTTGTTACTTGCACACATTGTGCAGGAGGCTGGTGGTGCTACATCTGCTGATTTACAGATAACTGGGCTTAAATTCATTAATTTGTTAACACCAGATGGCTTCCTTCCTTGGTGGTATATGAGCTGAAGAAATGGAGTTCCTGTCTTCAAGAGAGTTACAGAGATGAGGCCCCAGAGTGGAGCAATTTCTGTCTTTGGAGTCCTATTGCCCAACGCCATGCGCTTGACTTAATCTTGACTTGCTCTCCAAAATATTTACTTTAGCTCCGTGAAGTATTTTTTTCCCTAAGGGAACAGATTTTCATATGTGTAATGGAGACCAGTGGGAAGATAGGGCCCACTTCACAGCTAATCCTATCAGAGCACATGTATTCCTTATCGTGAGGATTCCTTATTGTGCAGCATTTCAACAGAACCAGCCCTTTCCCGGCGGACTACGCCCTTTGGGTTACCTTTGCAAACCAACACCAGCCTCACTTTCTTCCTCTGCCTGGTTGTCCATCAGCCTCTGTGGCACCAAATCTGTGTCCCCAGGAGTCAAATGATTTTCTGGTCAGGAATGTAGAAAAACAACGTTACTGCACATATGATGAAACCTTATGAAATTCAGGTGTGGAGGGATTTTGGATTATGTGGTATCAAAATAACAACCATATAGCATACTAAATATTTGCAAACTATTATTTTAAAATTGTATGTTGAGATGTAGCTTACATACAATAAATGCATGCAGTGAAATAGTCAGTTCAATACATTTTTACCTCTATATTGGAGGGTAGCAGTATACACCACCCCAAAATATGCCACTTTGGCATAAGGATTATTTTGAGCCAAAGGTAATTGAGAAGAAGTGGGTACAAGAAAAGTTCTCCACCCTCCCTCTATTTGCCTAAAAGCAAGACATAAATTGACAAAGGTAAAGCTGTCCCTATCTCCTCATTAACAAGAAGGATAAAGTTTGATCACCAAAGATGACATTGACTTGCCTTCCCACAAGTTATTCCTCCTGGAGACTCAAAACCCTTTTCCGTTGTCTTGCTACTTCTCTAAAAATGTACTGTTCATTGTTGGAGGTGTATTGAAGCTGGAATTCAAAGCTACCTCTGAGAATTATTTAATCCCTGGATCTCTCCCATGTCCTTATGAAATAGCCCATGTTAATATGCTTCTGCCTGGTTTTCTCTCTTTAATCTGTCTTGGGTTACAGGAGGCTGTTCCAGCTAAGAACTTATGAGGGTTGAGAAAAAAATTACTTTTCCTCCCATACATAGCCAAGGGCTGGTAACAACTCAAATATATCAATCAACAGAAGAATAAACAAACAAGTTATAGTTTTTTTATGTAGTTAAATACTACATAGCAATAACAATTTTTAAAACTACTGATACCCAAACAACATGGAATAATTTCACAGACATTATTGTTGAGTGAAAGAAATCAAACAAATGGCTCCATTTATACGAAACTCAATAATATGCAAATGAATTGGTTGTAGAAGTCAGAATCATGGTTTCTTCTCGGGTGGGGTGATTACTGACTGGGAGGAGGAAGTACAAGGAAATCTCCTTTTCCCCATCTTGACCTGGGTGAGTGATTCCTTAGATGGATATTATAAGACAGGAAAAAATAATTTTCCCTCTACCTTTCTAAGTTCTCAGCTAGGACCCTTGTAACCCAAGACAGATTAATAAGAGAAAAACAAACAGAAGTGGATTAATATGTACCTCTTAAGTGTATGTAGGAGACACCAGGGAATAAATAATTCTCAAAGGAGTGGCTTAGAACTCCCTGCTTATATAGCCACCTTCAACAAAGAAGTATACAATTTTAGAGAAGTGACAAGATGAAGAAAAAAGACTTTGCATCTTGAGGGCCACCAAACTGTGGGTAGACAAATAAACAGGAAATGAAGGATAGAAAGAGACTAGTCAGTAAAGTTTGTTATGCAGCTTCCTCTGGTACCATCTCCAGGCCCATAAGGGTCTAAAGTTCTCAGTGGTTAACCTTTATTCTCCTTGATAGAAAGACCTTTGTAAATTTAGATCTTGCTTTTAGGCAAATAGAGAGAAGACAGAGAGCCTTCCTGCATCTGCTGCTTCTTAATTGCCTTCACCTCAAGAATCCCTATGCCAAAGAGGCATATCTGGGGGTAGCATATTCTGTTCTCTCACAGTTATTATGACCACATGGACTGTAATGATTAAAGGATCATTTTCACCAAACAAAGCAGTAATTTACAAGGCCCCTTTGTACAAATTGTATTCCCAAGAACATAATATGTTGCGATATTGTGATTTATAAGTATAATTATATATAGATATATAATTACATATACATGTGTATATATATATGTGTGTATATGTGTGTGTATGTGTGTGTATATGTATATATATATGTGTATATATGTATATATGTGTATATATATGTATATATATGTGTATATATATGTGTATATATATACACATATATATATAGTTCTCATCCCCATTTCTGGCACAGGGCTCCTAAAACCCTTGGAATTTCCTGAGCAATGAGAGCAATAAAGGTGAAAAGAGCACCTTTTCTTAACCATAACCGACCCCTTTTAGCCACATCCGAGTTTATGTTAATGAGGTGACTTTAGAAAGCCTCCAAGGATGGGGGGCTGGTTGTCTGGGGAAACAACCATGTGATTTGAGGGTTGGAATATTCAGCCCTACCCCTTGAGTTCCAGGAGAGGAGAGAGACTGGAGATTGAGTTAACCACCAATGGCCTGTGGTTTCTTTAATCAATCACGCCTGTGTAAGGAAGCCTCCATAGAAACCCAAAAGGACAGGGTTCAGAGAGCTTCTGGGTTGGTGAACACATGGAGGTACCTGGAGGGTGGTGTGCCCAGAGAGGGCATGGGAACTCCATGTCTCTTCCCCCATATCTTGCCCTGTGCATCAATTCCACCTGGCCATTCTTGAGTTCGATCCTTTATAATAAACTGGTCATTGTAAATAAATGTCTCCCTGAGTTTTGCAAGCTGTTCTAGCAAATTATTGAAACTGAGGAGGGGGTTGTGGAAATCTTCCATGTGTCACCAAGTTGGACAAAAGTTGTGGGTAACCTGGGGACCCACCCCTTACAACTGGTGTCTGAAGTAGGGGCAGTCTTATGGGACTGAGCCCCTAATTTACAGGATCTGATAGTATCTCCAAGGAGATAGTGTCAGAATTGAGTTAAACTGTAGGATACCAAGTTTGTTCTCATAAAGAAGTGGAGAATTTCTTGGTGTAGGGAAGAAAACTCACATATTTTGGTGACCAGAAGAAGGTAAATTGGTGTGAGTATTGAGGGTAGTAGTAGAGTTCAGCCTCCTTCCTTCGCCTCTCTCGCACACGCCCTCTTGCCCTTCTGCCTTCTGCCTTCTGCCGTGGGATAACACAGCAAGATGGTCCTTGCCACGTATCTCAAAATAATAAGAGCTATCTATGACAAACCCACAGCCAATATCATACTGAATGGGCAAAAACTGGAAGCATTCCCTTTGAAAACTGGCACAAGACGGGGATGCCCTCTCTCACCACTTCTATTCAACATAGTGTTGGAAGTTCTGCCCAGGGCAATCAGGCTGGAGAAGGAAATAAAGGGTATTCAATTAGGAAAAGAGGAAGTCAAATTGTTCCTGTTTGCAGATGACATGATTGTATATCTAGAAATCCCCATCGTCTCAGCCCCAAATCTCCTTAAGATGATAGGCAACTTCAGCAAAGTCTCAGGATACAAAATCAATGTGCAAAAATCACGAGCATTCTTATACACCAATAACAGACAAACAGAGAGCCAAATCATGAGTGAACTCCCATTCACAATTGCTTCAAAGAGAATAAAATATCTAGGAATCCAACTTACAAGGGACCTGAAGGACCTCTTCAAGGAGAACTGCAAACCACTGCTCAAGGAAATAAAAGAGGATACAAACAAATGGAAGAACATTCCATGCTCATGGGTAGGAAGAATCAATATCGTGAAAATGGCCATACTGCCCAAGGTAATTTGTAGATTCAATGCCATCCCCATCAAGCTACCAATGACTTTCTTCACAAAATTGGAAAAAACTACTTTAAAGTTCATATGGAACCAAAAAAGAGCCTGCATTGCCAAGTCAATCCTAAGCCAAAAGAACAAAGCTGGAGGCATCACGCTACCTGACTTCAAACTATACTACAAGGCTACAGTAACCAAAACAGCATGGTACTGGCACCAAAACAGAGATGTAAACCAATGGAATAGAACAGAGCCCTCAGAAATAATGCTGCATATCTACAGCTATCTGATCTTTGACAAATCTGACAAAAACAATAAATGGGGAAACGATTCCCTATTTAATAAATGGTGCTTGGAAAACTGGCTAGCCATATGCAGAAAGCTGAAACTGGATCCCTTCCTTACACCTTATACAAAAATTAATTCAAGATGGATTAAAGACTTAAATGTTAGACCTAAAACCATAAAAACCCTAGAAGAAAACCTAGGCAATACCATTCAGGATATGGGCATGGGCAAGGACTTCATGTCTAAAACACCAAAAGCAATGGCAACAAAAGCCAAAATTGACAAATGGGATCACATTAAACTAAAGAACTTCTGCACAGCAAAAGAAACTACCATCAGAGTGAACAGGCAACCTACAGAATGGGAGAAAATTTTTGCAATGTACTCATCTGACAAAGGGCTAATATCCAGAATCTACAATGAACTCAAACAAATTTACAAGAAAAAAACAACCTCATCAAAAAGTGGGCAAAGGATATGAACAGACACTTCTCAAAAGAAGACATTTATGCAGCCAAAAGACACATGAAAAAATGCTCATCATCACTGGCCATCAGAGAAATGCAAATCAAAACCACAATGAGATACCATCTCACACCAGTTAGAATGGCCATCATTAAAAAGTCAGGAAACAACAGGTGCTGGAGACGATGTGGAGAAACAGGAACACTTTTACACTGTTGGTGGGACTGTAAACTAGTTCAACCATTGTGGAAGTCAGTGTGGTGATTCCTCGGGGATATAGAACTAGAAATACCCAAAGGATTATAAAACATGCTGCTATAAAAACACACGCACACGTATGTTTATTGCGGCACTATTCACAATAGCAAAGACTTGGAACCAAGCCAAATGTCCAACAATGCTAGACTGGATTAAGAAAATGTGGTACATATACACCATGGAATACTATGCAGCCATAAAAAATGATGAGTTCATGTCCTTTGTAGGGACATGGATGAAGCTGGAAACCATCATTCTCAGCAAACTATCGCAAGGACAAAAAACCAAACACTGCGTGTTCTCACTCCTAGGTGGGAATTGAACAATGAGAACACATGGACACAAGAAGGGGAACATCACACACCAGGGACTGTCGTGGGGTGGGGGGAGGGGGGAGGGACAGCATTAGGAGATATTCCTAATGTTAAATGACGAGTTAATGGGTGCAGCAAACCAGCATGGCACATGTATACATATGTAACTAACCTGCACGTTGTGCACATGTACCCTAAAACTTAAAGTCTAATAAAAAAAAAAAAAAAGAAGGTCCTTGCCAGATGCTGGCACCCTGATATTGAACTTCCCAGCCTCCAGAACTGTGAGAAATAAATTTCTTTTCTTTATAAATTCCCCAGTTTGTGGTATTCTGTTATAGCAGCACAAAATAGACTAAGACAGAACAAAAGAGTCACCCAGTCCTTCTATCTAGAAGGGTTTTAGGAGCTCTATGTTGGTAGGGGTGATGACAGCAGCTAGATTTGCAGAAATCCACAGGTTTCACCAGCGCATGTGGGAGGTGAGAGAGTACAGTCAAGGATAACATCATGTTTTGGGCCTTGAACAACTGTGACAATGAAGATCCCATTTACTGAGATGGGAAGGGGTGAAGGTTTTTTTGGCAGGATGTGTGTTCGTCGTGGGGTGTGACAGAGTTCAGTGTGGGGTGGGTTAAGTTTGAGAAACCTGTTAGACAGCCAAGTGATGCTGAGTCCGTTGCTGGCTGGAGATCAAATTTGGGAGCCATCAGTGCAGAAAGTAGTTGAAATCATGACTTGGATGAGAACCCCAGGATAAGATTAATAATAGAGACAAAGTGCAGTCCAAGAACTGGGCCCTGAGCACTCCAACAGTGGGAGCTGAGGAGGGAGAGGAGGAAGAACAAGAGATGGAACACAGGAGCAGCTGGTGAAACACACAGAGAACTAACAGCGAATGGCATTTTGGAATCCAGGGTGAAACATTTGAATATGATTGATAGTCTTTGTGTCTCCTTGTATTTTTCAACATTCTGAATCTTGCTTTCCATCTTTATCTTACAAAGATTCTGCTTTACCTGCCAGTGACAATGGCTAGAATGGAAGAAAACATACCTTGGCAGGTTGGAGATGTCTTTGTTTTTGAGATGTCCAAACGTGTGTCTCTGATCCTCTTCGTATTCAAAATGACACGTATTCTGGCTGGGGAGAGATGCAGTACTACCTTTATAGAGGAGAAAATAGGCCTTCTCATTAGTATGGATCCAAAGCCCCTTTCTATCACTTACCTGTTCTGGGGTTTCGAGACATTCAAGACACCACTATATGTTTCCCTTCTCAGAAAAGAGAAATAGTTTGAGATAATAAGATATAACTTACAGATAAGTAAAATAGCTAGTAAAATGCCTTGCTCAATAAATGTTCAGGAGCAGCTAGTTTCTGCATTTTTCATAATTATAAAAAGGATAAAAATAGTGTCTTACAAGGAAAGGACCCTCAGATTGGCTCAGAAAGCAAACCCCAACTACATTATATGTGTCTTACAGGAGATACAACTGAAACAGTGACTCAAAAAAAGTTGGAAATAAAAGGTTGGGCAAAATCATAAAGGCAAGGGAAGTGTCTGTGGCTGTGAGGGATCCTTGTGGATGGAACTGTTCTGTATCTTGACTGGTGGTAGTCACACACATCCACATGTGAGAAAATTGCAGTAAACTAAACTTGGGAAAAAACTCAGTAATGGGTCTATGGGATCTCTCTGTATTATTTATTATAACTGCATTTAAATCTATAATTATTTCAAAATAGAAACTTTTTTAAAGTGGCAGGCAAATACAAAAAAAAAGAAGTATTGTAAAATTATTAGTAGTAAAAGAAAAAAACACCTAGATTTCCACTTAAAGTGGACTGATTTAATAAACTATGGCTTATCAAACAATGATCTCCTATGCAGACATTAAACCAAAGGAGGCAAATCCACATGAACAGATGTGGAAGGATCTCCTATATGCATTGGTAAATTAAAAGGCAGCGTCCATTTGTCATTTGTACACATAAAAGATACATGTGACTGTATAGACAAGCATCTATGATCTATGCCAGATGCGGTGGTTTATGCTTTTTTTTTTTTTTTTTTTGAGACAGAGTCTTGTGCTGTCACCTAGGCTAGAGTGCAGTGGCGCTATCTCAGGTCACTATAACCTCCACCTCCTGCGTTCAAGCGATTCTCCTGCCCTCAGCCTCCCGAGTAGCTGGGATTACAGGCATCTGCCACCATGCTCAGCTAATTTTTTTGTATTTTTAGTAGAGACGGGGTTTCACCACGTTGGCCAGGCTGGTTTCCAACTCCTGACCTCAAGTGATCCACCCACCTCGGCCTCCCAAAGTGCTAGGATTACAGGCGTGAGCCACCAAGCCTGGCCAGTTTATGCCTTTAATCCCAGTACTTTGAGAGGCTGAAGTGGGAGGAAAGTAGCCAGGCATGGTGGTTTGCATCTGTAATCCCAGCTACTCAGAAGGCTGAGGCAGGAGGATCACTTGAGCCCCAACGTTGGAGACCAGCCTGGGTAACACAGTGAGACTTTGCCTCAGAAAAAAAAAATAATAATAATAGCAGTAATCAGTGATGAGATTAAGGGTGAGGAATCAGTGGAAGCTTGCCTTTCTCTAGGTCCCTTCATACTTTTTGTATCAATATTTTTTGCCATGTGGCTGTCTGTGACACCTTAAGCAATTAAAAAAAACAGTTTTCCCATGAGGTGGGTTGAATAGCGTGCCTGGTCCCCTGCCAAATTCATGACTACTTGGAACCTTAGAATGTGACCTTATTTGGAAATAGGGTCTTTGTAGTTAAAATTAGTGAAGGATCTCCGGGTGAAATTATCCTGGATTTAGGGTGGCCCCAAAATCCATCACTGGTGTCATTATAAGAAGAGGAGGTGACAGAGAGAGACACAGCAAAGAAGGCTGCGTGCAGACAGAGGCAGAGATTAGAGTCATGCTGTCAGAAGACACCGAGGCTGCAAAAGGCACAGAGGGTCTCCCTGGAGCCTGCAGCAGAAGTGTGCCCTACTGGCACTGTGATTTTTGACTTCCAGCCTCCAGAACCGTGAGACGCTAAATGTCTGTTGTTTGAGGCCACCTGGTTTGTGGTGCTTTCTGACAGCAGCCCTAGTGAAGCTAATATATTCCTTTGCATCTCTTCCCTACATTTGGTACTTGGTCCAGCGCTTATGGCAGAAATGCTATTTCCTAGATAGGCTTCCCCCTCAGCTCATCCTCCCTTCTCTCATCCTCTTCCCTTTCACTTCTAAAAAGTTAGAAAAAAACATCCTCCCTCACACATTCTGAAGGGACAGAAATTCTTTAATTTTTTTTTTTTTTTTTTTTTTTTTGAGACGGAGTCTTGCTCTGTCACCCAGGCTGGAGTACAATGGCACAATCTCGGCTCACTGCAACCTCCACCTCCCAGATTCAAGCAATTCTCCTGCCTCAGCCTCCCGAGTAGCTGGGATTACAGGCACATACTAACACACCTGGCTAATTTTTGTATTTTTAGTAGAGATGGGGTTTCACCAGTTTGGCCAGGCTGGTCTTGAACTCCTGACCTCAGGTGATCCACCCACCTCCGGCTCCCAAAGTGCTGGGATTACAGGCATGAGCCACCATGCCCAGCCCGAGACAAAATTTTTATAGCCATTCATTTTCTAATTGTTTAAATGAATACAAGTTTATGGTTGAAAATGTAGAAATAAATTATAAAATCCACCTTATGCTCACCATACGGAAATAAAAACTAGTGACATTTTATTTTACAAACCAAAAATTTAGATGCATGCTGTTCATGTAGTTTGTGTGAATTCTTGTCACTTAACATTGTATCTTAGTAGTTCCCCAGGCGATATACAGAAGCCATGTCGCATTTCATTATACGAATGTATCATTACACATTCAGTAACTCACTGGTGAACCTTTGGGTTGTTTTCAGTTATTTTAAAATTTTGTATTTATAATTTTTGGTTAAAATCCTTATACAGACGTCTGTCTACATGTTTGGTTATTTCTTTAGGGTAGTCTATGAAAAAGAAT
The DNA here is from genome assembly GCF_028878055.3 of Symphalangus syndactylus. NCBI lineage: Eukaryota > Metazoa > Chordata > Mammalia > Primates > Hylobatidae > Symphalangus > Symphalangus syndactylus. The sequence goes on along the minus strand of NC_072440.2, from coordinate 72,638,801 downwards.
GAATGTGTCAAAGATAAAAACGTTCTCCCCTCTTTGGTATGTGAAGCTAGGTTTGGTTTAGGGGGCTTGGCACATTTAAGAGTTTACTTTCACCAGACATAATCTACCTGCTTTACACAGTGACCCAGTGAGATCGGTGCTAAGATTATGCCCATTTTACAGAGGTGCAAACTGAGACATAGGGAGGCCAGTGTCACACAGTAAGCAGGAAAGCCTGTGCGATTCCAGCCACGCAGAGTCTGGAGTAGTTAGTCCCAATCAGGGCGCGTTTGCTCCTCAGGGACATTGCTAATATCTGGAGACATTTTTGATGGTCTCAACTGGAGACGGTACTGCTGTTGGTATGTAGTGGGCAGAGGCCAGGGATGCTGCCAAGCACCCTACGATGCACAGGATGGCCCCCACAACCAGGGATCACCTGGTTAAACATGACAAGGGTGCTGGGGGTAAGAGACCCTGGTCTGGAACCCCATTTTTTTACCAGCGTCCGCCAATACCTCTCTCATTTTTTTACATTAGTCCTATGGGGTGCAGGGCAAAGGTAACAGCAGGAAACTCGTCTAAGCAGGTCTCATTCCCTCCCCTCTGACCTGCTCTTGGTGGTTGTGAGATGAGAGTTTTATTGGGAGAGGATTTGAGACATTATTTTCATTTGAAATCTTCCAGGATATTTATGACAGTCTTTCCTTACCTGCCTTCCCCCACAAAACCAACTTCTTCAGATACACAATCTAAGTAAGAAAAATCTACCTACTTTGAAAACACAGCTTCAAGATAATCTCCCTAAATTTTTTTTTTTTTTTGAGACAGGGTCTCACTCTGTTGCCCAGGCTGGAGTGCAGTGGCGCGATCACTGCTCTCTGCATTCTTGACTTCCTGGGTTCAAGTGATCCTTCCATCTCAGCACCCCCCCAAGTAGCTGGGACTACAGGTGAGCACCATCACACCCAGCTAATTTTTGATTTTTTGTAGAGACGGGGTCTCACTATATTGCCCACGCTGGTCTCAAACTCTTGGGCTCAAGCAATCCGCTTGCCTTAGCCTCCCAAAGTGCTGGGATTACAGGCATGAGCCACTGCGCCCGGCCTAGTCGCCCTAATATTTATCACAAACTCCCACACCCTCTTCCCCAAACAACTTCACATAAACCTACAATCTAGAAAACTCTGTAGGTTGGCTTTGCAGTTTCTACACAATTCACCCAGCACCTTTTTTCTTGTGAGATGACGCCGCTAAACCAATCCTCTACCGAATTTCTAGGGAAACGCCGGTGGCTGATGTAATCACCTGCTTTCTAAGGGCCAGGTCCCCTCTGCCTAAGCCCTCGGATCCCCAGCAGTGGAGGGGCAAATGCAGCTTGGCTAGTCACATCGCATGCTTTATCATGTTTGGATTTAACCCTCAAATGGCTGTAAGGGAGGGAAACCTACCAGGAATAACACAGGAGAAGTTAATCCTCAGACTCTCCCCAAGCTCTGGCCGGCATTTGAACCGCGCTGCTGTGACGGCAGCTCTTTTTCCTGAGTCAGGTGCCTAAAGCCAACCCCCTGGGGGCTTTGTCCTTCAGGGACCAGAGCCGCAGCCCCCTCCTCCCCCGACTTCTGCCTGCCCTCTCACCTTCTCTCCACGGAGCTCTCCTTTGTGGCCTCGGGTCCCGAGGGAGAGGAAGATCCTGAACCTCTGTCCTTGCCTCTCCGAGTTCCCCTGGTCTGGCAGGAGGCTATGAGTGTCTGGGCTGGAGAAAGACGGATAGGAAGAGTAGGGTGGCTCTTGAACAGAAATGGATTGCAAAACTGGTTTCTGTTAAGTGCTGCAGAAATGAAAAAGCAAAGGCTTTTCCAGGAAATCACGGGCTCCAGCTGTCATTTTCACTTTCCTTTTTGCCTGTTTCTCTAATTGGGTGCACAACGAGGTGAAAGAGCAGAATCAAAGTCAGAAGGCCTGAGTCTCTCGTCTCTGTCCTGGCTGTGTTATAGGATGGACCTATATGGGGTATGAAAACAGCTCCTGTGGCTTAGAGCTATGGTGAGGAGCCCGTGAGCAAGCGATGGGGTGCCCGTTGAACAGTGGATTCACAGTAGCTATCATCACTGATGGTTCTGAAACTGCTTTCCTCCACAGCATCTTATGTGATGCCGATGTGGATAACAACCCTATGAGGTGCACAGCATTAAAGGGCTAATAACTCTGAAATGCAGAATCCTCTGAAAATGGAAACTTTATTTTATTTTGTTATTATTATTTGAGATGAAGTCTCTCTCTGTTGCCCAGGCTGGAGTGCAATGGCATGATCTTGGCTCACTGCAACCTCCGCCTCCTACATTCAAGCTATTCCCCTGTCTCAGCCTCCCTAGTAGCTGAGATTACAGGCACCTGCCACCACGCCCGGCTGAGTTTTGTATTTTTAGTAGAGATGGGGTTTTGCCATGTTGGCCAGGCTGGTCTCAAACTCCTGACCTCAAGTGATCCACCTGCCTCGGCCTCCCAAAGTGCTGGGATTATAGGCGGGAGCCACCGCACCTGGCCTAAAAATGAAAACTTAAAAAATAATAATAATTTATTCAGTTAGTGGCAAAACCTGACCTGATCTGGCATGAATTCACTTACGGTTTTTATGTCTCCTGCTTAATTTGAATATTCACAGTCACTGCAGAAATACTAATATGTTTGACTGAGGAGGGCTGCTGCGGGTGGGTGGGTTACACAGTACGTGATACCTGCACCCCATTACCTTTCTAAAAATCCCCCAAATCAGGAAATCTGACACGCATCTGGCCTCAAGGATTGGAGATATAGGATTGTGATACTCTGTCTCCCACTTTAAGGAAGAGGAAACCCAGGCTTCTAGAAGTTGTGGGTTGTTTGTGAATACACAGCTAAGAACCAGTCCTAGGCTCTGTGTCTGTAAGAATGAGCCCACAGTGTGGTTACAGGCTGAGATCTGTGTCTCTCTAGCATTTGTGTCAAATTGTGATCAGAAGCCATGTGGTTTGTTTATATTTATATGCCCAGAAGTCCCCAGTCACCACCCCTAGCTGAGACCACATTGGAGGCTATTGCTTTGCAGAAGGTGTGGTCCACCTAGCCAGTCCTGGCTTTGCTGCGATAGAGGCCACCTCCTGTCCCTGGGCCCTACGAGCAGGAATGAGGGGTTAAGGGCTGCTGAGCTGGGTCTTATAGGGGCCTTTCCAACAGTGGCATCCCGGATTCCACAACCCACCCCTGCTCCTGGCCTCCCACACTTGGGGAACACGCTAAACACGGCCTGACGTTGAGGAGGACTTGGCTGCCTGGCTGGGGCCGCTGAGCCATCCCAGGCCTGCCTGTTGTTTTCCCTGGCAATGGACCCAGATGTTGTGGTCACTGCTCAGTCCTGGGAGTCTCAGGGGCCAGACCGGCCATTGGATGAGGGGCAGTGTTTACCACCAGGGCTCTTGTGAAACAATTGCCCCAAGAGATGCTGTGTGAGAAGAATGTTCTGTAGCCAAATGCAGGAAGTGCTGCTTATGTAAGGGGACAGAAAACATCCACCCTATAGCTCAGAGGAACAAAAGCAGGGAGTCGCTTAATTTCCCAGAGTCCACTTCCCTTCCCTCAAGGGACCCAAGCCCTGCTGAAAAGAAACAAACTTGCCTGAAGGCCCCTTAGTCTCTTGTGATTTAAAACACACTCTCGGGCCGGGCGCGGTGGCTCACGCCTGTAATCCCAGCACTTTGGGAGGCTGAGGCAGGTGGATCGCTTGAGGTTAGGAGTTCGAGGCCAGCCTGACCAACATGGTGAAACCCTGTCTCTACCAAAAATACAAAAATTAGCTATGTGTGGTGGCAGGCACCTGTAATCCCAGCTACTCGGGAGGCTGAGGCAGGAGAATCGCTTGAACCTGGGAGGCGGAGGTTGCAGTGAGTGGAGATTATGCCACTGTACTCCAGCCTGTGTCTCAAAAAAAAAAAAAAAATACAAACACACACACATACACGCACACACACACTTTTGGGTAAAGTCTGTCATTTGGGGGTGAATGTTCAGGCAATTTAAGTTCAAATTTTCTATCAGGGCTTTTTATGTTTTCTTAAAAGTTTGCCTCCCATTGAGGCTGCAGTGAGCTGAAATCGCACCACTGCACTCCCGTCTGGGTGACAAAGCAAGACCCTGTCTCAAAAAAAAAAAAAAAAAAAGAAAGAAAGAAATTTGCCTGCCTTTCTGAGATGGCACCTGGGGTCAGGAGCTTGTACTGGCCCACAAAGAGGGTCCTTTGTGACCCTCCCACCAGGCATTGCTGGCTCCCAGACACCTGGGTTCTGGTTTGCCTTGGCACCTCTCTCGAGGAGTTGCAGGTTTTCTGTGTTGCAGCCACAACCAACCCACTCTGGGCTCAGGCTGTCTGCCTCCCAGACAGCTCACCATGCCTCGGCCCAGTGGCCCCTGGCACAGGCAGGGACCATCCGTCCTGGGATGGGGGAAAGGCCTTGAAGCACACACTTTGACCCTGAGATTCTTGGATTCCAGAAATTTCTTCTCTTCTCTCTGGCTACAGCACTTAGGGAGAGTTTGAACTTAGGAGGCGGAGGTTGCCTAGAGTTTGAGCAAACGCTGCCCCAAGAGTGCAATTTGCCAAATGTAGCAAAAGTTCCATCGTGGCCTCCATTGCTTTGCCTGGAAGCAGTTTCAGGATCCTGGCAGCCCAGGCCAGAGCGAAGCAGGGAAGCAGCCATTACAAGGGGAGAGTGGAGCACTGAACTTGAACCCAGGACCACCAAAAGGGCCAGGCCTGGCATAGCCACACCCTTGTTGCTTGGCACACAGCAACTAAACCTCACCCACTTCTATCCCAACTCCTTCCCGGGGTTCTTGTGAGGAAGTTTTTTGTTTGTTTGTGTTTTGTTTTGTTTTGTTTTGTTTTTTTGAGACAGTCTCGCTCTGTCGCCCAGGCTGGACTGCAGTGGTACGATCTTGGCTCACTGCAACCTCCGCCTCCTAGGTTCAAGCAATTCTCCTGCCTCAGTCTCCCAAGTAGCTGGGATTACAGGCACGCGCCACCACTCCTGGCTAATTTTCTATTTTTAGTAGAGACGGAGTTTCTCCATGTTGGTCAGGCTGGTCTTGAACTCCCAACCTCAGGTGATCTGCCCAGCTCAGCCTCCCAAAGTGCTGGAATTACAGGCGTGAGCCACTGTGCCCAGCTGGTTAATCCTTTTAATAACTCTAAAAGGTCAGTCTGCCATTGTCCTGTTTTACCGATGAGAGGAGTGAGGCTTGGAGAAGAAAAAGGTGCCCAAGACTAAACTTTCAGCAAATGTCGGAGCTGGGGCCTGAGCCCAGGCAGACTGGGTTCCGAGGCCAGAATCCTAACCATTCTGCTCTGACGTCTCTAAAAGCCAAGGATTTAGAGTCAGAATTAATCAGTGTAAATTTTATGCAGTGTTCTCTGGTTCTCACCAAAGAGAGCAGGAAGCATCGCCCGAGAAGAAAGTGACCCAGAGAGCAGGGGGACCTCAGTCCTCTCACCATTCTCATTGCGTCTGGGGCTGACTCTGGCCTCTGCAGAGCAGTGGACAAGAGGAGCGACTCTGTGATCAGGGCGTGACATGGCCTATTCACCAGAGCGAGGCCTGCATGCCAGCCAGGGCCCCAGGCACCAAGCCAACCAGGAAGGGAAACTCCCTCCCATGATGACATTCCCAGTTCCTCTTGAGCCCAGACAGTCTCCAGATGTTTTTTTCACTGAACACATTCCCAGAGAGTCTCGGAAACCCGGGGCAGTGCGGGGCTGGAGGCAGAGCACTGGCCCAGCATCGGGAGAGCAGGGCAGCCCTTTGGCTGCCCAAATGTACGGTGGATCCTGAGCAAATCCATTCCACTCTGAGCCTGCGTCTTCCCATTTACAGTGGGTTGAAGAGTGACCCCAAAACGTGATGTCCAAGTCCTCATCCCCCTCACCTGTGAATGTGAGTTTATTTGGAAACAGGGTCTTTGCTGATGTAATTAAGGATCTTGAGATGGAATCATCCCTGATTTAAGAACAAATCCAATGACAGTGTCCTTAAAAGAGACAGAAAAAGAGAGCGCACAGAGAAACACAGGGAGGAGGGCCATGTGAAGATGGGGGCAGAGCCTGAAATGACGCAGCTGCAAGCCAAGAATTCCCAGCAGCCACCAAACACTAAAGAAGGAAAGGAGCACATTCTCCCTTGGAGCTTCCAGCAGGGTCAACCCTGCCATACCTTGATTTCAGGCTTTCGGCCTCCACACTTATGAGAGAATAAATCTCTGTTGTTCGAAGCCACGAAGCTGTGGTCATTTGTACAGCGGCCCTGGTAAACTAATGCACTGTCTCTGAGAGCATTGATGGGGTCAGGAAGCCTCCTGTTGGGTAGAGGAGCAACTAAGAGACTGAACTTGGCCCCCACCCCGAGACTCACAAGTGAGTGGAGAAGCCAAAACCTGCACAAGATCACTGCATTTCCAGCTCCAGCTTGATGCACCTTCTGCATCTAAACCCAGGCTTCCCGGGCTGGAGTGGGCTCCCAGTCTCGCGGAGTGGCCTGGCTGCCTTAGGGTTGGGTGGGAGGATGGAAACTCAAACATAGGGAAGGATGAGCCCCTCAGGAACTGCAGGCGACAGAGCAGGGTGGGTGGGATGTCAGCTCTGACAGGGCCACCCCCAGGAAGCTCAGATCTCCCACTGGGACAGGGAGCCAGGGTTAAGATTCCATCTGAGCCAGCATCTTTTCTAGGGACTGCGTTGGCTCTGCAGAGAGGCTTCTGGGCTTCAGGAATTTCAGCTCGAGGGGTGCCCTGCTGAGAGCAAGGCTGCTGAGAGCAAAGCCTAGCCCCATGCAAAGTGCTTTGCAGGACTCAGAGGAGGGGATTAAGAACCCGTGGGAACAAGGAGCCGCACAGATCGGTCAAGTGAGGTTGCAGCAGGTTCATCAGAGCCTCCGTTTCTTCACCTGAAAATGCACATAGCAAACCTTGCCTTACAAGGGCTTTATGAAATGAAATGAGCTGCTGTGTGCACAAAGCGATTGCTGTACTGTTTGGTCGAAGCTTTGTTATTGAAAGCATTGCTTTCCTTATAGGTTTGAATTGCACCTGAGTTCCAAAGGAGAAGTTGACATTCTTCCAGAACATATGCCCAGTGTCTTCAATTTGAGATGGAGCTGGGATGCCAAGTCTGCAAACGTGGGTTTTGGGCTTGGACAAGCCTGGGTTTGCATCCCGGCTCTGCCCTTTGCTGGGACTGTGGCCCTGGGAAAAATGAGCCTTTCTGAACTTTCCTGATGGCACTCATAAATGGGAGACAGTGTCGATGTCAGGGTGTGAGAATGCATGCTGCACATAGTAGGTGTTTAATGATGTTTCTGAATAACAAATGATTTGAAATAAAGGCAGCTGTGCGAAGCCGTGAGAACTGATAGTAAATGTGGCCAGGGGCACAGATAGCAGGCAGCTGGGAGGGAGGGAAGAGGGTCTGCTTCTTGAGGGGTGATCAGGGAAGCTGTATTGGTAGGAATGTTTTTGTTGTTGTTGTTGTTTTGTGTTTTTTTTTTGAGACGGAGTTTTGCTCTTGTTGCCCAGGCTGGAGTGCAATGGTGCGATCTCAGCTCGCTGCAACCTCTGCCTCCTGAGTTCAAGCAATTCTCCTGCCTCAGCTTCCTGAGTAGCTGGGATTACAGGCATGTGCCACCACACCCGGCTAATTTTGTATTTTTAGTAGAGATGAGGTTTCTCCATGTTGGTCAGGCTGGTCTCGAACTCCCAACCTCAGGAGATCTGCCCGCCTCAGCCTCTCAAAGTGCTGGGATTACGGGCGTGAGCCACCATGCCTGGCCGGTAGGAATGTTTTGATTGCAAGTGACAGAAATCACTTTTGGCTCATGGAATGTGACGGTACCTTCAATAAGCAAGACATACTTTTATGTCAGGGCCTTTCTTTATATTTGCTGTTCCCCCTGTTGAAATGCTTTCCCCCCACCCCCAAGGTATTTCTGTAGTTCTCTCCTTTATCTCTTTGAATCTTTATCAAATATCTCCTTTATCTCACTGAATCTTTATCAAATCTTTATCAAATACGTTTAAATTAAATTTTAAAGTACATTTTAAGCCAGACGCAGTGGTTCATTCCCTGTAATCTTAGCACTTTGAGAGGTCTGAGGCAGCTGGATTACTTGAGCACAGGAGTTAAAAATCAGCCTGGGCAACATGGTGAAACCCTGTCTCTATAAAAAATACAAAAATTAGCTGGGCATGGTGGCAAGTGCCTGTGGTCCCAGCTACTTGGGAGGCTGGGGTGGGAAAATCGCTGGAGCCCAGGAGGCTGAGGCTGCAGTGAGCAGAGATTGTGCCGCTGAACAGTTCAGCCTGGGTGGCAGAGCGAGATTCTGTCTCAAATAAATAAATAAAAAGTAAGGGCCGGGCGTGGGGGCTCACACCTGTAATCCCAGCACTTTGGGAGGTCAAGGCAGGTGGATTACGTGAGGCCGGGAGTTTGAGATCAGCCTGGGAACATGACAAAATTCTATTTTTGAGATAGAGTCTCACTCTGTCACCCAGGCTGGGGTGCAGTGGCATGATGTCGGCTCACTGCAACCTCTGCATCCCGGGTTCAAGCGATTCTCCTGCCTCAGCCTCCCAAGTAGCTGGGATTACAGGCGCGTGAAACCATGCCCGGCTAATTTTTTTTATTTTTAGTAGAGATGGGGTTTCACCATGTTGGCCAGGCTGGTCTCGAACTCCTGACCTTGTGATCCGCCCACCTCAGCCTCCCAAAGTGCCGGGATTACAGGTGTGAGCCACCGCACCTGGCCAATTTTTTAAAAAAATTTAAAAAGTACCTTTTAAAATTAAATTTAAAAACAAATTCCAGCCAGGTGTGGTGGCTCACACCTGTACTCCCCGCACTTTGGGAGGCCGAGGCAGGAGGATCACCTAAGATCAGGAGTTCAAGACCAGCCTGGCCAACGTGGCAAAACCCCATCTCTACCAAAAATTAGCCAGGCATGGTGGTGCATGACTGTAATCCCAGCTACTCAGGAGGCTGAGGCAGGAAAATCCCTTGAACCCAGGAGGTGGAGGTTTCAGTGAGCTAAGACCGTGCCATTGCACTCCAGCCTGGGCAACAAGAGCGAAACTCAGTCTCAAAAAAAAGAATCTCCCACTCCCTGCTCGACATTCTCTATGCTTCTTCTCTGCTTTATTGCTTTATTTTTCTCCATAGGATTTATCATCTAACATGCTTTCTATTTTTATTATTTATCTTATTTATTGTGTTTCTATCCATCCCCACCTACTATTGTGTAAGCTCCATTTGGTTGGATCTTTGACTTTTTTTTTTAACTGCTGTATTTTTACTACTTAGGACTGTGCCTTGCACATAGTAGGTGTGGTATTTAACTTTATGTGTCAACTTGACTGGGCTATGGGGTGCCCACATATTTTGTTGGACATTATTTCTGGCTATGTCTGTGAGGAGGTTGCTGGAAGAGATTAGCATTTGCAATTAGTAGACGGAGTAAAGCAGATGGCCTCCACCATGTGAGCAGGTATCATCCAATCACTGAGGACCTGAATCACACAAAAGGGTGGAGGAAGGGGAATTTGCTCTCTGCCTCACTGCCTGAGCTGGGACATTTGTCTTCTGTCCTCAGACTGGGCTTTACCCCATCTACTCCCAGGATTCTCAGACCTTCAGACTCTGGCTGAACTATAACACTGACTTTCCTGGGTCTCCAGCTTGCAAATGGCAGGCTATGGAACTTCTCAGCCCACAATCACGTGAGCCATTCCTTATAATAAATCGATCTACCTAACTCTCCTACTGTTTCTGTTTCTCCGGAGATTTCTGATGAATGTAGTAGTCATTCAATAGCTATTTGTTTTGGTTTGTCTTTTTGAGATGGAGTCTCACTCTGTCGCCCAGGCTGGAGTGCAATGGCACGATCTCGGCTCACTGCAACCTCTGCCTCCCGGCTTAAGCGATTTCCAGCTAATTTTTGTATTTTTAGTAGAGACGGGGTTTCACCATGTTGGCCAGGCTGGTCCTGAACTCCTGACCTCAAGTGATCCACCCACCTCACCGTTCCAAAGTGCTAGGATTACAGGTGTGAGCCACTACGCCTGGCTTCAATAGCTATTTGCTGAATGAACGAATGATTTAGCAGGAAGGTCCAGAATGCAAATGGCTTTAGATACAGCTGGGTCCTCTGACTTAGAAAAAATCATCAGGGCTCCGTCTTGCTGAACCTCTTGGCTGTCCCCTGTCTCTATTTGATATGGTTCTTCAGGCCAGGGGCCACCTGCAATCCCAAACTCATATCCTTGCTACATGGCAATGTCCTTCCAAGAAGTCTAGCAGAAAAGTCTCAGAGAAGATTTGGCTTTGTCTGGCTTGACCATGTGTCCATCTCTGAACTTCAGTTCAGAAGCAAGGTCACTGTGGTCAAGAGGCAGGGCGAGCCAAATGCAGCAAGTTCCTAATAGGGAAGAAGGGGAGGGTGCTGGTGAAACAGAAACAACAAAAGACAAAAACAGAGGGCTTCCTGGAGGGGGTGTCCTTTGTGTCAGGGCTTAGAGGGTGGTTAGGATTTGGCCATGATGTCAGAGCTTTCTACAACTGATCCTGCCCACCTGTCTAGCATCACCACCCATCTCTTACCGCTCTGCACCCCATGATTCAGCCACTTCCTGCCCTGAACCCTGTTCAAGTTTTCACCCTGCTGTGTATTTATTTGTCTTCTTCCCCGTAGCTAGTACTCCCTTCTTCAGCAAATGGAGTGATTCTCCACATCCTTGAAGATCTGGGTGTCACACCCGTAGAGAGACACATCCATGATCCCAGGCACATGCTTACATAAGCACGTCCAGGCATACTACACACGCACACACACATGCACACACACTCTTGCACACACACTCACATGCACACACGCACGCACACACTCACACATGCACACACGTGCGTGCACACACGCACGTGCACTCGCACACGCACACATACGCACCCACACTCTCACATGCACACACATGCATGCATACACGCACACTCACACACATGCACACACATGCACACACATGCACGCACACTCATGCACTCACACACACATGCACACACACTCTCACGCACGCACACACTCACATACATGCACACACGTGCACACACTCACACATGCACACGTGTACACACACACGCACACATACACACTCTCACACACACACACATGCTGTTTCTCTCTCTCTCTCCTCTCATTTCTCCCTTCTTTCCTTCGTTATAAACTGAAAAGCAACACTGCCTTTCACCCACCCAGGTAGTGTGTATATTAGCAGAGTAAAAAGAGACCCCTAATCCCCAAATATCTCCCCCAAATGTTGGCTTTGGCACCTGAAATTCAGTCAGTGTTTGTTCCCATACTGCGTGCTGGCCACTGTGTTTGCACTGTGGCTGTCATGCCTGATACAGAAGAGGCACTCAATAGGGATCGTTGAGTGAATTCATGAATGAATTACTGCATCAGTCAATCAATGAATAAAGACAGTGTTTCCTCCCACAGAGCTATGACAAGGGCCATAGTTAGTATCCTGCCAGGAAGAAGGGGATGGGGCCTGCAGGGAGACGTCTACTTGGAGCTGGGGATCTTGGGGAGCCTCCTTGGAGAAGGTGCCCTGTGGGGAAGCCCTCAGTGCATGGGCTTTGCACAGCCGGGGAGGGTGGAAGCAGATGAGGCCACAGGGCATAATGCTAGAGTGTCAGGGAGTCCAGTCTACAGCGGAATAGGAGTAAAGGGTCCTTCCTCTGGGGCTGAATATCAAGCCTTTCCTGGCCTTTGTTGAAAGAAAATTCCTCAGGTCAGGGGCGGGAGAGGGGTGAATTTCCCTCAGTTACTACTAAGACAAACTGTGAGGAAAAATGATACACAAGACAGTTACTTTTTTTTTTTTTGGGACCGAGTCTCACTCTGTTGTCCTGACTAGAGTGCAGTGGCACAATCTCAGCTCACCAAAACCTCCGCCTCCACAATTCTCTTGCCTCAGCCTCCCGAGTAGATGGGACTACAGGTGGGCACCACCAGGCCTGGCTAATTTTTTGTATTTTTAGTAGAGATGGGGTTTCATTATGTTGGCCAGGCTAGTCTCAAACTCCTGACCTCAGGTGATCCGCCCACCTTGGCCTCCCAAAGTGCTGGGATTACAGGTGCGCACCACCACACCTGGCTAATTTTTTTTTTTTTTGAGACGGATTTCACTCTTGTCGCCCAGGCTGGAGTGCAATGGCACCATCTCGGCTCACTGCAACCTCTGTCTCCTGGGTTCAAGTGATTCTCCTGCCTCACCCTCCTGAGTGGCTGAGACTACAGGTGCCGCCACCATGCCCAGCTAATTTTTTGTATTTTTAGTAGAGACAGGCTGTCTCTACTTTATTTGGCTGGGCTGGTCTCGAACTCCTGACCTCAGGTGATCTACCCGCCTTGGCGTCCCAAGGTGCTGGGATTAACGGTGTGAGCCACCGTGACTGGCCCACCCCCAACTAATTTTTATATTTTTAGTAGAGACGGGGTTTCATCATGTTGGCCGGGCTGGTCTCGAACACCAAGACAGCTACATTTTGAAAGAGGGACACATGGAGGGAAAATTCTAGAACACAGGATGCGTTCCTCCCAAGGTACCAGCCAAGCCGAAAGTAGAACAGAACCCTCGGCCCTTGGGAAAGGGATCCTAAATGTTTGCATCCTCACAAGTAGCCTGCTTTACAGTTTACAAAGCACTTTTTCAGCCATTATTCGCCTGTCCTGGATGGAAGCCATGTCCTTTATTCAGCAATTATTACCAAGTACCTCCTAGTTAAGATGGTCATGAGGACTAAATGAGCCACTGCTTATAAAGGACCCAAAGCTACTGGACCCAGACAGGCCAGCGGTATGTGCTTAGGGTGTGGTGCCCCAAGTGGTTGTGGTGAGGCTGGCATTGTCATGAACTTGGCCTTGAACTGAGCAATGGCAACGCAAGATAGATACATTACCTGCCCTCACCGGCCTCACAGCTCTTATTCACTCATCATGTAACTGGTCAAATTTTAAATCATTTCAACTCAGATGTTTTAAAAATGTGTTTTCTTTATTATCTACAATTGAGACCAATAGCCCATGTGTATTGAGTGCTTACTCCGTACGAGGTATAGTTTTAAGTATTATACATAGTTTAGATTTCACAACACCCTCTGAGGCAGGTACTATTTACTGCTATTTGACAGATGGAGAAAGGAGCAACAGAGAGATTAAGTAACTTCCTCAAGGTCACACAGCAAGCAGTGAAACTAGGATTCAAATGCAGGTAGTCTAGCTCCGGAATCCACACCCTTGACCACTGTAAGACACTGCCTCTTGCTTTTAAGCTTCCCTCACTGCAGCGTGTCAGGGGGCAACTTAGATGAGCCAATAATGGCATCTTAGTCTTCCTGGTATATACTCAGTATTTCAGTTTACTCCTTTGACCACCTCCACACCTACTCCTCTCCAAGATGGTGCTGGATAGATGGGAGAGCAAAGGCGGGAAGATGGGCGCTTGGACAGGTATGCAGATCCTGGGGTGTCCCCAGGTCCCTGCTCTCGGCTCCAGGATGACTGTTTTGTTCTGGGGACCTGGAAGCCTGCTGAGGTGTGCCTGGTCCACCAGGCCTTCTGTGGTCTTGTGCTGTCAAGTTCATGGCCAGGGCCTTTTGCGTCTAAGTGCTGAATCTTTGGGCTCAGAGCTCTTTTGTCTCAATTCCCAGTTTTCCAGGGACCACCAGCCACCTCCACAACTCCACCTCCCCCCAGTGGGGCACCCGGGAATGTTAGACCCTGCACGATACCCTCAGTCCATGGGGAACCAGCAGGAAAAGCTCAGGCTTCTCTGCTTAGATACCCCGTCTCCCTTCTCTCCTTCTTCCCTTAATGATAGGATCCCCAGGTTTCAGCTGCGCCATGGCCACGTAGTTAAAGAGGCTTCCCAGCCTCCCTTGCAGCTGGCTTTACCATGTGACCACGTTCCAGCCAGTGAGGACTGAGCTGAGTGTGGGCCCTCCCTCAGGAGGGGATGTGCCCTCCCTTCCCAGTCCTCCTGCTGGCTGGGGCTGGAATGTGGATATGTGGGTCAGGGCTGAGCAACGCCACAGGAAGAACCAGGGCCACTTGGTGGAGCAGCCCCACAAGGCTTTTAAGCCTGGGACTGTTCCTTGAGAAAGACATTTATGTGTACTTGAACTTACCGTTATTAGCCTTCAGAAGAGCTCCCCAAACTGTGTCGTATCCAGTTCTGTCCCAGGCCATCTTAGTGCTCGCACACCATGGGGGCAGGGTGGAGTGGGGTTCCTTCTCCTCCTCCTCCTCCCCTCCTCTTCCTCCTCCCCTCCTCCTCCTCCCCTCCTCCTCCCCTCATCTTCCTCCTCCCCTCCTTCTCCTCCCCTCCTCCTCCCCTCCTCCCCCCTCCTCCCCTCCTCCTCCCCTCCTTCTCCTCCCCTCCTCCCCCCTCGTCCTCTCCTCCTTCTCCCCTCCTCCTCTCCTCCTCTCCCCTCCTCCCCCACTCCTCCCCTCCTCCCCTCCTCCTCCCCCCTCCTCCTCCCCTCCTCCTCCCCTCCTCCTCTTCCCCTCCTTCTCCTCCCCCCTCCTCCTCTGCTCCCCCGTCTCTGAACTAGGAAGGCCAAAGATCCCCAGTGAGGAAAATCCCAGCTACCACATAAGCCACACAACTGTCTTTTGGCTTCCCCTACCGGGTCGTGGTGACTAATTTTAACTGACCCTGATGATTCATCCAGGATGCCTGGGAACCCCCACCCCACCCCGCAACCACAGCCACTCCTCAGGGCCTGCTGAGAGCCGCCAACATTCTTCAAGTTCAAAGTCATTCCCCATGCCCTCCAAGCCCACATTCCAACTGCCTCCATGACCCACCCTCTTCACAAAACTTCTGACCCAGCCAAACTGGTCTTCTCTGGGTTTTCTGAACATTCCATGTGCGTTCCTGCTTCTCTAACTTTGCTCTTACCACCTTTCATGCCTCTGTTGTGCTGTCAACCCTCTCCCCAGCCCCTGGCACCTGCCCCAGCGCCTGTGTATTTGATCAGTGGTGATACAGCACTCACTTGAAAAAGTATTGAGCACCTATTATGTGCTGTGTGGAATATTAGGGTGCATTCTTTATGTAAATATTTTATTCCCAGCTTCCCTTTCTCATCTTTCCACTAGATTGTTATTATTATCTTGGGCCATGACTAGGCAGGCAATGCTGTACAGTCACCAAACCCTGTTTTATTTCCTCCTGGGCACACAGAGAGACCTCGTTCCCACAACTCCCTCCAAGTAAGCGGTGCCTGTGGCTGTAATCTGGCTAATGGAATTTGGGCAGAAGCAATGAGCACCACTTTCAGGCATACCCCCTAAAACCCCTTACCAGATCCTCCACTCTTTTTTTTTTTTTGGAGATGGAGTTTCACTCTTGTTGCCCAGGCTGGAGTGCAACGGTGTGACCTCAGCTCACTGCAACCTCCGCCTCCCGGGTTCAGGTGATTCTCCTGCCTCAGCCTCCCGAGTAGCTGGGATTACAGGCGCCCACCACGATGTCAGGCTTATTTTTGTATTTGTAGTAGAGACAGGGTTTCACCATGTTGGCCAGGTTGGTCTCGAACTCCTGACTTCCAGTGATCCACCCACCTCTGCCTCCCAAAGTACTGAGATTTCAGGCGTAAGCCACCTTTCCCGGCCCACCCTCATTTCTTTCTCCAGTGGTTTGCCTGCTGGATGCAGAGGGATGGGGGTTTTGGAAGTCCTTGGGGAGGGAGCCGAGTGCCTGAATCACTGGGTGCAGGAGAGCCCTCTTCTCAACTTGCATTGGACTAGGAGGTAAATGAGAACTAAATCTTCTGAGCCACGGTTAAGGACACATCATGAGATTTGGGGGCTGTTTGTTACAGCAGCTAGTATGCTAACACACCAGTGTAGGCAGCCATATTTGTATTTCTGCCCTCACCCAAGCCTGGTACATAAGAAGCCCTTAGTAGTCCTCCTCATCTCCCATGAGGCTTCCCTCTCCTTCACCCTTCAAATGCAGGCCTGACCCTGTCGTCCCCTCTAGGAAGTTTTCTTCCCCACCTCCTCTTCCTCTTCCCAATTCTGAAATGCTGCTGACCCCCCCAAGGGTCCTTCTCTTCCTCCCTCACATCCTTCCCAGGTGACGTCTGCTGCCTCCTCTACGCTGGCACTTCCTATAGCTTATGCTGTAACCCTGTGCCTGATGGGGTAAACTGAGGCTTCTCCAAATTGCCAGATAAATTCAGGATGTTTTGTGATGCAACTCTGGAAGGCGAACCCAATCCTGTGTTAGCAGAATAAGGATGGGACATTGATTCCCAAGAAATGAGTCCAAGTCACGCTAATGGGAAAACAGGAATATCTCCTGAGGACCAAATGGGCATTTTTTTTTCTTTTTTTTTTTTGAGACAGAGTCTTGCTTTGTTGCCCAGGCTGGAGTGCAGTGGCGCGATCTCGGCTCACTGCAACTTCCGCCTTCCAGGTTCAAGCAATTCTCCTGCCTCGGCCTCCCAAGTAGCTGAGACTACAGGCTCCCGCCCCCACACCCGGCTAATTTTTTTTTTTTTTTTTTTTTTTTGTATTTTTAGTAGAGATGGGGTTTCACTGTGTTAGCCAAGATGGTTTCAATCTCCTGACCTCGTGATCCACCCGCCTCGGCCTCCCAAAGTGCTGGGATTACAGGCATGAGCCACAAATGGGCTTTTAAGGAAGAAATGACTGCTGTGGGTTGTGTTTGATTTGAGAGAGACCAGAGAAAACCTAATTGCAACCTAGAGTGACCGAGGTTTCATTTTCCCTCTCTGCTTCTCCTGCCCCCTCCCTGGGGGGCCCTAGCTGGAGCAGAGCTGACTCTGACGCCTCCTTCCTGGGGGAGCTGGGGTTTGATTGTTTTTCAAGGGAATGGGGGAGGCATTGGGACAGGGATGGGCGGTGCCTGGGGAGAGAGAATGTGTATGGCCGCAGGATGCTGGGGAGGGAAGAAGGAGAGGACCTGGCCTGGAGACTGCCTAGATGGGCCCCTGCGCTCCCCAGCTTCCCCTAAGGAGTCAGGTCTCCTCTCCCATGTCCTGCCACCCAGAAGTAACCACACCCATGCCCTCTCTATGCCCCTCGTGCAGTCTTCAGGGTAGACCGAGGAGAGCACCTCCCCTTCCTGGTGAAGGGAGCCCGACAGACGCTGGTGCTGGCTGGCCAAGAAGGAGATGGACAAACCTGGCGACCACTCCCTGGCACCACCTCACCAGAGGACCGCTCAAACCTCCCCAGGGGTCAGAAGAAAGGAGCTGCCCTGGGATGCCTGTGTATCCCTACAACTGCCAGACACATGCCCCTTGAACGCCCCGGTGCCACGTGTCCCAAAGGAAACTGGTCTCCACCCACCCCCAGCCCCTCCTCCTCCTGGGTACCCCACCTTAGTAAATGGCGCCACCATCTGCTCAGTCACTCAGTGAGAAACTCAACTCCGGGCAGCAGATGACGGGCACTCTGGTTAAATGACTCCCTCCAGCCTCCAAGTTCAACCTGCAAGGAAGCCCTGGAAATCCTGTCTCCCTCTGCCCTGCCTCTCCTTCAGCTCCGAACCCCACCCCACTCAGTACATGGCCCCCCAACAGGCTTTCAAATGTCTGCCTTCCCCAAACCAATCTTTCTTTAAAAGAAATCAGGGTCAGGTACAGTGGCTCATGCCTGTAATCCCAGCACTTTGGGAGGCTGAGGCAGGTGGATCAC
The DNA here is from genome assembly GCF_028878055.3 of Symphalangus syndactylus. Taxonomy (NCBI): domain Eukaryota; kingdom Metazoa; phylum Chordata; class Mammalia; order Primates; family Hylobatidae; genus Symphalangus; species Symphalangus syndactylus. Next base: position 72,621,015 of record NC_072440.2, on the reverse strand, counting down.
CTGAGGTCAGGAATTTGAGAGCAGTCTGGTCAATATGGGGAAACCCCATCTCTACTAAAAAAAAAAAAAAAAAAAAAAAAAAAAAAAAAAAATTAGCTTGGGTGTGGTGGTATGTGTCTGTAGTCCCAGCTACTCGGGAGGCTGAGGTAGGAGAATTGCTTGAACCCGGGAGGCAGAGGTTGCAGTGAGCTGAGATCACACCACTGTACTCCAGCCTGGGTGACAGATTGAGACTCCACCTCAAAAAAAAAAAAAAAAAATCAGGACAGTGGTTGTCTCTGACAGGTGAGTGGGGGCCAGGATTGACTGGGGAGGGGCGTGCAGGAACTTGGGGTGATGACAATGTTCTATAACTTGATACAGTTTGAGCTACACAAGTGTGCGTAGTTGTGGAATCTCAGCAAATGTATATTTAAAACGTGTGCAATTAAATGTGAATTTTACATCTTACAGCAAAAGAAAAAATGCAAAGAAATATTGAACTCTTTTTCATGTCATGCATTGTGGAGTTTCTGCAGGGAAGCAGATAGATGTCTGCAATTTAAAATGCCACAAAACAAGAATGGATGGGTGCGTAGGGGGAGAGATAAACGTGTTTAAATTCATTTAGTAAAATGCCAGTGGTAGAGTTTACGTGGTGTTCAGTGTGAAATTCTTCCCACTTTGCTGCATGTATGAAAATCATTATAATAAAATGTTAGGGAGAAATGTCTCGTGGCTCCAGACGTGTCCCCTCCATTATGTTAATCACATCTGCAATTAGTGTGATGTTTCTAGGACAGCAAATCAGACCACGGCTCTCCCTTGCTCAGAAACCCTTCTGTGGCTCTCCCTGGGGACACGCCCACACGTCTGTGGCTCCCAAGGCTGTCCATGCCTGGCCTCTGTTTATTTCTCTAATCATCACTCTCCCCTTCACTTTTTCCACCACAGAAACACCAAAATATTTATACGTCCTGCATAGCATGCTATTTTATGTCTCCTATGATAGAAATCGCTCATTTTCATCTAATATACATTCCCCACATCTTTCTAAGTAATAGAAACTCCAATTTTTATCTGGTGATATGGCCAGGTAGAAATAAAGACTACATATCCCAGCCTCCTCTGCAGCAAGGTATGGCCATTGGATGTGCAGTAAGACAAAGTATTAATTACAACTTCTGGAAAGTGTTCTTTAAGATAGGGTCACAACCTTCTTCACCCCTTTCTCCTTCCTACTGGCTGGAATGAGGGCACGATGGCTGCAGCTCAAGCAGCCATCTTGGATCAGGAGGTGAAGGCCATATGTGTAACATGGCAGAGCACTAAGGTAGATTGAAGCTGGGTCCCTGGACTGTGGTGTGCTATGTCAGCTCTGAATCCCCTACCTCTAGACTTCTGTATGAAAGAGAAGTTAATACTCTCTTGTTGAAGCCATGTTATTTTGAGTTTTCTGTTGCCAACAACCAAACCTAGTCCTAACACACCAACTTCTATGTCATCGAATGTTTTGATGCTTGTACTTGGAATGTCTTTTCCTCACTTTGCTCCTAACAAACTCCTATTGATCCTTCAAAACCTTGCTTGGACATCACCTTCTCAGTTACACATTAATTCCTTGGTGGAATTAATGTTTCCCTCCTCCATGATTTCTCTGTACCTTATATCACAGTGTGCAATTATTGAGCACTTACTGTGTATCAGGCACCATGCTAGGTGCTCCCTCTTTTAATCCTTACAATGATATTTAAGATAGGTTATTCTTTTCAAAATCTCCACTTTGTGGATAACAAAAGCATAGACCTTGGAAAGTTATGATACTTTTCATGGATCACAAAAGTAGTACATGGTAGGGCCAAGTACCAAGTCCAGGAGTCTCATTCCAAAGCCTTTAGCCCTATGCTGAATGGCCTCGATTATTACCCTTATCAGAAAGTACTGACAACATTAGGTCACACATCCCTCCCTCCTACCACCTCTCAATGCTCAGAGGCCAGCCGGTGTCACCTCGGTCCCCCCAGAGCCCAGCACGGAGCCTGGCACGCACCAGGCGAGCATGAGTGCTGTGGAACGTGACTATCCGTTCTGAGCCCCCAAGTCCTTGTCTTGGTCCTTGTGTTTGGAATATCCCTTCCTCACTTTGCTCCTAACAAGCTCCTATTGAACCTTCAAAATGCTGCTCAGGCATCACCTGAGCCTGGCACATAAAGTTCTTCCCAGTAGGTGTCACCTCCCACAGCCCCCCTTGCCCCACGCGTCTCCGGCAGGCTTTTACAGCACTGTTCGGTACCTCTGCTTAGAACACTCTGCAGAACGCTCCCTCATACGTTCACATCCAGGCCAGCCATCACCTCTGAACAAACTCCTATTGATCCCTCAAAGGCCTTCACCTCACAGGCCTAGGCGCTGCCTTCTCACCCCTCCAAAGCCTTTGCTGAAATCTCTGCTGCATTGCAGATCTCACTGAGGTACCTCCTCCACTAGACTCTGAGTCCCTTGAGAGCAAGAACCATGGATACCTTATATCACCGTGAGCAATTATTGAGCACTTACTGTTGTTTAAAAAAGTTTAATCTCTAGCCACCTCCTTGCATACTTTAAGTTGGACCTAAAGGTTTTTCTGTACATCATGAACTATATCAAGTGGAGGTGTAGACAGACTATAGCCTACACTGTGCCAATCACCGCATTTTGGCCAATCAAATGTAGCCAACTGTTCGAACCATGTTCAGATAAGGCAAATGCCAACCTGTAACCAATCCAGCCATTTCTGTACCTCATTTCTGTTTTCTGTATGTCACTTTCCTTTTTCTGTCCATAAATCTTCCACCATTTAGCTGTGGAGTCTCCAAGCCTACTCTGGCTCGGGAGGCTGGCCCGCTCGCAAATCATTCATTGCTCCATTAAACTCCTTTACATTTAATTTGGCTGAAGTTTTTCTTTTATCACTGTGTATCCACCACATTCAGCACCTCCCTTTTTCTTAATTTTATTTATTTTTATTTATTATTATTATTTTTTTTTGAGACAGGGTCTCGCTCTGTCACCCAGGCTGGAGTGCAGTGGTGTGATCTCAGCTCACTGCAACCTCTGCCTTCTGGGTTCAAGTGATTCTCCAGTCTCAGCCTCCCGAGTAGCTGAGACTACAGGCGTGCACCACCACGCCTGGCTAATTTTTGTATTTTTAGTAGAGACGGGGTTTCACCATGTTGGCCAAGCTGGCCTTGAACTCCTGACCTCAAGTGATCCTCCCTCCTCGGCCTCCCAAAGTGCTGGGATTACAGGCGTGGGCCACCGCGCCTGGCCAGTGCTCCCTTTTTCAGTCCTCATAGTGACATTTGAGGTAGGTTATTCTTTTCAAAATTCCCATTTTACAGATTAAAAAAGCATCCTTGGAAAGTTATGCCACTTTTCCTGGATCACAATATTAAAAGATCACAATTCATCTTCTAATAATTTGGCAAGCCATCCATGGTCTTCTAAGCAAGGCGCCATGAATATAACGAATATAGAGACAGAAAAAGACCCCTCCCCGCTGGCTGGGTTGAGGGACTGAGAAATGGAGAGCCCAGATGGAAGGGGCAGGGCAGAGGTGCAGGCTTTTCTCCTTGTTGCCACTAGATGGCAGTAGGGCCCCCATTGTCAACCCCTGGGGCAAGGTCACCGACTGTCTTTGCCTTTGCCTCCAGCAAGCCAAGACCCTGGGCAGACTCAATCCAAAAATAAACAATCGAAGAGCATGTTGGCCTGGTCCTTTGCTAGGTACTGTAGAGCAGGTGAGAGAGTGAGGGGGAAGGACTCCAAATTAGACCAGTTCTTAGCCATGAAGCAGAGACTCCGAAGCCAGACTGCCTGGGTCCCAATCTTGGGCTTGGTATTTCCTAGCTGTGTGACTCTGGGTAAGTTACTTAACTTCTCTGTGCCTCAGTTTTCTCAAGTGTAAAGCGAGGCTTGTAAAAGTGTCTCCTGCAAAAGAAAGGGCTGCTGGGAGGAGGGGTGTCCCTGGCGTGCACTCAGTACAATATGAGTTTATGGCTTTTATATTCCGGCCTCTGAGGCACTCACAGGGTAGAAATGGGGAGAAGCCAGTCCAGACAGGTACACCCCAAAGCAAGAGAGATGAGAAGGCTGCACCCGTGCTGGAGCCAGAGCGGGGAAGAGGGCACATCTGCTGGGAATGGGTAGCGCGGGGTGGGAGGAGTCCTGGCTGGGGAGCCGTTCCTATGCAACTGGCCTTGAAGAAAGGGGAGGATGGGTGGATGTGGGGTTAGGTGACTGTGGAGGTGGGGCTGGTCTCTGTCCAGGTGACAGGTGGATGGTGGAGCTGGAGGAGCCACTCGGAGCCTCCAAGGCTGGGGAGGGGGGAGGGGGGAGGCAGATCGGTGTCCCCGGACACACCTGTTGACTAGGGGATTAGGATGTTGTGTCCCTGCCAGCCCTCCTCCAATAAGCCCCTCTGGGCCTGCAGGCAGAGGAGGAGCCTTGCCATGTAAACTGTATTTTTAGTTCCCTGTGCCTCTCCCCAGCTGCTATAAGACACCTCTCCCCACCCCCAGCCCTGGCCGCTTGGCTGGAGGCTCTGCGAGGACAGCTGGGGAGAAGGGGAGCTGTGGTCAGTATGATGGATGCTGAGGGGCTGGAGAGGAGCAGCCCAGGTGGGTGGGTTCCTGGGAGTCTGGAGCAAGCTTGGGGGTCCTGCTGCCCCATCAAGGGCCTTGAGCATGTCCTGCAACTCCCAGGCCTCAGCCCTGCTCTGAGTCTTGGCCTGGCGCTGGTCCAGGAGGGTAGACTCTGCCAGGGAGGCACAGCTAAGCTGGGGGTGGGGTGGGAGGGCCTGCTGGCAGGAGGGAGACACTGCCCAGACTGGCCTCCAAAGGCTGGTTCCCAGAAGGAGGAGGAAGAGAGTAGTGAAGATCGTGGGGACTCCTGGCTTTCAGGAGCCCGAGTTCTCCTTCTTGTCACATCTTTGATGTCCCTTGGTGGTGTCTTAAGCCCAGATTGACCAAAGGGAATTGTCAGCTGCCCAAAGGCTAGCAAATTCCTAGGTCACCTAGATTGGATTTTCTGACCATAAAAATTGTGGGCCAGGTGCACAGCTGCCTGAGGGGCTCAGACCTGTGCAGATGGGTGCTGGAATCCCCTTTGCTATAGCGTTCTCTTTGTGTGCATGTGACCAGAGGTGAGAGTGGCTGGAGACTGAAAATGGCAGAGCCCATCTTTCTCCACCAGACTGAGGCCCCCGACTCACCTTGCCTGGGGAGGGTGCTCAGTGGAAGTCCTAGGATGTTCAGTCTGGACAAGAAAAGTCTTCGGTGAGCCTGCTCCTTCTCTTGTGAGGCAGACTCAGCTGGGCCTCTGTATCCCCAAGGAGCAGGTGGAGTCACCACAAGGAAGTGCATGTGACATGGAGGCATCTTTTGGTTTGACATAAACAAGGATTTTTAAGGCTTTAGGTAGTGAGCTCACCACTCCCAGGAGTATTCAAGCAGATGCCAGATGATGACCTGTAGGGAAAACTACATTTAGTGGGAAATTGGACAAAATACCGTTGAAGGCCTCTTTTAGTCACAAGATACTATGGCCCTATAATTCTAGATTTCTCTGCTTCTAGCTCTCTGTAAGTCTGGAATCTAGAACCCAGGTTTCTCCGGTGGCGAAAAGTTGAAGACTTTGACACTCTAGAATTTTAATTCTGGGATCTTGAGACTCCAGAATTGGGAGCCTTGAGGATGATTCTACAAGTCTCAGTTTTGGATTCAAAGGATCCTGTGATATGAAAGGGAAAAAGAGGAGGTCTGACTTGGTGGGATCCAGTTTTGCCCCACTGGGTATCAGACTAATGTGCCCTGCATTCGTGCGTGTGTGTGTGTGTGTGTGTAGCATGAGCGTGTAAGGCTGTAGAAAGTTTTGCACACAAAGGCAGCCTGGCTTTCCTATCATGTGTCTGCAGCTTCTCTGCCCCGGCCATAATGAAGGCTGTCACAGGGATAATAATAGCCCCCAAACAGAGCGGGTGACTCCAGGTAGCCATAGCAACCGTGAGGTAACGCTGCTCTGTTGTAGAGATGTGTAAGTACAAACAGATGTCGGTGCCTTCCCATTAGCTTAAATGGTAAAACTTAAAAGGTCCATCAACTTCAAAGCTACAGGTTTCCATGAGCACGCCAGTTAATGGTGGCGCTTGCCAAGCTGGTGATAGCTTCATATTAAACACTTCAGCATCAGTAATGGGTTGATGAGATTTTAAATGCTCAGGCCATCCCCAGACAACTCAGGAGGCCAGAGATGGGAGAAGAGCTGGGATTCGGGTAGTAATCAGCCCTGCCGTGCCCCGCACCCTCAGGAGTGTTCTGACACTCTCGGGAGGGCACATGCCAGAGAGCATTGGAAAACCACACACTGCATCTCAATCTCCAGGAGTCTCAGATCTGCCCCTCGGCCTTCCCCGGCGCAGCAGGCAGGGGGCCCCAGGTCAGATGTGGCACAGCTCAATGCCATCTCCTTCTTTCTGCCCTCCTCTCTCACCCCCTGGGCTCACCTCCAGCGAGTGACCAGCAGTAAGGGTCAAACTACTGAGAGTCTGAGACCGGGGCAGACCCTCTCAGAGTTGTCTTTCCTTCTGAGCCTGGGCCTGGCACAGACTGGGGCCTCAGTACTGGGCTTTTGAATGAATGAATGAACAAAGGAACAAACAGATGACTGACTGAATGAATGAATGAGATTCCCTTTGGCATCCCCATGGCTTTTTTTTTTTTTTTGAGATGGAGGCTCACTGTGTTGCCAGGCTGGAGTACAGTGGTGCGATCTCGGCTCACTGCAACCTCTGCCTCCCGGGTTCAACTGATTCTTCTGCCTCAGCCTCCCAAGTAGCTGGGACTACAGGTGTGCGCCACCATGCCCAGCTAATTTTTGTGTTTTTAGTAGAGACAGGGTTTCACCATGTTAGCCAGGATAGTCTCGATCTCTTGACCTTGTGATCCACCCGCCTCGGCCTCCCAAATTGCTCGGATTACAGGAGTGAGCCACCGCACCCAGCCCCCCATGGCATTTTTAGCTACTCATTTTGTTACTGCTTCTTCCACTGCTAAAGAGATGGGCCTTTGGAGGTCGGCTGGCCTAGCATTTGGGGTTGACTTCTGGAATGGTCACTAGGGAAGGGGTGCCAGATGTGCAGCCGGTGCCTCTAACCCTTTTGGTCATTAGGAGTCAGCTGACTCAGTACACAGGACTCACTGAGTGGAGACACAAGGCTCCTCCAGGGAGTGGTGGCTCATGGCAATCCTAGAACGGTCACCAGCCAGGCTTTAGAGACCCACACAGAGGGCGTTCTGACCCAAAGTTGCACTGGGGAACTCCAAGTTTGGGGATTCTTTGAATTTAACTCTTTTTCTAGCTACATTTCCTACTATTTGTCCAATTCTTACCAAACATCCCTGTTCACATTCTGAACACGGGATCTGACTGGCAGAGCTAGTAGACGCCGACTATTCAGATGGAGCCCTGACACTGGCTTTCTCAGCTTGGCTGTGACTGGCAGCAGGTTTGGGGGAGAATCGCGTGTCCCAGAACAAGACTGGCTACACCTGCACCTCAGCAGGGATGGTTATCTTCAAAAAGCTGTGTAGGTGGGGCAGTCATTACTGGACACATCCAGTGCAGACCCAGGATGGCCCAAACACTGGCTTATCCTTTCTGAATCTTGTCTCCCACAGCTGTAAAGCAGGGTGGTGCTCGCTACCTCACGGAGGTGTTATAAAGATTAGATGGAATCTTGCCAGGCAGGCACTTTGTAAACTGTATAGTCCTATGCAGATGGAAGGGCCTATGCCTACCTTGATCATAGCACTAAACAAACTGTACTGTGTTTTCATTCCTCTTAGTTATCCCCCTAAAGAGACTCTGAGTTCCTTGAACACAGGAATGTGTTTTATTTGATTTTGTTATCCTCAGCATGTAGCAGTGTCTGACACACAGTAGGTGCTCTATCACTGTGAGAGGGATGGATGGATGGATGGAGTTACAGATGGATAGATGGATAGATAGATGGAGGGATGGGTGGATGATGGATGGATAGATGGATGGAGGGGGGATGATGAATGGAGGGATAATGAGTGGATGAATGAGGGAATGGAGGAACAGATAGATGGAGGGATGGGTGGGTGATGGATGGATAGATGGATGGAGGGAGGGATGATGAATGGAGGGATAATGAATGGATGAATGAGGGGATGGGTGGATGGATGAATGGAGAGATGATGGGTGGACGAATGAGTTGATGGATGGATGGATGAACACATGGATAGATGGATAGATGGAGGAATTGGTGGATGTTGGATGGATGGGTGGATGGATAGATGAGTGAATGCATGGATAGACAAAGAGATGATGGATAGATGAATAGATGAATTAAGGGATGTCGGATAGATGGAGGGATTGGTGGATGTTGGATGGATGGGTGGATGGATAGATGAGTGAATGGATGGATAGACAAAGAGATGATGGATGGATGAATGGATGAATTAACGGATGACAGATGGATGGATGGATGAGTAACTGGGCGGACAAGTGGATAAATGAATAGATGGTTTAATAAGTGAATGGATTGAAGGAGGATGCATGGAGGTAAGATAAGGCTAATCATCCTCCACTCACTTTCTTTGCAAAACCATCCACCCATTTACTCAATAAACATTTATTCAGTTCAAACTTGGCACAGAGCACCATGTGAGGCCCAAGAGATACGTGGGTTAATAAAACAGAGCTCCTGCCCTCCTGAAAACTGCAAAGAAGGGGGCCTGGCATCCTGGGTTCAAATCCCAACTCTGCCAGCAACTAACTGTGTATCTGTGATGTTTCCCTACTTCCTATCAATTAAATAGGGATAATGTCAGTACCTATCACATTGGGAGGTCTTGTGGGGATTAAATGAGTTACCAAATGCCAAGTGTTTGAGACAGGGCCTGGCACCCAGCAAAGTCTCTTGTGAGTGCTGGCTGCTATTATCCTAATGGAGAAGCTGGCATGAAAACCAGGAAATAGGATGCCCCTTGGGAAGCAATGCAACAGGAACCTACACAAAGAAAGGAAAGGAGGAAGCAATTAGTTGTGTCTCAAAGGAGTATGTCAAGAAAAACTTTTCAGAGGGAAATCTTTGAGCAGGGTCATGAAGACAGGAATTCTCTGAGAGATTGTGGACTTGCCTGGGACCACCTGGCTATAAGCACGAAACCCTCCGGTTCCTTTCTGTCACTTCTGGCTGGGTGAGGGGTCTCTGGCAAAGGGGCAGAAGGTGCGTGAGAGGTTGCGAATCGCCAGGACTGTCCTGGGGCCAGCCAGGGCGCCTGGTGGCTAAGCTTAGAAACATGACAGGTCCTCTTGGGAGGGCTGACCGCAGGGAGCATTGGGTTTCAGGCTGCTGGCGTCGGCCTCGGTGGTGCCCTTTCTGTCGGCTATGAGAGTCCAGACAGTGTCCAACCTCCTCCCCTTCTTTCCACACGCACAACCACCCCACCCCCTGTGGCCTGAGCTGTCCTGCCTCGCCACAATGGCACCTGCCCTAAAATAGCTTCCCATGTGAGGGCTAGAGAAAGGAAAAGATTAGACCCTCCCTGGATGAGAGAGAGAAAGAGAAGGAGGGCAGGGGAGGGGGACAGCGAGCCATTGAGTGATCTTTGTCAAGCATCCCAGAAGGTATAAAAACACCTTTGGGGCCAGGCAGCCTCAAAGCCCAGCTGTTGGGTCCAGGACACCCAGTGAGCCCATACTTGCTCTTTTTGTCTTCTTCAGACCGCGCCATGGGGCTCAGCGACGGGGAATGGCAGTTGGTGCTGAACGTCTGGGGGAAGGTGGAGGCTGACATCCCAAGCCATGGGCAGGAAGTCCTCATCAGGTAAAAGGAAGAGATTCCATTGCCCCTGCCACCCACACCCTAAGATCAAGGGTGTTCAGCTGCAAGGTGGAAAGTTTGTACGTGGGGTAGGTCTGTTGGCTGCATTAGTTAAGGGTGTTAGAACGGTCACTTGCTTTTTCTTTGCTTTTAAGTGTCAGGGATTGGACTCAGGAGAGGGAAAGGAGCCATTTCAGGCTGATGTCAGCAGCTGGAGGAAGCTTGAGAATCAAACCTTGGATGCTCAGAGTCCACCAGGAAGAATTTTAGAATTATAGACAGTCAGAGTTAACAAGGGCCCTGAGAGATTTTGTACAGCCACCTCTCTTACAGGATGAGGACAAAAAGGGACTGAGAAGGGGAGGACATTTCCAGAGTCACAGCTCATTAAATGCTCTTAAAGTGTCAAGGTTAAGACATGGTCTTCAAGGGGAGACAGATCTGGTTCTAGACTTGGCTCTGCCGCTGAGCTGCTGGGTGGCCTTTGGGAAGGCACTCAACCTCTCGGAGCCTCAATTTCCTCTCCTGTACAGTGAGGGGATATCCTAATATCTATCTCCTAGAGGAGATGTGAGAAATAAGATAATGCATGCAAGAGGCCTGGCATGGTTCCTGGCATATACTGAGTCCTAGAAATGTTAGTAGCTATTACAGATGAAGCCCAGGCTAGGGACCTTTCAAAGCATTGCAATTAGAGGACAGAAGATAGAGGCTCATTAGTGACCTTTGATGTTGAGTATGTCTCCAGTTTGAGAGCTCTGAATGATGTGGTCTCCAAGTATATCCTGCCCTCTACCACAAGGAATTCCAGAATACACCAAAGAGAACAAAATTCTGGGGTTTGTAAATAGACGATGGCTGTGGTTTGTACATAGAAGCTCATCTCCTCGTTGCCTTCCATCCCAAATGGTGATACACTCTTCTCTTCTCCTGGCCCCTTCCCTCACCGTTCTGAGCTGGTTCCCTCACAAGTCTAATGGGTTACGAATCAACGTTTCTGCCCCCAGGGGGAAGGAAGTGGGCTCTGGGGTTGCCACAAGTGAATGGATTGTCTTTGGCACTTTAATTTGCAGATTAATTTCTCCTTATTTGTGAGCCAGAGCCAATTTTCCTCTTCCACTCTGTCGTCCTTTAGGTCTCCCTTGGGCTTTACCCATTTCCAGCTTCCGTCTCCCTCAGGAGCATGGCTGGTCCTGGAAGCTCCGTTATCTAAAATTTGAGCTGTTGGTGATCCGTGCTAGAAACACTTAAGGAAGAACAGCTGAGTTTTCTGTTGACTCTAACGGCATCGTGGTGTGTTTCTTATGTCTTGCTTCTCCTGTCCCTGTCATCTGGCTGCAACAGGCCCTGTTGGATTGCACAAAGTGCTCCCCTGACCAACACACACACACAAATTGACATCAACTCCTGGGCCACAGATTTGCCGTGTGACCTTGGACAAGTCTCTCCACCTCTGGGTCTTATTTCTCTGTTGGTTGAGCGAAGGGATTGTCTTCCATGGTCTCTGAGATCCCGTCCCATGCTCATGCCCTAGAATTCTCTGAGTCCTTGATGCACCTTTGCCTTTGGAGAGGACGCAGGACAGTCAGGCATGGAGGTAGGAGACCAGAGTTTGCAGAGCAGAGGTCTTTCCAAGGTGATTTGGGAGCTGCCAGACCTAAGGCAGTGAGTTGCATGTCTTGAAAGAGACTCAGGGTGTTGCATCATCAGGGAGGATCAGAGAGGTTTGCCAGGGGCCGGGGGCCAGGGATAAGACGTAATGCCTAGCGTTGCTGGCCCCTGAAAGGTCCCAGAGGCCTGGTGCCCTGTCACGTCTTAGGCTATGGGACATGCAGAGACTGCGCCAGCTGGTTCTGCCCTCTCAGTATTTGGGTACAGGGAGGATGGCCTCCCTGGGGACAGGGTGGAGGAGGCTCATGCCCAGGACTGCAAATGCCCCCCGTGGTAGTTGGTATCTTGACTTTGTTCTAGATACTGACTCTGGATTTTCTAACTGACCTTGAAAGGTTATGTCTCCAATCTTCTGATTGTAAAAGAGGGCAAATTCCACGAAGCCCAGTCTGTAAACCACTGAGGCCTTCACTGCAAGTACATGACCATAAAATTCTAGAACACAGAAGCTGGAAGGTCACTTGGAGATTCTGGCTCCAGGAGTGGGGCTTCGGAAGGGAGGGGGCTGCTGGGTGGGTTCCACACCCCTGTTTTTCCTTCCTTTACTCAAACCTTTTTTGTTTTATTGACTCTGGCTTTTTTAGGGGGGTGGGGGAACAAAGGATTTCAAGGCCATAAAATGTTTGAAAATCACCAGTGGTGGTCACTGCTTCTCATTACAGGGAGGAACTGGGCCTGAGAGTCTCCACCGGTTAATGGCAGCCACAGGCAGGACCAAAAATTCCTGGGTGATGCTGATGATAATGGCGATGGTAGAGATGATAAGGAGGACAGCGACCATTTATTCAGCACATACTGATTGCTGGGCTCTGTGTTAGTGTCTCACTCACTGAAGCCTGACAATCTTATGAGGTAGATACGATTATGATCACCACATTTAACAGAGAGGTTAAGTAACTTACGCCAAGTCACACAGCAAGTAAGAGAGGAGCTGGAATTCAAATCCAGGCAGCTTGGATCCAGAATCCTTGCTCCTTTTTTTTTTTTTCCCTTTTTTTTTTTTTTTGAGATGGAGTCTTGCTGGGATTACAGGTGCATGCCACCATGCCTGGCTAATTTTTGTATTTTTAGTAGAGACTGGGTTTAGCCATGTTGGTCAGGCTGGTCTCGAACTCCTGACCTCAGGTTATCTGCCCGCCTTGGCCTCCCAAAGTGCTGGGATTACACGCCAATGCGCCCGGCCCAGAATCCTTGCTCTTGACCACTATGCTATACTGCCCCATGACCTTGCCACACGCAAGACGGGCTGCCATCCGTGCTCTGGTTCTTTTATTCTAGAAGAGCCAGAGGGGTGTTCATGGATCTGACAATGTGCTCCATGTTCCATGTGGGTGTCCAATTGGGCCTCAGTTCAGAGAACAGCAGGAAGATGACCTCCCTTCTCTCTGACTTGGCCTGAAGATCTGTCTGATGAACCAGGCCCACTGATAGCAGGGTTGAAGCTGGAAACACAGGCAAGCGGGGCTTTCTGAAATACTAGGGAAAATGCCCTCCGTCCATTTCCACAGGCTGAGGGGCTTTCATCTGTTCATTTTCCGGATCAGGCAAATCTGGGAGAATGGCCTTCTGTGGCTGCCTGGGGGGCTTCTAGCTGCAAGGCCTGGGCCCACAGGAGGCAGGCAGCTGTGTGGTGCTGGAATGATCTTGCGGGGACAAATTAGCCCGATTCTGCTCTGCTGTTTAAAGTCAATATGGGGCGGGGTGTGGTGGCTCAGGCCTATAATCCCAGCACTTTGGGAGGCAGGGTGGGCGGATCTCTTGAGTCCAGGAGTTCAAGACCAGCCTGGGCCACATAGTGAGACCCCTTCTCTACAAAGAATAAACAAAATTAGCTGGGCGTGGTGTTGTGTGCCTGTAGTCCCAGCTACTCGGGAGGCTGAGGTGGGAGGATCGCTTGGGCCCAGGAGATCAAGGCTGCAGTGAGCCGAGATCACACCACTGCACTTCAGCCTGGGCAACAGAGCAATACTGTGTCTCAAAAAATATTAATAAAGTAAATATGAGCTCTCTCCCTGGCTGTCTGGTGCTGAGAGTGGAAAGAAAGGCATTGGCGGGTCTAGACCCTTTTGGTTTACATATGGATGAGCCAAGATCCAGAGAGGCTAAATGACTTCAACATCACAGAGCACATTGGCGCCAGAACTGGAACCGGAACTCAGCTTCCGTAACTGTCAGTCTCGTGTTCTCTTCCCTAGATATCAGAGAGCAGAGGCGGGCCCCAAAATGTCTGAGACCCCCAGCTGCCTTATGTCCCAAATTCTTGGCCCTGTTCTGCCCCAGACAGTCTCCTTTCAGCATCCTGACCTCGGACCATCGCCTGTGCATGCCAGGTCTTGCATCTGTCAGGTGGGAGTTCAAGGATCATTGTCACCAGATAATAATAGTCAGGAGCTCAGGGACCCTTGGATGAAAGGTGTCAGAGACAAGCTGTCGGTGACGCACGAGGATTTGGACAGGGTCTTGGGTCGAGGTGGCAATGTTGGGCACGGCAGCAGACCATGCCCAACATGGGGGAAGGGAGTGTATGTGGTTCGGGCTTGTGTGTGTCTGTGTGTGTGTGTGCATGTGAGTATGGCATGTGCTGGGAGATATTTACGTGTACCTCCGTGTGAGTGTGCAGGCCCATATGTGAGTGTGCACACACATCTGTGAGAGCCTGCATGCATGTACACTTGTGAGGTGTTGGTACATGTCCATGTAGGTATCAGTTTGCCTGTAAATATCTCTGTGTAACAATAACAAAGCCCGAATAGTCATCAAGAGTGTAGACATGAAGCCAGACTGCCTGGGTTAAATCCCCAGCTAGTTAGTCTTTCGGTGCCTCTGTTTCTTCCTCTGCAAAACGGCGTCTACCCCATCAGGCTTTTAAAATCAGTTAATATGGCCGGGGGCGGTGCTCACACCTGTAATCCCAGCACTTTGGGAGGCCGAGGCGGGCGGATCACAAGGTCAGGAGATTGAGACCATCCTGGCGAACATGGAGAATTCGGAGAATTGCTCAAACCCGGGAGGTGGAGGTTGCAGTGAGCAGAGATTGCGCCACTGCACTCCAGCTTGGGCAACAGAGCGAGACTCCATCTCAAAAAAGAAAAAACAAAAACGAAAACAAAAACAAAAAAACCATGAACTCATTCTCGGGTTGAGGAGCTCAGCGTCCTGGTTGTGAAATATCCTCCTCATAAAACCCTGGGATGGAGACTACGGGGATCAGGTGCTTCCTTGTGACAACTTCTGGGCTCGGTGGCTCAGGGCACAAACTGGAGTGTGGCCACAATACATACTGTGTACTTGTACAGGGATGTCACAGAGCCTGGAAATCATATAAGAGGAGCTTTGCAAGGAACTGAAACCATTAGACAGGAGAGAGAACCCTGGGCAGACAGGGTTGCCCCTGCCAAACATTTCAGGCTGTGGCACAAGGGAAAAGGTGGGAGTTATGAAACTGTTCCATTTTGGGTTTACGTCTGGGCTCTGCCGCTAGCTAGCCAAGTGACCTTGGGCAAGCCACTTATCTCTGTGGTCTTCCATGAGTAAAAAGCAGAAACACACTCCTACCCAGAGGGCAGGTCTGACTCCCTTTAACCAGCACCCACCTGCTCACAGCAGGAAGGACCGAGGTCTAAAGCTGGAGGTGGGCAGGAAGGACCGAGGTCTAAAGCTGGAGGTGGCTGCTCAGAGTCCCAGCAGAGGCCCCTGGGGCACCTCACTGAGTGCCTGGCAGGAGTGGGTGCCTGTCTCAGGGCTGGGTTGGGTTGTTCTCACCAGAACCCTTCATCATCTGCACAGTGAGGGGACTGGGAGGTTCAGAGAGTCACAGCTTGGGCTCAAAACAAGCAAGAGGTTTCTGAGTGTGAGGATTGCTCTGGAGTGGAATGGCCCTCACAGATAGGAGTGAGCCTCCTGTAGCTAGAGGTATTTAAGCAGCTGAAGGACAATCCCTGGGCAGGAAGCTGCAGATGGTTGCAGCGTGGACTAGAACTGCTGTTTTGGTCACTCAGACCTCATTCCAGCCTGGCTTCTCTGGACAGCACCCCTGCAATAGTGAGCTGGTGACTTTATGCCTCAGGACCTCGGTTTCCACATCTGTAAAATGGGAATAATATGAACGACTCAAAAGGAAAATGCAAGTTGAGTCTATCATGGAACCTGGCACATAGTAGGTGCTCAGCTAGTCCAGGGTCCTTCAGCTTCAGTGCTCCTGGCCCACTCACAATGCCACTCAGCCATCTCCTCTCCAGGCAACTTGGGGAAAATTGGAGTGAGGCCAGCGAGCAATGCAGAGATGCCCCTCATAGTAAAGAAGATGATGATGATAATAAAAATAACAATAGCAAGCATTTATACGACACTCACTATATGCCAGTCACCCTGTTGGTACATAGCACACACTATCTCACTTAATCCTTTAAGTAGGGACAAGTTATCCCCATTCCTTCTATGAGGAAGCTGAGGCACAGAGAGGTGAAGTGAATGGCCCAAGGTCACACAGCTGGGAAGACAGGGAGCTAAACTTGAACTCTAGTCTGGCTGCCCCCAGACCTCACACCGCACCTCCCATGCCTGACTCCAGCCTTCCCTGTGCCCACAGGCTCTTTAAGGGTCACCCAGAGACTCTGGAGAAGTTTGACAAGTTCAAGCACCTGAAGTCAGAGGACGAGATGAAGGCGTCTGAGGACCTAAAGAAGCATGGTGCCACTGTGCTCACTGCCCTGGGGGGCATCCTTAAGAAGAAGGGGCATCATGAGGCAGAGATTAAGCCCCTGGCACAGTCGCATGCCACCAAGCACAAGATCCCCGTGAAGTACCTGGAGGTAGGAGGCAGAGCCTGGGCAGATGGGAGGATGCAGGGAAGGTCTCGGGGTGGGGCAATGGGATCTGGGTTCTAGTCCCAGCTCAGCCACTAACTTGTGGGATGACCTAGGCCACTCCTCTCTGTGCCCCAGGTTTCTCATTTGTAAAAGGGGCTGCCACCCACTTTGTCTTACTCCTGGGATCGTTGAGAATGAACACATTTAGCATTTTTAATTTAGTATGCCAAATTCACATCTTATTACCAAAGAGGAAAGGGAGAGGGGATATTGGGTGCAAAATTTGCATCCTCTCCACGGGTAGGTACCATTATCATATCCACTGGATAGATGGGGAAGCTGAGGCACACAGAGGTTAAGCAGCTTGTCCATGGTCATAGGAGGTGGATAACGGCAGAGCCAAGATTCAAACGCAGGTCTCTATTACTACAGAACCCCAGCCCCTAACTGCTGTGCCACTGGGAGTCTGGTACATGCAGGACTTGTGTCAGGAGCTCAGCAACTGGGGCTCCATTTGGGGTGGGGGTGGCCAGCAGGCTGGCTCTATTGGTTCCAGAATCTTCACAGATGAAGAGACAGGACCTCAGTTTCCAGCACGAGCAATTGGTTTGAACCTCCTGAGATGGGTTGGAAAGTTGGGTGGATCAGGGTTGGGGGCAGGAGCCTGGGCTTCAGGTTGTGTGTCTACAACTGGTGGGAGGAGGAGATTTGGGGAGAGGAGGGAGCTGGGGATGAAGGACCACAGGGACAGATGCATCCCCCGAGGGTAGAAACAGCAGGAAGTCTGGTGCAGCCATGAGGATTAGGATGTGGTGATAGCTACCCGCTGGGATGGGCCACAGTGAGCATTTGCTGCCATGCCTAGCACATGGCATCCATCCTCAAAGTTGCCTCATGGCCAAAATGGCTGCAAGAGCTCCAGCCACCTCTTCTATATTCCCAACTGGAAGCAGGAGAAAGAGAGGAATGCTCTCTTTTGAGGAGTTTAAGGAGTCCCAGAAATCTCATCCAACAATTTTATTTACATCTCATTGGCCAGAAGTTAGTTACGGAGCCACCCTGTCTGCACAGGAAGCTGGGAAAGGTAGTCTATTAGCTCTCCAAATACAACTAGTGTTCTGTTACCAAGGAAGAAGGGGAAATGGATATTGTGGAGGTAATTAGCAGTCTCTGCCCCAGGCAAGTACCCTTCTCATCCCCATTTTACTGGTTTGGAAACTGAGAGCTCAGAGGGTTTAAGTAGCTTGCCCAAGGACACACAGCAGATAAGCCAGAAGGTACAGTCAGATCTATGGTACTCTGGAACCAGGCTCTGAATCCACTGTGGCACTATATCACCCACTGACAACCACCGCCACTCCTCTTTAGCCTCAACCCTTGCACCCTACCGTGGGATTGCGCAGAGTCCTGCCTGCCCAACTACTCCACATCACCAGCGTGAACAGCCCTGCATGTGAGGCCGCCCCTGCCTGCCCATCTTCTCTCTGCAAATCCCTTCATCCACTAAGGCCCAGTGCGAAGCCATCTCCCCTGCTTGGACCCCCAGGCCCACCAGGCCCTCAGCGGTTCCATCTGCCAGCCCCTCCCTGCACCGCAGCACTTTATCCTCATCTCCGGTCATGGCACTGCCAGGCTGTGTGATAATTTGTTTCTTTGCCCAGCGGTCTCCCAGCAGACACTCAGCTCCCGCGGGGCTACCATTTCTGTGCCCCAGTGGCACATAGTTAGCTCACCATACACTTCCAATGACTGAGTTCTCTCTCTATAGAGGAAGAAGCTGAGTTTTGGATAGAAAAAACCATGCAGCCAAGATATCACAACCAGTTGGCCACTAGAACCCAGGTCTCTCTAAAACATGCTTAATCCGATGCATAACCTCTGCAAAAAATTAAGACAGAGCCCAGGTGTCTGCCCTTCCCCCTCACGGTGGACCTTCCCTCTGCGCTGTTCATAAGACAGTCTCCACCTCACATGTGGACAGATGGTCTCTCTGAGGGACGGAGGGGCTGTAGAGGATGGTGGGTGCCGAGAGTGTTTCCATTTCTCAATTATGCAGTTGGCTCCGTTCCACCATTTTCTAGATATGAGTGCCTCTGCCATGGACTCCAGAAAGTCTGAGCTGGGGGCCCAACCAGGCCATCTGGGTGGCTGAAGTCACACATGGGGTCGGGGCAGAGGTGGCCCTGGAACTTGGTTCTCTCAAGTTCTCTAAGGACAGGGCTTGCTCCGTGACACCCCGAGCCCTCACTTTGTTTTGTGGCATTCATGAAACGGAAGGTGAAGTTAAGCATCCACCTCGATGCCCAAGAGTAGGCGTTTGTGGAGCTGCCCCTCCTTCCCAGCGGAGGGGCTCACAGGGTGTTGATGCTTCTCGAGGCCTCCCTTTGCATGTCGCACCTGCGACTCTCCCTACTTTATGTCACTTGCACCCTGGGGCCCTGAGAAAACGAGAAACCCAGCCTCGGTTCAGCCACTGCCTCCGATCCCAGCTCTGGCAGTGGCCTGCCCACAGCCTCCTGGGCTCAAATCCATCTCTGCTCTCTGCTTCCTGCGTGACCTCGGTCTGGCCTCTTGATTATCTCCTCTGTAAAACGACACTCCTTGGTGCACCAGCCAGGGCTGTGGTTGGGATCAAATCTGGTTAACTTGAGAAAGCACAGCCGCGTTTTACATCCACGAGTCTTTCCATCCCTAAAGCAGCCCCATGCTACATCTCCATTTTCCCATGCCCATCTCTGTTATCCGGGCAGTGAGACCGCGGGTACTAAAGCAAATGGCAATGCTGAGGCTGATAGCAGACATTCTCCATCCTGGGAGCCAGCCGTGGGCCTCATCCTTGTCTTCTTCCTCTCTCTCCTTCCCTCCCACCAGTGTTTCTGTGCTTGGTATAAAAAATAGGAGGGCCCCAAAATAGGGTCTTTAAAACAATAACCATACCAAGTCATTAAGTATGCAAAAATTGCATACACACAAATAGAAATAGTTCCTTTCTAGACTTTCTGATTGCAAAATCCTGAATACAATAATGAAATCCGAGCATTTCCCTTCTTTTCTGCTGCCCCCATGCGGGTGGTGCTCTGAGCTCTCACCTGGTTTCAGTGGGGTCTACATCCCGATGGAGTGGAGGGGGCTGTGGGTAAGAGCGTGGGCTCCGGAGCCAGCCCTCCTGGGTCCAAATGTCCCTTCCATTCAGCCTCCCCTTGCCTCAGTTTCTGCATCTGTAAATCAAGGGCAGTTGTAGTATCTAACAGTGGTTGTGGGGATCAAAGGGATTCATCCATGGAGATCACACAGACTCTCACCTGGTGCCTAGCAAGTGCTCAATACACGGTCCTGGAATAAAGAGAAGGGAGGAGGAGAACTGACTTCCCATCTGGCTCCTGGCTTGTCCCACCCCGGTGACCATTTCCTCTCCTCACCCTCCCCGCAGTTCATCTCGGAATGCATCATCCAGGTTCTGCAGAGCAAGCATCCCGGGGACTTTGGTGCTGATGCCCAGGGGGCCATGAACAAGGCCCTGGAGCTGTTCCGGAAGGACATGGCCTCCAACTACAAGGAGCTGGGCTTCCAGGGCTAGGCCCCTGGCGCCCCACCCCCACCCACCTGGGCCCCGGGTCCAAGAGAGGGCGGGGTCTGATCTCGTGTAGCCGCGTAGAGTTTGCTTCTGAGTGTCTGCTTTGTTTAGTAGAGGTGGGCAGGAGAAGCTGAGGGGCTGGGGCTGGGGTGTTGAAGTTGGCTTCGCATGCCCAGCGATGGGCCTCCCTGTGGAATGTCATCACCCTGGGAACCGGGAGTGGCCCTTGGCTCACTGTGTAGTGCATGGTTTGGATCGGAATTAATTGTCCTTTCTTCTAAATCCCAACCTAACTTCTTCCAACCTCCAAACTGGCTGTAACCCCAAATCCAAGCCATTAACTACACCTGACAGTAGCAATTCTCTGATTAATCGCTGGCATCTTGAAGACAGCAGAATGTCCCTTTGCAATAAGGAGGAGATCTGGGCTGGGCAGGGCAGCTGGGGAGGCGTTTGAGTATCTGGAACACGTGTGTGCCTTCTCAGGTATGGCAGTGACTCACCTGGTTTTAATAAAACACCCTGCAACATCTCAGTCTCTGCCTGGCATTTTTCATCTCCTAGAGTAAATGACGCCCCCACCAGCACCAGCATCAAGGAAGAAATGGGGGGGAAGGCAGACCCTGGGTTTGTGTGCAGAGAGCCTCAGGAAACAGGAGAAGGGAAGGAGGAAAGGCAGGAGGGTGAAAGGGACAGGAGCCCACCCTCCCTAGGCCACCGCTCAGAGGCAGGCCCAGTGCAGGGCATAGGGAAATGGAGGGGACAGCCTTGGCCCCAGCCTTGGGAGCACCTTCTCTTCCGTGGAGGTGGGAGGCAGCGAATAGACCTCTGCAATATGAGGAGAGAGTGACAGGTGTGCCGGGCTGTGGGAACCCAGAGGAGAGGGGACAGGATGAGGGAACAGATCATCATCATGGCTGCAATACCTTCAGTAACATAGGAAGGTCACCCTGCTAGTAAGTGGCAGAGCTGGGACTCAAACTATGGCCTGGAAGGCAGCAGGGACTCCAGCCAGGGAGACAGCAAGGCAGCCAGCCAATGGCAGCTGCTGACCTTCTGGCCACAGAGAAAGGACAGACACGTGGGGAGTAATTTACAAACACAGGCCAGGAGACAAAATCCATATCAGCAAAGGCAGAGTGCACAGGCAGAATATGTAAGTATTGCTGCGAGGGCCAAGAATAAAATGTAGGCATGTAATTGTGGCAGCCAGGAAGCAGGCTGCAGCAGAGGGTGTGGAAAGGGGCCTGGAAAAGGGCCTGGTGGGCTGGACCGGCCCAGGTGCCCAAGCCACGAGGGCCTAGAATGCCACCACAACTCTGGGCGCCATCTCTGGGAAGCCCCAAGTCCTGGGCACCATAAATCTCCAGTAGCTCCCAGAACAAGGGACCTTGAGCACCCCGGCCCTTGAGCATCTGTCTCGGGGTCCAGCCCTACCCCTACCCCATGATAATCGTGACCTCATTGCCCCAAACCTCAGACTAAGCGCAGGCTCACGGCTGCTGGGCAGAGCAGCGCTCCTCTGCTGGATGTGGACACGTCCGAAATCCAGGCTGTGCGGTGGCACAGACAACCGCATTAAAGGGGCACCTTCTTCCTTTCTGCGCCAGGATTTGGGAATTCGTATGCTCTATGAAGAGGTAGGAGAGAAAGGAGGGGAGTTCAGGGTGAGGGGAGCTTTTTGATCTTGGAGCCTGGAGAAAAATTCCACATACTTAAGAGAGTAATTCAATTGAACACTCAGGCAATGAGCAGTTCTGTAGAGGATTCGTGTGCAGGATTTAAAGCTGAATAAACTGGGACCCTGTCTGCAAGCCATTGACAATCTAGTCAGGGAGACAGATGTGTTCTGATAATTAAATCAGGGCAGAACACCATTAGGGATGCAGAGATGCACCCGTTACTTGTTATTCATTCAGCATCCATTCAACAAATGTGTGCTAAGCACAGCAATTTTTTTAAAAATTCCCAGTTTATGTGCACCTTGGATGCACACGATGCAACTTATTCTTTGTGTGTGTGTGTGTGCACCCGCCCGTGACTCAAGGGGACTTCTGTTTTGAATCTTTTTGCCTGAGTCACAGATACTTAATCTCAATTTATTTGAGATTTTTCTGTGGTTTTGGGGCTGATTCCAAGGGACTTATGTGTGCCAAGTTGTGGTGTGCGTGCATGGGGAAGTGGCAATCTGGTGGCTGCTGTCATCTGTCCGCAGGGGTGACCTCTGGACTGCTGCACCCACCTGGTCCTTAGTCATTGTTCCTTATCAGATCCTCTGCATAGGAAACTGTGATTGCTTTTGCCTGGGACCACTTCCTCCCTGAAATACTCTTGCCCCATGAGGTCTCTGCCTGGAATGTGAGGCACGGATTTTCTCTGTGTTCAGACCCCGCAGACCCATCTGAGCTTTTTTTTTTTTTGCCTCTTCTAGGACTTGGCAGGGCTTGTGCAAGGCGGCTCTGTATGGTTGTATGGGTTGTGCACTCCGCATGAGTGCCTGGACGAAGCGGGTAATAAGAGATGGATGTGAACTGTGCTCCAGTTACCAAGCTGTGCACCCAGAGGGGATGCCTTTTCCTAACCCACACAAGGTGCTTTATGAGCAGGGACAGAGCCTCTTGCTCTGAAAACTACCAGCATCTGCAATCTGGGTGTTTTCTCTGCAGCTCTCTTCTTTATGACAGTTTCAGAAAATGTTTCTCCAGCCTGGAAAGCAGAAAACTCTCATGATTTCCTCCAAGTATTTTGTCCTTTCTGTATATTCCTTCTGGTTCTCTCCGAGTCTAAGCTTTCGACACTGCAAATCCAGGCAAGAGACATGGGTTTTTTGGTTCTCGGCTGTCACATCCTTCCCTGAGGCTTAGGGAAAGAAATACTTTGCTGTCTAAAGAAAAGGTAAGAGCAAAAGGAATAAAGGCAATCCTGGGGGAAGAACGGAGGTTCATATTAAAAAAATATCCTGGCGGGGGCGGTGGCTCATGCTTGTAATCCCAGCACTTTGGGAGTCCGAGGCGGGTGGATCACCTAAGGTCAGGGGTTCGAGACCAGCCTGACCAACATGGTGAAACCCCCATCTCTACTAAAAATACAAAATTAGCCGGGCATGGTGGCATATGCCTGTAATCCCAGCTACTCGAGAGGCTGAGACAGGAGAATTGCTTGAACCTGGAAGGCAGGGGTCGCACTGACCTGAGATTGCGCCATTGTACTCCAGCCTGGGGACAGAGCAAGACTCAATCTCAAAAAAAAAAAAAAAAGGCGGAGGGGGGGACTCCGTCTCAAAAAATAAATAAATAAATAAATAAAAATATCCTACCGCTGTGACATTTATTCTACATTAATTTAACCAGTATTTATTGAGCATCTACCATGTACCAGGTCCCAGACTGAGACGTAGGCCTCAGTCTAAGTCACAACCGTGAATAAGGCAGACATGGTCTCTGCTCTCATGAGGCTTCCGCGGTGTGTGGATGAAGGGGAAAGTAGCCCATGCTAGGCCTCGGGGACAATAAAGGATTTTGATAAGCAAAGAAGGGGGAAGAGGGCCGGACATGGTGGCCTATGCCTGTAATCCAGAACTTTGGGAAGCTGAGGCAGGTAAGTCACTTGAGCTCAGGAGTTTGAGAACAACCTGGGCAACATGGCGAAATCCTGTCTCTACAAAAAAATAGAAAAATTAACTAAGCATGATGGTGCACGCCTGTCGTCCCAACTACTTGAGAGGCTGAGGTGTGAGGATCACCTGTGCCCAGGGAGGTCAATGCTGCACTGAGCCGCGACTGTGCCATTGCACTCCAGCCTGGGCAACAGAGTGAGGCTCTGTCTCAAAAAAAAAAGAGAAAAAAAAGAAGTAGGAAGAGAGTTTCAGGTGTAGGAATTGCCTAAGGAGTGGCTTTCCAAATTCACTCAGTGGTATATTCACACAGGCATTGATCAAATATTTCCTGAGGCCTGCAGGGTGCCAGGGACTCAGCTAGGCTCTGGGGTGCCACAGGGAAGCAGACAGGCCCTGCCCCTGCCTCGGGGAGCTGACGAGGCACAGGGCTCTGAGAGTATGAAGATGAGGTGTGGGAGTGATGGCGGGCCCAGTCATGGTGGATGAAAGTCATAAAGAGTCAGCTGCTGCATAAGTCAGGGTTTTCCAGAGAAACAGAACCAACGGGAAGTGTCTACATAAATGTTCACGTTGCCTTTTCTACATTCACTTTTATTTATTTATTTTTGAGATGGAGTCTCACTCTGTCACCCTGGCTGGAGTGCAGTGGCGCAATCTCGGCTCACTGCAACCTCTGTCTCTTAGGTTCAAGAGATTCTCGTGCCTCAGCCTCCCAAGTAGCTGGGATTACAGGCATGTGCCATCACATCTGGCTGATTTTTGTATTTTTAGTAGAGATGGGGTTTCGCCATGTTGGCCAGGCTGGTCTGGAACTCCCAACCTCAGGTGATCCACCTGCCTTGGCCTCCCAAAGTGCTGGGATTACAGGTGTGAGCCACGGAACCAGGGTCCTACTGGGATACCATACTGGTATAACATGTGGATAAGGATATAAAGGCATGTTGTAAACTGTAGAGTATTTTAGAAATTAGATGATTCAGGAGGTCCCAGTAGGACCCTGGTTCCGAACATCTGATTCCTGAAGCTGAGCTCTGTGTGCGTGTGTCTCTGAGCACACACTGGGTGTGTGAGTGCGTTGGCGTGTGTGAGTCCAAGTGTATCAACGTCTGTCTGATTCTCCTGCTGTCAGGTCTGATCTCGGCTTCTAGCCACATTACCTGCCACTTTGGAATCCACAAGAGTCACCCCCAGGACAGCCCAGGCAACTTCTTTAAAATCCGGCCCTCCTGACTCTGCCTGGGACTGTGGCTTTCTGGGTGGAGCCTGGAGAAGTTGGAGAGGATGCAAAAGAAACCAGGGCTTGGGCAATATCTGGGGAGCAGAAGAGAGAAACTGTGAAGAGCTGTGCGGGGTGACTCACTTGAGACCTCAACGTGGCCAGCGAGCCGCTAGCTGAGCAGAGCTGGGGCATCAGGTGACAGCAAAACAATGAGGGACAGGCTTGATAAGGTATACACACATACACACACATGCAAATACACACAGACACACACATAAATACACACACACATAAACAAGCACTCGTATGTACACCACATGCAAATACACACACAGACACACACATGCAAATACACACACATAACACAAATATATGTACACACACATGCAAATACACACATACACAAACCCGTGTATACACACATGCAAATACACACAGAGACACAAACACATGTACACACACATGCAAATACACACAGACACATATACACAAACACATGTATACACACATGCAAATACACACACAGACACACACTCATTCTTTCTCTCTCTTTCCCTCTCTCTCCCCCTCTTTCCCTCTCTCTCTCCCTCTCTCCCCCCTCTCTCTCTCTTTCCCTCTCTTCCCCTCACCTCTCTCTCCCTCCTCCTCTCCCTCCTTTTCTCTCTCTATTTGGTCTCTCCCTCCCTCCCTCTCTCTTTCCCTCTCTCTTTCCCTCACTCCCTGTCTCTCTCTCCCTCTCTCGCTCCCTTCCTGTCTTCCTTCTTCTTTCTCTCTTTCCATCCCTCTCTCTCTCTTCCCCCCTCTCTCCCTCTGTCAATCTCTCTTTCTCCCTCCCTCTGTCCCCCCACCTCCATCCCTCTCCCCCACCCTTCTCTCCCTCCCTCTCTCATTGGTGTGGACATGCTTATTGGTCTCTGAAGCAGGAATTCTGTTGCTGTGGGTCGTGGCTTCTTGCATTACTCCCTCTGTCCCTCCCTCTTTCCCATTTCTGATCCCATAAATTCTCTGAGATTTTGTAAACAGCTTAAAATAAAGAGAAAAAAGTTTACAAGCACAGAGTAGGGATGAGAACAGGTTGTAATTCACTGGGGTGCAGTGAGGCCAGGGCCTTAGAGAGTGAAGTGGAGCTCTGTGCACCTGTGCCAGAGAGAGAGAGAGAGAGAGAGGAAGGGAGGGACAGAGAGAGAGAGAGAGGGAGAGAGAGAGAGAGAGAGGAAGGGAGGGACAGAGAGAGAGAGAGAGAGAGAGAGAGGAAGGGAGGGACAGAGAGAGACAACCAGTGAGAAGAGTGAGCAAGATGGAGGAGGGGCAGAGAGGCAGAGACAGGGCAAGGGCAGCTTCCCCAGCACAAAGCCTCTGGAATGAGGGGAGCTTCCCGCACATGATTTACAGGCCCAGAGAGCGCAGCTCAGACCCGGCTGGCTGGATGACCTCAGGGCCCCCTTGCACCCACCCAGGTTCTGAGTCCAAGGACAGCACAGTGTCCAGAGCCCCAGTAAAAATAGAGCCGGAGTGGTGGCTGGCCTCCCGGACCTCTGGCTGCCCAGGGCCCTGGAGAGTCAGCCCAGTGCTTCCAGCAGAGCAGGAAACTGCAGCCCAGAGTGGGCAAGTGACCTGGCCAGAGTCACAGAGCAGTTGGGCAGCAGAGCTGGAGCCGGAGCCCCAGGCCCCCCAGCTGGCACTCTCCACAGCACCTGAGCCCTCCCTGTGGACCCTGAGGCAGGCCCTCCCCTCTCTGGATGGTGACAGACTTACTTACTTGAGTCTCCACTGCCTGTAATCTCCTTGAGGCCGGGTGGGGCGGGTGGGGCTGTGCCCCTGCAACGCACTTACCAGGCGCAAGAAGAACAAAAACAAACAGCTCACAAGGTGTGCCGGGTGCTTTCCAAGCACTGTACACATACTCACTCATTCATCTTCAAACCAGGCTTAGGAAGCAGAAGCTGCCATCACACCCATTTTCCAGATGAGGAGACTGAGGCCCAGAGAGGTTAACCGAATTGCCTGAAGTCACAGAGCATGAAGTTTGGCATGGTTGGTACTCCAAGCCAAGCCGTCTGGCTCTAAACGAATTAATGGATGCAAAGGAAGATAAAGGCTTGGTGCTCCAGCATAGCTAGCAGCTGCTGCTGTCATTTGATTTTGGGGCCTCTGAAGGTCACAGAGTCCTCCCTACCACACACACAGGCAGGCTGGGCCCACAACCGTACCCTCAGAGTTCCTTTTGTAGGGGACCGTGGTGCCGGGAGCGGAACCACTCCTTCACACGCTAAGCCGCATTCCCAGCCAGATAATGCCTTGTCCATCCCCAAGGCGGTTTGGTGGGATGGGTCAACATGAGAGTACAAAGCAGAGAGCAGCCTGAAAGAGATGTTCCAAAATTGTATTTCTTTCTGTTGAGGTATGGTAATCATTTTAACAATACAAAGTTCCAGGAGGTGGCTCATGACTGTGGCACTTTGGGAGGCCGAGGTGGGAGGATCCTTTGAACTCAGGAATTTGAGACCACTCCTAGCAACATAGTGAGACCCTGCCTCCAGACAAAAATAAATATTATTTTAGTCCCAGCTACCTGAGAGGCCAAGGCAGGAAGATCACCTGAGCCTGGGAAGTTGAGGCTGCAGTAAGCCATAATCACACCACTGCACTCCAGCCTGGGTGACAGAGATCCTGTCTCAAAGTAAAATAAAATAAAATAATACAAATACAAAGAGCATTTCAAGAGGGCCGGAAATGTTTGTGTTTATCCTAAGGAGACTTGCCAGGAATGGGGTGAGTAGAGCTCCCTAAGGGCGGGAGGGCCCCCACGGAGGCTGACCCAGAGGACAGACTGGGGAGAGCTGTCTCCCAGCCCCAACAGGTGCTGGCCAGGCTAGTCCTGGCACAGCCACCTGGGTGCTGGTGATAATCACGTCCTGGGGGTCAGCTTCAGCTAGAGAGGGACAGGCGTCGGGGGAGGGTGGAGGTGACAGAGGGGACAGTGGCTCAGGCTGAGTCATCGTAGGAAGGCTGGCGGCTGCTGGGGGCTGGGAGTGTGAGCGGAGGGGACCGTTTCCACGGGGGAAGTAAGGCAGGAGAGGGGGTAATTATCAGGAACCTGTGACTAGGCCAATCAGTGCCAGAGAAGGGGTGGCCCTCAGGAGTTCCCGAAGGTACATTTAGCCACCCCACCCCTTCCCCAATGGCTGCCTTATATATTTCCTTTTCTCCCTGTAACTCGAGGGTCTGGAGGCTGGACCAGTGCCTCTCCCCAGGCCCTTCACCCTCCAGCCCTGGCCCTCAGGACTCAAACTCCCCAACCCTCCCAGCCTTTCTTCCATTCCCAGATCCCTGAGCCTAGGCCCCTGAAGCTGTCTGGCCACTCTAGATTCCGGCCCGAAGAGGGGTGGAGGTTCTCTGGAGTTGGACAGATGTATTTCAGATCCCACCCACCATTTCTGAGCTTAGTGACCTTGGGCAAGCTCTTAACCACTCTGAGCCTCAGTTTCCTCATCTATAAAGTTGAGAGAACAGGCCAGGCATGGTGGCTCATGCCTGTAATCCCAGCACTTTGGGAGGCCGAGGCAGGTGGATCACCTGGGGTCAGGAGTTCGAGACCAGCCTGGCCAACATGGAGAAATCCCATCTCTACTAAAAATACACAAATTAGCTGGGCATGGTGGCAGGCACCTATAATCCCAGCTACTCAGGATGCTGAGGCAGGAGAATCGCTTGAGCCTGGGAGATGGAGGTTGCAGTGAGCAGAGATCGCACCATTGCACTCCAGCCTGGGGGACAGAACAAGACTCCATCTCAAAAATAAATAAAATAAAATAAAATAAAATAAAATTGAGAGAACACTGTTTTTACTGCAAAATGTTATTATAAGACTTCAAAAAGCGGTGCCTGCAAAAGACAATGTATCATGTGATTCCATTTACATGAAATACCTAGAAGAGGCAAATCGATAGAGACGGAAAGTAGGTGTGTGGCTGTCCACGGCTAGAGGTGAGGCGGGGAGCGGGGACGGGTCTAAGGGTTTCTGGGTTTCTTTCGGGGGTGATGAAAATGTTCTAAAATGGATGTGGTGCTGGTTGCACACCTGTGAATATGCTAAGAATCACTGAATTGTGCACTTTGTTTTTGTTTGTTTGTTTTTGAGACAAGGTCTCACTCTGTCGCCCAGGCTGGAGTGCAGTGGTGCAATCTCAGGCTCCCAAGTTCAAGCAATCCTCCTACCTCAGCCTTCCAAGTAGCTGGGACTAGAGGTGCATGCCACCATGCCTGGCTAAATTTGTTTATTTTTAGTAGAGATGGGCGGGGGTGGGGGTCTCACTATGTTGCCCGGGCTGCTCCTGAACTCTTGGCCTCAAGCGATCCTCCTGCCTTGGCCTCCCACAGTGCTGGGATTACAGGCTTGAGCCACCGCCCTCAGCTTGTGCACTTTAACTGAGCAGAGCGTATGAGTGTGACTTGCTCTGGGTGGCAGCGGCGCTGCCTGGGTGCTAGAGGCTTCTGGCCACCTACCCCACGTCCTGACCAAGGGCCAGAAGCTGAGTCATTTTCCAGAGGGTGGAGGCTGAGATTTTCTCACCCAGTGTGCTCATCCGCTACCCCCAGGAAGGGGAACGCCAGTCCAGGGTGACCCAGGTCTCAGGGGCCACTGCTAAGCTTCACTCCTTCCTGGCTGGCTCTGTGGCCTCGGGCAAGTGATTTCACCTCTCTGGCAGCAGTTTCCTCTTCTGAACAAATGTAGATGATGAAATTCCCAGTCCTTATCTCACAGGCAGCCGTTAGGCTCAAATTTACGAGGACACCTCAAGAAGGGTTTAGTGCATCCTACATGCTTGGAAAATATCTCATCATCTGCTAGGAGGGAGGCGTGGGCAGGCACAGAGTGCGGGCCAGAGACCCCGAATCCCATCCACTTTGTGCCAGAGTGGCAGGCTTTGTGAAGCCCAGCCCACCTCCTTCACGTCCCTTCCCCTTATTTCCGCAGCAGCCTGTGGGCACCCTGCATGGCATTACGGATCTGGGATAGGAGAATCGGCCCCCCGTGGCCTTGGTTTGTTCACCTGTCACATGAGGGGACTGAACCAAAAGAAGTCCAAGGTGTCCGACACTCACCTTGTTTCTGACAACCTTCACCTGCTCCCTGGCTCTGAACACCCACTGAGTGGCCACCTTTGTCTTCAGGATTCACCCTCACCTTGCCCATGGTCCTGTGGCTTCTTTTTTACCCCTATTCCTTCTCCTGGCCCTTGGAGGAAGGAGCCCACCTTTCCCCTGGCGTGATGTAGGGTGGGTTCAACAGTGTCTTGCTGAAGTGACCTTCGGCATATTCTGGCTCTGGGCCTCAGTTTCCCCTGCTGAGGCCTCTTTGTCTTTGGGGGAGGATAGTGAAGAACCCCAGGATCTAGGGGTAGTAGGGGCCTTAAAAGGCACTGGAGTCAACACCAGACCCAACGCTTAAGGCCTCCACTGCACCCAGGCTATGCTTGCATACCTCTGGAGGGATGGGGAGCTCACTGCTTCCCCAAGCAACGCACTCTGTCTGTTTGCTAGACAGCAGTGATTGAGTCTAACAGAGATCACACATAGCGGCTGGCACTGAGGCCCAAAAATGAACGGGAGCAGGGTGGCACGGAGGTAAGGACCTCGTTCGGGTTTGAATCCTGACTGTCTCCACCTCAGACTGGCTGTGTGTGGCCCGTGAGAGTGACTTAACCTAATCAAACCTCGGTTTCTTCGTGTGCAGATGGCAGTAATGATACCTGCCTTGCAAGGTTGTTGGAAAGGTTAGTGCTACGAAAACCAAACACCCCAGCACACGCGAGTGTTTGTCTCATACCAGACTCATTCATTCTCAGGGAATAGGTGGTATTGCCACCTGCATGTGTTCAGATGAATTGTTTAGAGGCACAGAGAGGTTAAGGAACTTGCCTGAAGTCACACAGTGACTGTGATGGATAGAGACCAGACCTGGACCCAGGCATCCTGTGCCCAGGCCCCTTGTACCCTCTCAGAAGGCATCCAGCTCTGTGCCAGCCCAACTATCTTCTCACGACGGTGTGGGCCTGAGTGCTACATGCTCCCTGGGCCCCAACATCCTTTTAGGCTCTGTTTCTCAGAGGACAAGAGGGGCTTGGGGTTTTCTGTTGTTACTTCCAGCTCTGTCCCAACCGTATCATTTCAGATCCAGAGGACGAAGGCTCTGAGTCCAGCCAGAACCCTGGGGTGTGTAACCTTAGGAGGTTTGCTAAGGAGACCAGCATGACGAGCCGGCTGGAATCTGAGCTCTCTGACCCCCACTCTTGCCCCTACAGCCACTTGGTTCCATGGGGCGTGGCTGGACAGAAGCCATCCTCTTCCTTCTGCTCTGTCCAACTGGCTTCTACCGGTAGGTGACAGGGCAGCGTTCCTAGCAGTGGGACAAGAGGTGCTGGCGCCAGGCCATGAGCCATGCATTCCTAGCTCTGCAGGGCATGCATGCCACACGGACTGTGGCAGCAAGCTCTTCCAGGCCCCCAGTGAGCCTGAGAGGGGGTCTGGAAAGAGTCAAGAGACACCCAGACAGTGCCACGTGGCAGTGAAGCCTCTGGCCCCAATCTGCCAGGGTGCAAAGCCCCAGGACTGCTGGTGTGATGTTGGGTGAGTTATTTAACCTCACTGTTCCTATTTCTCCATCTATAAAATGGGTAGAGGGTAGCAGCCTTCTCATAAGGCTGTTGTGACAGTTTCACATGTAAAGTACTTAGCACTATGCCTAGCACACAGAGAGGGTTCAGGGAGTGAGAATCGTTGTTATTCTCATTCAGCATCCATCTCTCCACCTCTTTGTACAACAACTACTTAGAAAGTGTTGGATTCAATTTTGCTCCATAACAAGGTATTCCAAAACTTAGTGGCTTCAAACAATCAGCATTTCTTCTTGCACACAGTGTGTGAGGATCAGGAATTTGGGACTGGCTTGGCTGAGTGGTTCTGGCTCAGGATCCCTCACAAAGTTGTGGGCAGGATGTTGGTCAGGGCTGTAGTCATCTAAGGCTGTACAGGAGAGAGAGGATCCACTTCCAAGGTGGCTCCCTCACATGGCTGGCCAGGTCATGCTGGCTGTGGGCCGGAGGCCTCAGTCCCTCACAATGTGGATCTCTCCACAATGCTGCTTGAGTGTCTTCCCAATATGGCGGCTGTATTCTCCCAGAGCAAGCAGTCCAAGAGAGCCAAGGAGGAAGTGCAGTATCTTTCATGACCCAGCCTCAGAGGTCTCACTTTGGCATTTACGCAGTGTCCTCTTGGTAGCATAGGTCCTCTGCTCAGTGTGGAAGCGGACTCCACAAAGGTGTGCATACCAAGAAGCCAGGATCTCTGGGGATCATCTGGGAGGCTGACTAAACTCTGTTTTGCTTTAGGGATGCAGCAGTAAGCAAAATCACGGTGATTGCTCTCACAGTCGAGTACGACTATGTGTGTTTGTGGCTGTGTGTGTGCGTGCACATTGAGTACAAAAGAACAACAGACAGCAAACTCAAAGAAATACCTTGAGACATATTCTACGAAGCAAACAGACAGGGTGGCATAATGCTGTATAACAGGGTGTTATAGAAAAGGCTTCTCCAAGGAGGGGGCTTTGGGATTGAGGCCCGAGGGTGAAACGAGCCCACCAGGGGCCAGGGAGTGGAAAAGGGTGTTGCAGGCAATGGAACAGCATAGGCACACTCGGAGAGGTGGCAATGTGGTGGCCCCTGGATCTGGCCCACCTGGCTTTAATGCTTCTTGGCCACCCTCTTTGACCTCAGTTTCCTCATCTATAAAAGGGGATAATAACAGGTCCTACCGCCTGTGGGGTTGGAGGGATTAAGGGAGATACTTTGAGTGAAGTCCATAGTGCAGTGCCTGGTGCACCAAGTGCTCAGAAATGTGAGAGAGGGTGATCTCCCCGACCCTGCGGGGGAGGGGTGCCTGGGAAGTCTTCCCCAGGATTGGCACAGCCATCTGGAGATATGAGTGGGCAGAGAAACTTCTAGGCGGCCAATAGGGGCTGGAGGGAGTGCAGGGTCTGCAGGGGACAGCAGGTAGCTCCATGTAGTTCCAGGTGGCTGGAACTCTGGTCTCTGTGGACGCGAGGAAGGAGATGGGGAAACAGACTCGTGTAATGAATGGGGTGGGCCTTGCCCGTCACAGTTGAGTGGGCTTTCCTGTGGGGTGGGATCAATGAGCAGCAGGGCCGGAGGAGGCAGGGACAGACAGATTTGGTTGTAGGAGCTTCCTCTGGCTACAGGGAGGAAGGAGTGGAGGCAGGCAGGCCAGTGGAAACACAAGGCCAAGCAAGGGATGGTGAGGTCAGGCCCAGGGCAACGGGTATACGAATGGAGGGGAAGGGATGTGCCCCAGAGGGGAAGGGGGAGCTGAGCAGAAGGTTGGGAGGGGCAGAGGAGGGGAAGAGGGCAGTGCCTCATGCCCTTTCCAGGTCCTGGCCAAGTCTCCACTCCTGTCCAGGGAGCCTTCCCCTTCCCTCCTCTCCCTGACCTCAGATGCAACTACCCCCAGCACTAAGATAACACCAAAAGGGCCGGGCACAATGGCTTAGGCCTGTAATGCCAGCACTTTGGGAGGCTGAGGTGGGGGGATCACGTGAGGTCAAAAGTTCAAGACCAGCCTGGCCACCATGGCGAAACCCCGTATCTACTAAAAAATAAAAAAAATTAGCAGGGCATAGTGGCAGGTGCCTATAATCCCAGCTCCTCAGGAGGCTGAGACAGGAGAATCACTTGAACCTAGGAGGTGAAGGTTGTAGTGAGCTGAGATCACACCATTGCACCCCAGCCTGGTCAACAGAGCAAGACTCCGTCTCAAAAAAAAAAAAAAAAGGATAATTCCAGATAGGCATGAGATTGTGGGAAGTCTTCGGCATTCCTGCATTACAGCACTTACTATTTCAATGGTGGCTACCATCTATACAGCACTTACTATATTCCAGGTAACACACAAATACACACACACACACACACAACTTCATTTTAACCTCACAATAACTTAGCAAGGTAGGCACATGGCTCCTGTTTTGCAGATGAGAATCTTGAGGATTGGAAAGGCTAAGTAATTTAACAAAAGTCACACCGCTAGTTAGAGAGGGTCTGGGTTTCACTAAATTAGCTAATCGAAAGTGCTTATACTAGTGCCTGGCATATAGTAGGCACTCAATAAATGTTAGCCACTCCACAATTTTTTTTGAAGAGATAGGATTGGGCTGGGCACGGTGGCTCATGCCTGTAATCCCAACATTTTGGGAGGCCGAGGTGGGCAGATCACGAGGTCAGGAGTTCAAGACCAGCCTGGGCAACACGGTGAAACCCCATCTCTACTAACAGTACAAAAAATTAGCCGGGGGTGGTGGCGGGTGCCTGTAGTCCCAGTTACTCGGGAGGCTGAGGCAGGAAAATGGCGTGAACCTGGGAGGCAGAGCTTGCAGTGAGCCAAGATCGCGCCACTGCACTCCAGCCTGGGCAACAGAGGCAAGAGTCTGTCTCCAAAAAAAAAAACACAGAGATAGTATCTTGCTATGCTGCCCAGGCTGGAGTGCAGTGGCTATTGGGCTCAAGTAATCCTCTCCCAGAGTAGCTGGGACTACAGATGTGCACCACTATGCCCGGCCCCGCCACTATTTTTGCTAACATCATCAGCTAAATCTGTCTGGCTGCAGAGCCCATGGCCCTCTGGGGGGGGCATTTGGATTTATTTTGTTTAGTTCTGATAGTCTGTC
The DNA here is from genome assembly GCF_028878055.3 of Symphalangus syndactylus. Lineage (NCBI taxonomy): Eukaryota > Metazoa > Chordata > Mammalia > Primates > Hylobatidae > Symphalangus > Symphalangus syndactylus. The sequence goes on along the minus strand of NC_072440.2, from coordinate 72,586,517 downwards.
ATCTGTTTGTCTGCCCCACTGGGCTGTGGAATCCTGCAGAGCAGGGACCAGATCTGGTTGGTCTGTAGGTCTTGAGCGCCCCTCATGGGGAAGGCAGAGTGCATGGTCAGTGATGGTTTGTTGAAGGAATGAACAATATATCGAGTTCCTATGCCTCTTAGAATCATGGGATTTCTCCAGCCATGTTTGTCCCTTAGAATGATGGAATTTCATTAGCCATGTTTGTTTCTAAGAATCCTGGGGTTTCTCCAGCCATGTTTGGCCTTAGATCATGGGATTTCTCTCTATGGAGGAGCCTTGGTGATCACTTCATCCCAGACACTCTGTCTCTTACCAGCCTCCTTCCTCCCTTCCTCAGGCACTGGACCATAATCCAGCTCCTACCAGCCATACCCTCCTCCTTGTCCCAAGCCAGTGCCCCTTCCCCATCCCCAGGCCAAATCTGGAAACTCCACGAAGAGCTCACTTGTCTTGTCCTGGCCTCCCAGCGGCTGGACAGGCTCCCTGCTCAGGCTCAGGGCAAGCCCCACCTCCCTGCCAATCCCTTCAGCCACCTGCGTCTGCCCCTGACTGGGCTGGGGTATGTCGGTCTCCTCTCTGAACCTCTGTTTCCACAACTGCAAAATGAGGAGGATCATTTCGAACACGTTTAGCTCAGCTTTGTCAGTTTGCTACGGGGATCCAGCTGGGTGGAGGATGAGGACCTTACGTATTACTAGGCCTCCCTGCGTCTCTGTGGGGTACCTTGCGGCTCCCGGGGGAGGTGGCATGTCTCTTCAAGGACACTAGATGGCACCAGCGGGTTACCCGTCTCCCTGCAGGCTGACCTCAAGAGGAATTCTCCCTGTGGGATTACATCCTAAGGACCACAGCCACCTCCCTCCTCCCACTGGCAGGAGCCCCCAAAGATCTGCCAGTGGGCGCAGGCAGGAAGTGCAGGAGTTAGGGACAGGTGTGGGGGTCAGGCAAATTTGAACTGGGGAGTTCTGAGCCAGGTCCTGCTCTTAGAGAACATCCTGGATCTCTGCTTGGCAGTTAATTCGCTGGGTGACCCTGGGCATGTCATAGGACCCCTTTGAGACTTCAGGTTCTTCCTCTGTGAAATAGGGTACCAAGTCTCTTCTCCTGTGCATCATGGAAACTGAATGATACTGGGCATGTAAAATGTCCATCCTGCCTCCAGGCACAGAGCAAGCATTAGCTGTCACACTAGTTATTAGTGTTACTTTGTAATTTAGTATTATGTCTCAGAATCTCCTCTAGGAGGGGTCTTAGGGAGGATGTCCAGAGACCTGGGTCTGCAATGGACTGTTCTCTCGCTGTGTGACCTTCAGCAAGTCACTTCCCGTCTCTGGTCCTCGGCTTGGCCTCCATCAGCCCCAAGAGGCTGGGAGTATCATGGAAAAATAAAGGCTTGGGAATCAGACAGACTTGGGTGTGAATCCCGCCCGCTTCTCCTCTTCCCAGCTGTGTGGCTCTGATAATTCCCTAATGATTTGTGTGACTGTTTGTTCTATGTCTGTCTTCCTGGTTCTCTAGTACGTTCCACGAGGGCCAGGCTCATGTCAACGTGGCTCACCTACATAAACTCAACACTCAGCTCAGTGTCTGGTACAAGTAGCTGCAATAAACAAGGGCGATTCATTAGCAGCGTTACTATCACTGTGTACATTCACTCAGCAGCAGCAGCAGGCCCCGTGTTCAGAGCGTCCTCTGCACTCTTTTTTTTTTTTTTTTTTGAGATGGAGTTTCGCTCTTGTTGCCCAGGCTGGAGTGCAATTGTGCATCTTGGCTCACCAGAACCTCCACCTCCCAGGTTCAGGTGATTCTCCTGCCTCAGCCTCCCAAGTAGCTGGGATTACAGGCACCTGCCACCATGCCTGGCTAATTTTTGTTTTTTTTAGTAGAGACGGGGTTTCTCCATGTTGGTCAGGCTGGTCTCCAACTCCTGACCTCAGGTGATGCTCCCGCCTCGTCCTCCCAAAGTTCTGGGATTACAGGTGTGAGCCACTGCGCTTGGCCCCTGCACTGTCTTAATAATCCTCCATCTTTATCTCTGTTTTATGGATGAGGGGACTGAGAGCCAAGGAAGTTAGGTCGTTGCCCAAGGTCACACAGCTACAAAGTGACAGGCACTGGGGTTGGAAGCTGAGCTCCATGACAGCCTTGTGTGAACGGGTGTGGCAAGCAGAGTGAGGGTTCTCCAAAGATACCCACATCCTAATCCCCCAAATACCTGTGAACGTCACCTTATCCAGCAAAGGGAATTCTGCAGATATGATTAAGGTAAGGATCTGGAGATAGGGACATTATCCTGGATTGGCCAGGTGAGCCTAATGTCCTTACAAGGATCCTTCTATGAGGGAGGCAGGCATGTGGCAGTGGGAAGAAAGAGATGAGACGACTAGGCATGGTGGCTCATGCCTGTAATCCCAACAGTTTGGGAAGCCAAGGCAGGCGGATCACCTGAGGTCAGGAGTTCGAGACCAGCCTGACCAACATGGTGAAACTCTGTCTCTACTAAAAATACAAAAATTAGCTGGGTGTGGTGGCACGCACCTGTAATCCCAACTTAGGAGGCTGCAGCAGGAGAATCGCTTGGACCCAGGAGAGGGATGTTGCAGTGAGCCCAGATCGCACCACTGCACTCCAGCCTGGGCAACAAGAGCAAAACTCGGTCTTAAAAAAAAGAGAGAGAGAGAAAGAGATGAGACCGAGGAAACGGGAGAAAAGACCATGTGATGTGGGAGTGAAGAGAGCATCAATTCTATCTTGAAAGACAAAGAAAACCAGCCCTGCTGAGGCCTTTAACACAGTGACACTAGTTTTGGACTTCTGACCTCCAGAATTATAAGGTAATAAATGTGTGTTGTTTTAATTTACCAAGTTTATAGTAATTTGTTACAGAAGCAATAGGAAAATAAGACACAGACAACTGAGATAATGTATAAAAAGCACCTGGTATACAGTTGCAGCTCACTAAGTGTTCTTTCCTTCCCAGCACTACCCCATTTTCCTTTTCCAGCTACGACAGAATGGCAGAGAGGAAAGGACCCTCCGGGATCTTCCAGTTCAGCCAGCCCATTTGACAGAGGTGGAGACTGAGGCCAGAGGTAGGGAATGGCCCCTATCTTGCAGAGGTGAAAGGGGTCCAGGGAGCGAACTTGGGGGAAGGTACTGGGCCGCTCGGTCTGTTCTAGTGTCTAGCACTGGGCAGCCTGGGTGAAGTCAACCTGTCCAAACCCATTTCCCAGGTGAGGAAACTGAGGCCTGGCATTGCCTGAGAGATCTGCAACCTGCACCCAAGCTGACAGGGTGTGTGCAGGCCTGGAGCCCTCATGAGTCCTCCTGTTCAAAGGCCCTTCCCTCCCCCTCGTAAGCGCTGCTCCTCTGTGTGTATCCGCTGCAGACAGGGGCCAGCAGGGTCTGGGAAAGCCACATCAGAAGCCTGCCCAGCTGTAGCGGAGGAATGGGAGAGTGGCTTCTTGGAGGTCTTCAGCCTGGGAAAAGTCCGAGGCCTTCCTGTCCCCGCCCACCCTGTTCCTCCCAGGCGGGTCTGGTCCAGACAGCTGTGAGAAGTCCCCTGGAGGCAGCGTCCCAGTGGAGCTGGGAGGAAAGAGGGGCCCAGAAAGAAGGAATTCGACCTCTGATCTCTAGCCAGCTGGTAGTGTTATCCTGGATTATCCTAAACTGAGCCTGGAACCCTGGGCTTGTGTGACAGACCAAGGGGCCCCTCGGGCTCTGCCTGCTCAGGCAGCTGGAAACACAGGTAGCACCATAACACCCAGCTACACAGGCACGATTGTTTTCCGTAAAACATTCACACCACTGCCAGCCTTGATTCTCAAAACAGCCCTGCCAAGGAGAGGCTGCTCCTGTCCCATTTTACAGATGAAAAAACCAAAGCTCAGGGCCGGGTGCCGTGGCTCACGCCTGTAATCCCAGCACTTTGGGAGGCCGAGGTGAGCAGATCATGAGGTCAGGAATTTGAGACCAGCCTGGCCAACATGGTGAAACCCCATCTCTACTAAAAATACAAAAATTAGCTGGGTGTGGTGGCGGGCATCTGCAATCCCAGCTTCTTGGGAGGCTGAGGCAGGAGAATTGCTTGAACCCGGGAGGCGGAGGTTGCAGTGAGCCGAGATCATGCCATTGCACTCCAGCCTGGGCAACAGAGCAAGACTCTATCTCAGAAAACAAACAAACAAACAAACAAACAAAAAACGAGGCTCAGAGAAAAGAGGGGACTTGCCAAGGTCAGTGTCCCATGGTGGCAATGCTAGAACTCCACTAGCTCCGGGACCTAAGCTCTTGTGGGATGACCCTCGACCTGACTCTAGCATGTTCTAGCGGCAGCCTTGCTGTGGGACCTTGAGCAAACCCCTTCTCTGAGCCTCTGAGTTCCCATCTGCAGGGGAGCAGATAGCAACCGCATCTACTTCATGGGGGCACTGTGTGGACAAATGAGTGAGCACTGTGCCTGGCACACGGGAAACACCTCACTATTGCTCACTCTCACCATCACCGCATGGGTTACTGGATTACCGCAAATGATACTGAGTGTGCACCGGCCATCAGGAACCCAACGGACAAAAGTCCTTGCACCATAAACAGGCAATGCAGGAAGTGAGGGGGTGGCCACGCTGGTCCCCGGAGGAGAAGCCCGCCAGGTAGACGGAAGAGCAAGTGGGGAGGGGCTGCCTGGAGTGTTCAAGCCACACCAGAGAGGCCAAGTCGGGTGAGTAGTGGGGCAAAGCCTAGGAGAAACCAAAGAGATGGTGGGGGTAGGGCCAAGCCTGCAGATCATGGTATCCACTGGTGGACTTCAGCTTCCACTTTCGTGAAATGGGGCCATCACAAGGTGGCCTCGTTGTCAACAAAACCCGCAAGGCCTGAAATAGGCCCTTGGACCCTGGGTCGCCATCTGAGAAGTGGAATTGTCACGAGGCAGCCACGGTCCCCCACTGGGGACATTTTGTTCTTCTGGCTGAGACCCAGGGAGTCCCCAGGGGCACACTGGGATTGCCCTGCTGAAGGCCTCTGCAGCTGAGGTCCTCCTCTGCTGTGGCTCTGACGCTTTCTGAAGAAGCTGTGCAGCCTGCTGCTCTGGTGTGGGTGCAGGGCCCCTCCCAGGCGGCCCTTCTGCTGCATGCCGTGTTGAGGGGGGTGTGCGTGTGGGTGTGGGCCCGGGTGTCTTCCTCCCACTCATCTCACTCCTAGGGCTTCCATTCCAACCTTGGATGTTGGGGTACAGTAAGCAACTGCTCACTGCCCCATTCCAGGGGTGCCCTGGGTGAACAAACAGCTCCTACCTCTCTTCCCCACCCTCAGGATGCCCATGGTAAGACTGTAGCTGCTGCCATCAGCCCTTTGGCTTCAGTTCAAGGGGAAGTAATATCTGCCATCCATCCACATCCTGGTCTTCTGTCCTCCCACCTCTCTATCTGCCGGCTTGTTGGTCTGTGCATTTATCTCTCCACCCACCTACCCAATGATTCCACTCACATATTCATCCATCCATCCAGCCATTCATCTATCCATCAATCCATCCATCCACCCATCCATCGACCATCCATCCATCTATCCATTTATCCATCTATCCACTCATCCATCCATCCATCCATCCATCCATCCACCCATCCATCCACCATCCATCCATCCATCCACCATCCATCCACCATCCATCCATCTATCCACCATCCATCCATCCACCATCCATCCACCATCCATCCATCCATCCACCATTTATCCATCCATCCATCATCCATCCATCCATCTATCCATCCATCCATCCACCCACCCATCCATCCGTCCACCATCCATCCATCCATTTATCCATCCACCCATCCGTCTTCCATCCATCCATCCATCCACCATCCATCCATCCATCCACCCATCCATCCACCTTCCTTCCTTCCATCTGTCCACCATCCACCATCCATCTATCCACCCATCCATCTTCCTTCCTTCCTTCCTTCCTTCCTTCCTTCCTTCCCTCCCGCCTAACTTGTTTCCTTCGTTCCTTCCTTCCTTCGTTCCTTCCTTCCTTCCTTCCATGCTCGGAAAAACCACCAGTCTTTCTGTCTGATTACTATTGGTCCATCCTCTCACTCATCCAGCCAGCCATTTATCCATCTTACACTCTCTCTCATCTACCTGTTGGTCTTCCCCAAAACATATCTCTCTGCCTGTCAGTTGGTCTATCTATCCATCCACCCACCTACCCTCTTGCCAACTTCCCACTGACCCATCCATCTATCCACCTTCTTCCCATTCATCCATCTCTCCACCCCACTTCCCACTGGTCTGCCAAACAACTTATTAGCCTGTCTGTTGGTTCATCTACCCATTCATGGGACATTTATAGAGGCCTATCCTGTATGCTCAGCATTGTAATAATAGCTGCCAATAATAGTAAAAGCTACCAATTACAGAACACTTGCTTTACATCAGGGAATTTCCTACATTCTCACATTAACCTATCCTCATTTCACAAATGAGGAGAAAATGCTAAACAACTTTTATTTTTATTTATTATTATTTTTTGGAGACGGAGTCTCGCTCTGTCACCCAGGCTGGAGTGCAGTGGTGTGATCTTGGCTCACTGCAACCTCTGCCCCCTGGGTTCAAGCGACTCTTCTGCCTCAGCCTCCTGAGTAGCTGGGACTATAGGCGCATGCCACCACGCCTGGCTAATTTTTTGTATTTTTAATAGAGACGGGGTTTCACCATGTTAGCCAGGACGGTCTCCATCTCCTGACCTCATGATCTGCCCACCTCAGCCTCCCAAAGTGCTGGGATTGCAGGCGTGAACCACCGTGCCCAGCCGCTAAACAACTTTTAATAGACAATTGTCAAACTGCTTGATTTAACAGTGACTATAAGGTAGATAAAATCACATTTTGCAAGTAGAGACTTGGCCATGCAGTTTGCCTGAAGTTACAGCACTCATGAATGACAGGCAGAATGTGGCCCAAGTGTTCTGACTCTAGTTCAGCACTCCTTCCCTCCGACCACCACCGCCTGAGCTCTGGCATGGGCGCCAGTACACCTGATTTCCAGTCCTGGCTCCTGCCATCCCGGGGTGTGACTGAGTACATCAAGTCAGGCTTGGGGCCCCCATTTTCTTGTCTGGGGGTTGGAGGAGTAGCTTTTAAAAGGCCAGGATTCCTACAGCTCTTCCTTTGCTTCTTCCTCTGCCTCCCCGTGAAGAGCCATGAACACCCAGGAGAGGAGCTGGGCTAGGGGAGCTCTGAGTCTCTGACCCTGGACATGGCCTGGCCCCATGTCGACCCACTCTGACCCACTCACTCACTCACTCAACAAATCTTCACTGAGTGTGTACCACAGGCCCGAGCCCTGGGGGCGCCATTTCTTACCATGGCTTCAGGGCTAAGTAACACCCAGCCAAGGAGAAGGTAGCAGGCCCCCTAGGAGAAGAAAGTCACGTCTGCCTACCAGCTTGCCTGGGACCTCACCGTTGCCCTTGGTTTTCTCATCTGTGCAATGGGCTAATAATGGCCACCTCAGAGGATCAAATGAAGGAACATGCATGTGGACCTGCTCAGCATACCCTCTCCTCTCCCTTCCTTAGGAAATAATGGGGCTGACTTGAGAAGAGGTTCCCCAGGGGGACTGGTGGGTCGACTTCTGGAGCAGGGGCCCCATGAAGTTGCAGGCAGTGTTTGGTGTGTGTGTGCGTGTGTGTGTGTGTGTGTGTGTGTGTGTGTGTGTGTGTGAAATCTTCCACCAGGAAGGTCTTTACCTTTCATCAGACCTTCTGGGGGTCCATGACCTTGTTCGTCATTATTATAAAAATGATTGAGTGCTGACTCAGTACAGTCCTAGATTCTTAGTACTCCTTGCCTCATTTAATCCTCAGTAGACAGCAGACCAAATAGTGATGGAGCTCCAGGATCCCAAAGCCTCATTGTCTGGAATTAAATCCTGGCTCCATCACTTCCCAGCTGTGTGCCCTTCGGCTGGTTAGCTAACCACTCTGTGCGTCAGTTTCCTCAGCGCTAAAGAAGGATGACAATAGTATCTCCTTCCTAGGGTTGCTTGGAGGATGACACGCAGGTGCAGAGCTTAGAGCCATGCCTGTCACTGAGCAGCGCTCCATAAGTAGGATCTGTTAAAGTAGATGAGGAAACGGAGGCTTGGAGAGGTGAAGGCATCTATCCAACGTCAACCATTGAGGAGAGAGCCGGGACTCGGATGCAGGTGCTCTGACATTGGAGCCCGTGCCTCAACCAACCTGCCCTATGTATGTTCTCTAAAGGACCCTGGCCTCATCCTATCCTTGCCCCAGTTCTAGCATACAAAGCTCTAGATTTTATTCTTGTCTGAGCCAGGCAAAGGAGGGGGGCTGGCCTGGATGGTCTCTGAGATTCCCTGCCATTTCTGGCATTGGAGGCTTCTCTGCAGGAGTCCCAGTCTGGGGGCCGCGGGCCCAGCAGGCTGACATGCCTCCAGAGAAGCTGCAGAGAGCAGGAACACGTGACAGCCCTGAACGTGTGTGCAACCCCTGCCCCCCAACCCCCAGCCACCCACAAGGTGCAGCTCCCAAGTCTCCCTGCACAGCCTCCAGGGGGACGCACCCCCGTGGGCGCTGCTCCCTCCCAGTGCCATGTGACACCAGCGGGTAGTGTGGGAGGGAGGAAGAGATGGGCTCCCCCGCTGACTGACAGCTTTCTCTCTGGGGAAGGCAGGGATCTTCCGAGGCTGCGGTCCTCAGCACCAGATGGCTTATAACAGACTAGAACACAGAGACGTGATTTGCTGGGCCATTTCCTAGCTTTGTGTGCAAGCTGGGCCAGCGTCTTCATTCCCCAGGCCTCACTTTGTTCATCCACAAAATGGGGACAATGGATCCTTCCGCGTGGGGCTGTGGTGAAGGTGACAAGTGGAAGAGGCTGTGTGTGGAAGCCCCAGCCCCTAGCAGGCTCTCAAAACTACCAATTCCTCCCCATCCCTGCTCCCCTCTGGAGGCTGAGAGGGACTCAGGCCTGAGACAGGAAGTGCCCTCCCTCAGCATCTTGTCAGAGGGACAGGAGTTTAGCTGTGGCCACGGCTGGGGGCTCGGAGTGGACTGCGGTGGCCTGTGCGGAGGAAGAAATCTCAGTTTCTTGTCATCAGGACAGCTGCTCAGGGCCCCAGCTCTGCACCTGCCTGAGCTCGATGAATGGATTCTAAACCCACTCCAGGCCTTGGTGGGCCCTTTCCTCAGCTGGACCTCTGAGACCTGCACCAGCTTTAACATCCTGTGAGCTGGGCGGGCATCGCAAAGCCTCCAGGGCTGGGGGTATCTACTGGGCAAAACCAGGGGCCAGGGAGGGTGAAGTTTGGGGAACCTTCTCCACATTTGTTGGGGGAAGCAGACAAATGCGTGTCCATATTTGCTGAACTGCATATTTGCTTATTCAATCCTTCCTTCAAAAAATACCTCTGAGTACCTACTATGTGCCAGGTTCTAGACGCTGGAGAAACAGCCATGAGCAAGGCCACTGCTTTATTCTGGTGGGGGCAGTCAGACTGCAGAGAGCAGATAATGATGAATGCTATGAAGGAAAACCACGCAAGGGAAGGAGATGGGGAGTAACTGGGCTGCTCGTGAGGTGGGAGAATCACAGAAGGCCTCTTCCAGGGGAGACATTTGAGCAAGACCCTGACGGAAGTCAGCGGGGAGCCACATGGAGAATCGGGGCTGGCACATTCTGGGAGGAGGGCATGGTATGTGCAAAGCCCGGCGCTGTAACCACTTGATGTGTTGAGAACCAGCAAGAAGGCGCTGGGGCTGGCAAGCAAGGAGCCAGGTGGGGTCAGAGAGGGAAAGGTGGGGGCAGGGGATGGTAGAGAACCTGGCTCAGAATCCTGGGCTTGAGGGGCTGGGAGGGGACCCTCAGGCCATCTTGATTTTGGAGCTGGGGAGAGGGGACATTCTTTGGGATCACTCCTCTGAGACCCCGGACCCCAAAGGCAGTAACAACTTGAACTTAGCAGATGGACAAGAACACACTCTTGAAATTCTGCGTTCGGCCAGGTGCGGTGGCTCACGCCTGTAATCCCAACACTTTGGGAGGCCAAGGCAGGTGGATCACCTGAGGTCAGGTCAGGAGTTCGAGATCAGCCTGGCCAACATGGCGAAACCCCACCTCTACTAAAAATACAAAAAAATTAGCTGGGCATGGTGGCATGCGCCTGTAATCCCAGCTACTTGGGAGGCTAAGGCGGGAGAATTACTTGAACCGGAGAGGTGGAGGTTGCAGTGAGCCGAGATCGCACTATTGCACTCCAGCCTGGGCGACAGAGCAAGACTCTGTCTCCAAAAACAAAAGAAAAGAAAAAAGAAAGAAAGAAAAGAAAAAAGAAAGAAATAAAAGAAAAAAGAAAGAAAGAAAAGAAATTCTGCATTCAGCCAAAGAGCCCTAAGGTAATAAGAGGTCCTCTGGCCCAGCCCCCTTTGTTCACACAGCCCACAGTTGCAGATGAAGAAAGTGAGGCTCAGAGAACCAGTTTCCCCAGGACACCCGGCCCCACGGCATGCCTGAATCCGGGGCACGCGCTTCCTGCTTTGGCACACTACAGCTCCTTTTCAAAACGATGTTTGTGAAAATTAGTCTCAGTAAAGACAGCTAAGAAGGATGGGCTGGGATGTTTTTAGCTGCCTGTAAGCCAGATAAAAGGTTCTGTTGTTGCAAAAATGCTTTTCTTGGGCATGCTATAAGCATCCGTTAATTTCAGAAATTATCCAGCCTCACTAAGTAGAAATGATGGGTGGCTTTTTGAATTCGAGATGAAGATGGGTTTTTTTTTTTTTAAATGTTGTTGATGGTGGTTTATTTATGACAGACTCTTTTCATACCCTGAGTGTAACAGCTTAAATTTCAACGAGGCAGGGACCACTTTTATTTTTTCATCTATGCAGCCCTGGCAGAGTAGGTACCTTATTAGCATTTACTGAAAAGGAGATTTTTTTCCCAATGGCCACACAGAAAACTACAATTGTGCAATCATCTGTATTCACACATAAGTGGATAGGCAGATAGTAAGTTGAATTAATT